>NC_088226.1:7982080-8349580 GCF_036934945.1 Oncorhynchus masou masou
CGTCTGAGATCAGCCACCTGGACAGCTGATGAAACTGTGGGTTTGCATAACCAAAGAATTTCTGCACAAACTGTCAGAAACCATCTCAGGGAAGCTCATCTACGTGCTTGTCGTCCTCACCAGGGTCTTCACCTGAATGCAGTTCAGCTGCGTAACATGGGCAAATTGTCATCTTTTTATGGCCACTGGCACGCTGGAAAAGTATGCTCTTCACGGATGAATCCCGGTTTCAACTGTACCGGGCAGATGGCAGACATGACATGTGGGTGAGCGGTTTGCTGACTTCAACATTGTGAACAGAGTGCCCCATGGTGGCAGTGGGGTTATGGTATGGGCAGGCATAAGCTATGGACAACGAACACAATTGCATTTTATCAATGGTAATTTGAATGCACAGACACACCGTGACGAGATCCTGAGGCTCATTGTTGTGTCATTAATCTGCCGCCATCACCTCATGTCGCAAGGATCTGTACACAATTCCTGGAAGCTAAAAATGTCCAAGTTCTTCTATGGCCTGCATACTCACCAGACATGTCACCCATTGAGCATGTTTGGGATACTCTGGATCGACATGTACAACAGCGTTTTCCAGTTCCGGCCCATATCCAACAACTTCAGGCAGCCATTGAAGAGGAGTGGGACAAAAGTCCACAGGCCACAATCAACAGCCTGATCAACTCTATGCCAAGGAAATGTGTCGAGCTGCATGGGGCAAATGGTGGTCACACCAGATACTGACTGGTTTTCTGATCCACGCCCCAATCTTTTTTTAAAGGTATCTGTGCACAACAGATACATATCTGTATTCCCAGTCATGTGAATTCCATAGATTAGGGCCTAATGCATTTTTTTCAATTGACTGATTTCCTTGTATGAACTGTAACTCAGTAAAATCTTTGAAATCGTTGAATGTTGCGTTAATATTTTTGACCAGTGTAAAAACAGAAATTGGGGATCGTTTGCTGGATAAATAAAACCCCATTGAAATGGTTTGTTTAGTTTTTTTATTGTCTAGGGGTTTTTCTAGTCTAGGTGTTTATGTCTATAGTTGCCTAGATTGGTTCTCAATCAGAGGCAGTTGTTTAATGTTGTCTCTGATTGGGAACCATATTTAGGTAGCCATATTCCTTGGTTATTTTGTGGGTTGTTATTCTATGTTGAGTTGCCTGTTTGCACAAGTCATATAGCTTCACGGTTCATTTTGTTGTTTTGTTCAGTGTTTGTTCTTTTCATTAAAAGAGTTATGTACGCTTATCACGCTGCGCCTTGGTCTCCTCATTATGACGACCGTGACAGTAAAGATCCCTAAAATATATGAAAGTCCTGCAGGGCCTATTATTATTTCCACAAAGTCAATGCATGTATCTTTTCCATCCAAAGCAATATTTTCTCTCTCATTGCAAAATGAGCTAAACATAACTGAAAAAGAAGAGAAGGGCCTAGAGGTAGAACAAGAGAATTCAAAACATGAACAAGGAACATTTAGGCCCTGTTACCCTCCTCTGATGTGTGTTGCCCACAGTCACAGTGCTAGCTTTCCAGGAATCAGGAGACCTTCTCTTTCATGGAAACACTAACTAGGCCTACTTACGTCAGTCAAGAGGTCACCCCCAATTTTACAGTCATAAGCATTATTATGTACATGCCATTTTATTGAATACATTCAAAACAAATGATTGATCTCAAGTTTCTGGAGGAAAATCCCTGGGGGAAGAAGTCTGACAGTGGCACCATTGGAAGGAACTTACTGTAGCCTACATGTGTCCTTGATACCGGATGCTTACCTGACACGGACACATAGTGATATAGGCTTAGGCTACTTGCTGACCCAGTTCAGTGTTCATATAAAAATGTCCTTCCACACTATGGCAATATTTTTTGAATTTCATGAAATTAGCTGTAAAACTGCCCATTTTTCCCAAATTATGAGAATTGCATGAAATTTCTTAGAAAATTGCCAAATGTTCTCTCCATGGCAAAATGTGTAGAATGCATGCAAACATGTTGCCCCATAGCAACATTTGTCAAATTGCAGGAAATTATATCGGAAACTTTTTTCTTTACACTGTCAAAAGGGGGGCCATTCAAATGTTTTTCCGTGAGGTGGGGCCCCCAACAAAATTTTGCTTAAGGCCTCAAAAGGCAAAAATGCCTTGTAGTAACAGATGTGGTGTCACGCTCTGACCATAGAGAGCCTTTTATTCTCTATGGGGTCATTAGGTCGGGGTGTGACTAGGGTGGGTTATCTAGGTTATTGTATGTCTATGTTGGCCTGGTATGGTTCCCAATTAGAGACAGCTGTTTATCGTTGTCTCTGATTGGGGATCATATTTAGGCAGCCATTTCTCCCACTGTGTTTTGTGGGATCTTGTTTGTGTGTAGTGGCCTGTGAGCACTCCATGACTTCACGTTTTCTGCTCTTTACTGTTTTTGTGTGTTTCATTTCAATTAAACATGTGGAACTCTACGTACGCTGCGCCTTGGTCCGACACTCATTATAAAGATCGTGACATGTGGTGAAATATGTTAGCACCCTTGCACATTACAATGAAGTGCAATGGAGCAGAATGTTCAGTTTTTTCTTTTCAAAACTGGTTGAACGGCTATTTTTACCCTGTTGGCACCTGCAACTTACCAAAGGTTAAATAAATTACACAGTAAATGAGAATCACTGCCTCCAACCAAATTAATTGGAATTTTGAATGATTTAATTCAGGACATTTTTTTTACTTTGTTTTTTTTCTTTTCTTGGTTCTGTGCAGTTCTCAGTCAAGCAAATACACAAGTAAACACAACGTTTTTTCTAATTCAATTTATTTTAGAAGACAAAAGGCTGCATCTACACAGGCAGCCCGATTCGGGTCTTTGGTCATTAATTAGTAGTTTGACCAATCAGATCAGGTCTGAAAAAGAGTTGATCTGAAAAGATCTGATGTGATTGGTCAAAAGAACAATTAGTGGAAAAAATGTCAAAACTATCGGGATGTGTATGTATGTAATATGTAATACACTAACTTAAAATAGAATGTGTAGTTCTATGTATCTTATTATTTGAACTTTGGTCTGACCCAAACTCAGTGGGTTTCCTGCAAGGCTGCAGAAGACAGATATTAATGTTGGGTTCTGGCTTGAGTTCAACCTGGCCTCTAATTTGTAACAATTCCCTCCTATGCAGTTTCCTGAACTGAGATGACACCTGTGTAAGCAGCATAAGGTAACATGACCTGTTTAATTAGGTCATTGACTCTGACACCCTTCACTGTAACTCACCTGAGTGGAACAACTATGTACCACAAGAAATGGCCCTCTAATGCTCCATACAGGTCATTTCTCTTCCATATGGTGGGTGAGGTTTAAAACGTAGACGTGTGTACAGTATCTGTTGGTCTACACATCATCAATACGTCATTACTTGTGTTTACACCCGCACAAATATGTCAGACTGCTTTGGTAACACACACTGTAAGCACCTGCCATTATTATGCCCTGTTTGACCATTGCAAACATGGGGGACAGAAAACACCGACCTAAAGTTTCAAGGTGATGGTGTGGACTAAAGGCTCAGTATGTTATAGTGGGCTACTACCGGTCTAAAACCACCATAGTACATTGGCCCGGTGTACCAGTAGGGTATCTGTCTACCATCAGTCCCTGTCGTGCAAAGACGTCACCACGAACCCAATTAGAAGAATAGCCTACAAATATGACATGCACGCATCTCTTCGAATAGGACAAACGCAGGCTAACATAATATGTTCAATCAAGGAAAACCACTGTCCAATGTTAACTTGGAAAACTTACCTGCAGGGAGTCGTTGTTAGCCATCTGGTGTCTTGTGTATCACACAGGCTACAACAGCGGTGGGATGACAAAGTCTTCTTCAATGTAGCTGATGATTTTTTATTATCAAATCATTTTAGTGATCTACGACACCATCGAATCAGGTCCTGTCCGCTTGGTGTTATTTGCAGTCAAAGAGCAGGCCAACATGGGCGAATACCCTCAGCACTTTAAAACGACAGTGAACTGTACGGAGAGTTAACGGGCGCCGGTCTCTGCCCAGGTGAGCGAGAGCATCGACAAAATGAACATTGTAGGCCTCTCATTCTCTTCTTTAGTCCATGTTCCAAAAGAGCAAGAAGTTACGTATCGCCGTGTCCACCTTTCAACTATGTTGTGTAGTTTGAAGGCTGACGTTGCCTGGTTCATCTGACATTCTACCCCATGTAACTGGAGAACATGACAGCTACAGAAATAATACTAAATGGACATCATTCAATTTTTCACTCACTCTCGAAAATCGACATTATTATTAGGCTATTATTTCCATGTATTGCATCGTCTATCTTATAATCGGGTTATGAACAAGAACCGTTGTGTCTACATAACATAGCCTCCCGCTTACGTAGCCTACCGCTCACGTTATCATTTCCAGTTTAAATCCAGGCGAAATATCTATAAACCACAAAAGAATACCTAACATTTTCTTACTCTGAGAAAATTAATGCTATCCTACGGCACTCTTCCCTTTCTGAGAGATCCTTTGTGCGTGCCTGGTCGTCAATCAACAGTATAAAAACGGTCTGATGCTCGTTGCTTGTGGGGGCAACTAACCAGTGAGGGTAGCTGAGCGCAAGTGAGGGGCGCGCGTCTTATTGGTCATGTGATCACTACAATCGCAATAAACCTGTTGACGATAAATCACAATTTCGCGCCTTTCTTTAGTAATTTCATAAAGCGAGCCCTCCTTCACCACTTGGCACCCCGAAAATGCTAACAGTAGCTAGACTAGGAGCTAAGGTTAGGAGTTAGGTTAAAGGACAAAGTAGTAAGTAGTTGCAAAGTGCTACAGTTGTCTGTGATGAGATTTGAATACGCAACCTTTGGATTGCTAGACATTCACATTATACACCCACCGATCCACCTTCCTTTTATTGTTGCCTTCAGTAACCTTTGGTCTTATGTAACCATACCAAATGTAACAGATCATACTATTAGCCTAGTGGTTAGAGTGTTGGGACAGTAACCTAAAGGTTGCTGGATCAAATCCCCAAGCTGACAAGGTAAAAATCTGTTGTTCTGCCTGAGTAAGGCAGTTACCCCACTGTTCCCTGGGTGCTGTGGATGATGATTAAGGCAGCCTCCTGCACCTCTCTGATTCGAAAGGTTGGGTTAAATACAGAAGATCATTTCAGTTGAAAGCATTCAGTTGTACAATTGACTAGGTATTGCCCTAATTTAAGTGTTCCGTTTTACTATGTTACTTCCAGTATGAGGAAAGCCTGTAAACCCAGACCCTAGGAAACCTGAACATTGGTACATTGTGGGAGGCAACCAATCATATATAGCCTACTTCAGTGGAGGCAACCCCTCTGTCTAGACAAGAGAGACTACATGGCATCAGTCTTTCACAGTAGGTTATGCTGTCAGCATATCAATGTGTTTGTTGCCATTGCCAACCTGGTTACAAAATAACAAAAAAATAGGAAGAGCTAGTTGAAAGTCATTGTATTTCTTTATTATGGTTATATTAAACGTACTTAATGATACATGTATCAGACACAAGCCTAAAAATGATCTTAAATAGTGAATTACCATACATTAGGCCTATCACAATCTACAAACACAATTTAATAGCAACAGTTTAATAATCAAATCCTTGTAGCAAAATTGATCAAGAGTCAATGAAGGAGCTTGAAAATAATATTAGGTTTTCCAAACTCTGATAAACCTATAATGCACTTAATAGTATAGCTCTGGTGATTATCTGAACTATAATGTTTGATGATGGCCAGTCATGTCTATACAGATGTAGGATCTTCATTTGAGACTGTTTGCTACAGCAAGAAAATAATCCTTCGGCAACAGGAAATGTGAATTATGTGGATTATAATTCAAATTGATATTTCACATAAGGGAAAATCTAATCCGACATTTCAGAGTGGAAATTACAAACTTCAGAAGTCTTTATAAAACCTCAAATACACTACGAGTTTGTTTTTGGTGGGGGGGAATAGTTTTTTGAAAGGTCTAAAACCAAATCAAAACTGTAGAAATGAAAATGGATGTACATGTATAGGCTCTTCACTCTGTCCAGTTTGATAACAGTAATTGAAACGAAAGCTAGACAGCGAAGAATTCAAGCATTTATGGACTTTTTTCAAACAAATAATACATTTTTAACGCGTCCCTCCGGACCTCAGTGAAGACCGAATGCGGCCCAAGGGCAAAATGAGTTAGACACCACCGGTTTAAAGGACAATGTATTACATAAATATCCTTCTCACAAATGCTGCATTCAAACTGAAATAAGTTGTCATACACAGCATCACATACATTTATAATATCACCATGTGGATACATACAGATATACTTTTTAAAATATTAGCCTACCTGTCAAAATAGTTTCATAGATGTGCTTGCACAATACTAATATTTTATATCCTACGGTACTGATAATGGATAAAGACCGATTACATGGGTTACAGTATTTATTTACAGTAGTCTAACGCAACCATTAGGTGGCAGTGTTCATCCACCTCCATTTACAAACGGAACTAAAAGAGGACATACAGTATAAGCCTTTAATAATGAATGCAAACAAAACATTTATAGATACTACATATACCTGTATAGATGCTCAAATTAAATAGAAATTCTCATGAAATCTAAACTAAATTATGTGCAACTGATATTACTCATATTGCACAATTCACCATACATTTCTGATTGCACATAACAGTAGAATTATATAAAATGTATTAACAAAAAGTGTATCAAATTTTACATCCCGACTGAAACCCTACCCAGACATTTTGTAGCCTTCCCAAGTAGGATGTACATACATGACATACTGTAGTAGACCTGACACCAAAGTAATACAAGCAGAAATCAAAACTGCATGAGTATTCAGAACTCCAAAACAGAGACAGGTGGCTGACAGATCAAATCAATTTGTTGATAGATCAACTGTTGACATGATGGAGATAGATGAAGGATATTCATTTGACAAATGGAGCCAACATGTATGTAAGTATGAGGTTTCAGGAACCTAGTTCCCCCCTCCGTTAAGCCATTATGGCATTGGTCAAACACAGCACTTCTTTAGTACAATGTTAAAGTCCTTCCAACACTTCATATCCAGTTTCCCATCTCACAACATTGCCTCATCACTACTGCAAATAACTCCCTTTCCTGGGGCGTATTTAATAAAGGGCAATGTATGTTGATGTAATTCTCTGAACAGTTTGTTACATTTTTATCAGTGCTCTGAGTGTTGTGCTCTGACTGTGTGGTATTGTCGCTGTCTCAGACTTCCCTATCATGACATCATTTGTAACCTTGGAAACCCATTGAATAAAGGCCAACACAAGAAATGAGGTTATAGCTTTGGAATGCAGGGTGAGACCCCCCCCCCCCCCTGCTTCCACCAATCCCCTCACCACCACTGTGAAAGGCAGAGCAGAACAAGGACATCCTACTCTCACCCTCCCTCTTTTCCTGTGTGATTGACAGCCCAATTATTTTGAGACATTGCTCTCTCCTTAAAAGGGTGTTCTCCTACAAAGGATTGCGTCAATTCAAAGCAGTCCATTTGGTCCAGACCGTAGCTAGCAGCAGTATTTTCTCCACATACAAAACAGCTTCTCTGAGGATTTTAAGCTGATGATAATTTAACACAACCAAGTCTAATCTAGTCCCACTTACCTGTAACATTTGTAACATTTAAAATAATTAACAAGTGCACTTTGTCATACCTATCGCCCAGAATAAGGTTCATACTATACAGTTAATCAAATTTGGGTTTTGGTTCAAAGCAATACAGAGGTAAAATACAATATATATATAGATATATATAGTAATCCTATGTGTATTATTACAGTATATTAGATGCAGTACCAATGGGAGCTGTGCCATTCTTAATTCTCTAATGATGAAGAGTGTTAATATATAGCATTCTCTGAAGATTATTTTTACAATACAGTGAATGTGGATTTCTATGTAGATATGAAGTTAGAATGTATAGCATGCTCTTTTTGTGACGTGGTGTGGTTTAATCAGTGTACCTCACTGTTATGTTGGCCCATGTCATGAATTTATAGTGTGGAGATGTAGTGCCAACTTGTGTCGTGTGAATACAGCATGCAGTGCATAGATATGTCAGTGATGAGTGGTGTGTCCTCCTCCCTCCCTGGCTTTCAGTGCTGTGTCTCCAGCTCCACCACGGTCCAGTCTCCCTGGGGGGAGCTGCCCTGGCTGTCTGGGGAGTAGCTGCTGACAGAGGTGACAGTGGCAGAGGGGGGACTGAGCGGGGGCAGCAGGTTGGGCCACATGCTGCTCTCCAGGGGACTCAGGGTGCCCCCGCTCCCCACAGGCAGCAGGAGCAGAGGGGGGCAACCCCTGTCCCCGGACAGCAGCAGGGTTTGGTTGATGAGCTGCTGGACGATGTCCACCTTCTTGCTCCAGTCCAGGTCCGTTGGAGGAATGGGACGCGGCCCCTGCTGGCGTGACTCTGGCCAAGTCTGCTTGGATGTCCACTTCTCCTGCTGCATCTTTGTTTCCCTCTCTCTGTTCTGCTTTCTTTTCTGACCCTCGTCCTCCTCCTCCTCGCTGGTTTCCATGGCCTCATAGATGGTGCATAGCCCAGAGGATGGGGAGAGCATGACTGCAGATGGACTCCTCAACTGCTGCTGCTGTTGTTTCTGCTGCTGTCTGAGCTGTTGTTTGAGCTGTTGCTCCAGCTCCAGCTGCCACTGCAGCACCTGGCGGCGGTGTCTGTGCTCCTGCTGCTGCTGCTGGAGTTGGAGCTGGAGGAGCTCCCGACGCTGCCTTTCCAGCTGCATCTGCTGCTCCTGCCTCAGACACTCCTCCTCCAGCCACTGCCTCTTCTGCCTCTCCTGCTCCTGCCGCTCTCTCAAGTGCTTCTGGTGCTGCTCCAGCCTGCGCAGCTGACCGTTGGCTACAGCTGCAGACTGGAGGGACCTGGAAGTGGTGTCGGTGGGTCTCCTATTGCACTGCTGCTCTGCGATGTAGTGGCCGTTCACTACGAGATGAGGAGGAAGCTGGATGTGGTCCTCCTCCCGTAGGCCCACGGGTGGCTCTCTCTGCTTCTGTTGTGACTGGTGGGACTCTTCAGTCTCCGCTTTGTCACTCTTGGGACCTCCTGCTAGACAGTCAAGATAACTTGGGATGTGCGTTAGAGACGCATGCACCAAAAAGGAGGGGTAGGACAGCATCCAGGGCCAGAGGATTCAAGGAGAAGAATCAAAAGGAGTGGAGGGAAGACGTAAAGCAAAACGAGGGATGTGCTGAGGGATTGACGTCTTTACACAAAGGAATAAAGCAAACACAAACAGAAACCTGCCTCGATCAGTTGAAAAAGTGTTTGACCACAGTTTACTATTCTGTTATACATTGGCTCATCTAAGTGTTATAACAAACCTAACAGTTGTTGTATTCTGTTATTTTTGGGTATACATTTGTGGTGTGGAAGGACACATCAAATTCTTACTGATCAGACCGTCACATCGAATCTTTGTGGTCTAGCTTCAAATGTCCCCGAGGGTAATAGCGACTGAGTAGTGGAAAACGAGTACAGAGGATGGCATGCATCCTAGACACATCCTAAATCATCCCTTAACTTATCGGAACATGCAATGACTCATTAACATGACATCTGTCTGATTGGAGTACTTGCCAACATCTAGGACCTAATCTAATACATATTACATAACCCATCTACTATATAGACTATCAGTACTAGAGTCAAATGAGGTCTAGAGTTTGCTCTCAAATCATTTGGGAAAAAGGTTATGAAGATGACATTGAGTTGAGGTTGAACTACAATTGTTAAATTGTGGAGACACTTCATGGATTTATCAACAACTACAGTACATGTCTATACATTTAATATAATACGACATTTCAGACAGTTCCTGACATGGGACAGGACATTAGCTAAACAGATGTAACAGCAGTGGCCAATCACATCTTAAATGTAATCGCTTTCCCACGTGTCTGGTAATTGTAACCCCGGAAACCCAGAACTAAAATCTCACGTAATTGCATCAGAGTTTAGGTAATTTACATCAATTTGCAACCCATTCATACAATGTAATAAAGTGGTGCGCAACATTGTTGGTAATCATTTTGACTTGTCTTTGCCCTCAAGATGCTGGCCTGAAACTCAGAACTATATGTAGCCATAATAAGGGATAAAGATCACATGACTAGAGCAATTCATCTCCCCTGCCTCTATGATCTGGCATTTAACCACCATTTATCCAAATGTGAATTGACACATTTAAAAATGTTCCAGGGATATATCCCCACATAAAGGCTAGATTTTGATAACATGAGAATTAACATGCAAGACCTGACAAGCCAGGGACTAGACAAAGAAAATGGGGAACAAGGGATTAACCATTTTACTTAAGAACTAAATCATAAACTACTCTGATGAAAAAGTTTTGGACCAAACATATGGTTTCTTCATATGTGTGGAGTCACCTCATACACCTGACTGCTTTGAAACGCATTCTATCCCACATCAAAAATCAACTCAGCCAATACAAGGATGCCCCTGGGACCTGCTCGGCTAATTACCAAAACGTGTACCTCAATACTGACCATGCCTTACTCAAGGGCAGCCATGGTGTCCCAACAGACACGTACAGTACTATACATGCAACAGAGCGTTCCCAAAGCAACATCATGAGACGCCTGTATGTTCATGATAGGCCTACTGTGCAAAATGCCAAATCTGGCTTTTTTTGTTTTGTTTAGGAAGACCATAATGGTGCAGAAGGTAGGAGAGAAGGAACAAGGGATGCTCTGATTTCAGTACCGACAAACATAGGGATCCAAGGGCTTTCATTGGGTTGAGCAGGAGCAGGCAGGATGGAGTTGGATCTCTCATCCGCTTCAGCTTCTTCTTAAGACACATTCAGGTGGGTGTGGGGTAATGCCATTATGTGTGTGTGTGTGTGTGTGTTGGGTGGAGCATTCGGGAGGATACAGGCAGGTTTGAGCTTCACATCGCAGAGGAAGAGGATGTGAAACCTTCAGGACATACAGTAAAGGGACCCAGGAGCAGGAGTCTTCCCTGGTGTCTGTTTGGGGACTACCACCTACCAAGGACATTTACAAATGTGTTGTTGGTCTGCGTTGAATCCATGGAGGTCAGAGAGAAACATATACATGCTGGAAAACAGGGTATGGGACACCAGGTGGATTGCCTCCTAACCAAAATTCCATTGAGCATCAACACCATTCTACAGATAAAACTTGGTGAGGACAGTGATGTCATTTAAATACATAAAACTGACCTAGGCAACAATTGAGACATGCTACGCTAATGGGAAATAACAAGAAACAGGAACAACATGCCTTGCAATGATGTTTAATGGAATTTTGAAAAACCTACTTAGCATGAACCATTCATTTATGAACATCCCTAGTGTATAATGGTTTAATCAGATACAATTTCAATGTTAGTACATGCAAGTCGAAATATCCAATATCACTAAAAGCGTTTCAGTGAGAAAAGCGTTTTCAGTGAGCGTCATTCTAAATGCAGAGGAATGCAGGTTTTTTCCCACAAATAGTTGTTAGTTGGTTCTGAAGCACAAATGATCAACTAAGAGAGGCATGAAGCATGACCACTTAAAACAGATGCCTCAAAACACACTGTACATGACAACGTTACTTGCCACGATAATCTATGCAGGGAGAGGCAAACTTCCTGTAGCGCAAATTAAAACTAGACAAACTTCAAATCGAACACTCTCATACGGGCCTTAAGAAAACTGTAAGGGGAGGAAAGCCATGTTAAATATCTAGCTTTTATTCAATACTAAAATGGTGTTGAAAACAAAAGGACAAACTTGTAAAAAAAGAGAGTAGGATCTCTCTACGGTGCAGGATCAAATGGAGCGAGTACATAGGGGAGGGAGGACCGGGTTCCAACAAAACAAGTACAAAAAAATCATAATTGACATTTGTTTGGTAAAAACAGTAGGATAAATACACATGTAGGTAGAGTCCATTCTCCTTTTACTCCTCCTTTTCTCTTAAGGTCCCAACGGACCAGTCAGTCAATACCCCCTCAGGGGTTACGCAGTGTTACTTAAAAAGAACATTCTAATAGAAAATGGTAGCTAGTAGCTATTGTACATAAAGTAGTGCCATACATTCATAACCATAATAGTAGTATGAAAGAGGGAGGCTTCACTGATCTACAGTCTTTTTCGTTCCCCTAGCTTTTTGTTTCCTACCATCATTTGCTTGTTTTTCTAAACCATCTAACCCACCTCGAGAGAAAAACTAAGAACAACAAGGGGGGAGGGGTGCGAGGGAGAAGGTGCATTCCAGGGGTAGGGACTTATACGTTACCTGCCAGAAAGCTATCAGTCTTATCGCATATAGCAGAGTAGTAGGGTGGCTGGCCCTCGCTGGCCTCCCCGGCATGCTGGGGCCCCAGGCGGAGGGTGTCCTCCAGGGTGTTGGCCTCCAGGTCGTCAGCATCCATCTTCCCCCCCAGCATGTAGTGGTGCTGGTCCCCAGGCTGGCCCAGGGGCAGCAGGTCTACAGGGCCTCCCAGCAGCTCCTCTGACTGGGCGGCCGCTGCTGGCAGGGTCAGCTCCTTGATGAGGGAGGGGTCCTTGGCCTCCTCGGGCAACTGGTCCTCGTTCTCCAGGGAGAAGATGCCGGGACTCTTACCGCAGCTCTCGGCAGTGGAGTGGGCGTTGGAGTTGGACATGGTGCAGTCAAAGCCATAAGACGCCACTGAGTTGGCAGACTGGGGCGTGCCGCCACCCCCGTCCTCCTCTCCTTCTCCGGCCGGCACCTCCACCACCTCCTCTTCCAGGGCAGGCAGGATACAGGCGGACGGTGGGCTGTCGAACTCAGCACTGTCATCCATGGTGACGGGGACATCTGGGTCGTTGATCTGCATCTCACCCTCCGTGTCGCTGGCCTCGTCTCCCGAGGTGGAGGGGGAGGAGGGGGCAGAGGCGGGTGCAGTAGGAGGGCCTGCTCCCAGGACCTCGTCAGCAGGGAGCGTCTCAGCCTCCTCCTCCTCGTCACCTCGCTCCAGATGGATGCCCAAGTCCTGCTCCAGGTCAGGCTGCACATTGGAAGGCACGGGAGTCTGCTGCTTGTCAGAGCGTGACTCCACCCCGGAGCTGCTGTCATAGTCACGGAGCTCCTCGGGAGTGCTGGTTTCACTGCTGCTGTGGACGGCCAGGGCCGTGCCACTCAAGGTGCTGGACTGAGACATGCCCACAGCAGGGGGCCCTGGGGGAGCAGAGGCCTCCACTGGGGCGGAGCTCTCCATCTCCTCAGGGGCAGACTGGGGCTCTGAGGGCTGCTCTGACTGGAGCATCAGAGAGGGGGCACTGAGATCCAACCAGGCCTGGGCAGAGGACTGGGTGGGCGTCTCAGGGCCGTCAGCCCCGTGGTCAGACAGGGGGCTGGAGGCGGTGTGGGGGGAGGAGAGGTGGGGCTGGGCCCAGGGGTCAGTGAAGGGGTTTGTCTGACCCCAGGCTGAGGAAGGTGGGATGGGCGAACGGCTGAGGTTATCCAAGCGGTCCTCCTCTGTGTAGTCGTCCTCATCTGCGTTCCCACAGCTCTCCAGTCCACTCTCCGTCACCCCTTCGCTGGGCATCTCCACATCTTCATCATCCTCCTCCTCCTCCTCATCCTCCTGCTGACACACCTTCCGGTGGTCCACTGCCCGCTCTGAGCTCAAGTCCATATCATCAACATCAACTCGCTCCTCCTCGATGGCCAGGGTCTCCACCTCGGGGGAGCACATGAAGGTCCCTTCTCCCTCGGAGCCCTTGAGGCTGGAGTCTACCAGGGCGTCGGAGCTCTGGGTACCCTGCAGCAGGCCCGTGTGCTGGGTGCTGCTAATCTCTGACGACCCCTGCAGGCGGCTGCTCATACTGCTCACATCCTCAGAGTCCATCCCTGACAAGAGGTCATCCCCATGCCAACTGGTGGCACCACCGAAGCCTGCAGGCTTGGCCTCCTCAGAGGGCTGAGAGCTACTCATGTCAAACAGTGATGTCGGCTTGCACACTTTCCTATTCTCTTCCTCATCTTCATCTTCCTCCTCCTCCTCGATGGCCAGGGTCTCCACATCGAGGGAGCACATGAAGGTCCCTTCTCCCTCGGAGCCCTTGAGGCTGGAGTCTACCAGGGCGTCGGAGCTCTGGGTACCCTGCAGCAGGCCCGTGTGCTGGGTGCTGCTAATCTCTGACGACCCTTGCAGGCGGCTGCTCATACTGCTCACATCCTCAGAGTCCATCCCTGACAAGAGGTCATCCCCATGCCAACTGGTGGCACCACCGAAGCCTGCAGGCTTGGCCTCCTCAGAGGGCTGAGAGCTACTCATGTCAAACAGTGATGTCGGCTTGCACACTTTCCTATCCTCTTCCTCATCTTCATCTTCCTCCTCCTCCTCGATGGCCAGGGTCTCCACATCGAGGGAGCACATGAAGGTCCCTTCTCCCTTGGAGCCCTTGAGGCTGGAGTCTACCAGGGCGTCGGAGCTCTGGGTACCCTGCAGCAGGCCCGTGTGCTGGGTGCTGCTAATCTCTGACGACCCTTGCAGGCGGCTGCTCATACTGCTCACATCCTCAGAGTCCATCCCTGACAAGAGGTCATCCCCATGCCAACTGGTGGCACCACCGAAGCCTGCAGGCTTGGCCTCCTCAGAGGGCTGAGAGCTACTCATGTCAAACAGTGATGTCGGCTTGCCCACCGTCCTCTCCTCTTCCTCGTTGTCATCATTGTCATCATCTTCGTTGATCTCCTCATCTGCCTTCTCCACTGCCTCTTCCTGGTCCTGAGAGGGAGAGACCAGGACCCCTGAGGTGAACTCATCCATGGCCTGAGACATCATGGTGAACGCAGAAGGGGTTGAAGAGGAGGGCATGAGGAGGTCCTCCTGCTGCTCATCTGGCTGGACCTTCACCTCCTCCTGGACCGGGCTCTGTGGAGACATGGCAGACTGGTTCTGGGCCCAGGAGTCTGGCTGGACCTTCACCTCCTCCTGGACCGGGCTCTGTGGAGACATGGCAGACTGGTTCTGGGCCCAGGAGTCTGGCTGGACCTTCACCTCCTCCTGGACCGGGCATGGCTGTGGAGACATGGCAGACTGGTTCTGGGCCCAGGAGTCTGGCTGGACCTTCACCTCCTCCTGGACAGGGCTCTGTGGAGACATGGCAGACTGGTTCTGGGCCCAGGTGTCTGGCTGGACCTTCACCTCCTCCTGGACCGGGCTCTGTGGAGACATGGCAGACTGGTTCTGGGCCCAGGAGTCTGGCTGGACCTTCACCTCCTCCTGGACCGGGCTCTGTGGAGACATGGCAGACTGGTTCTGGGCCCAGGTGTCTGGCTGGACCTTCACCTCCCCCTGGACCGGGCTCTGTGGAGACATGGCAGACTGGTTCTGGGCCCAGGAGTCTGGCTGGATCTTCACCTCCTCCTGGACCGGGCTCTGTGGAGACATGGCAGACTGGTTCTGGGCCCAGGAGTCTGGCTGGAAAATCACCTCCTCCTGGACTGGACTCTGTGGAGCCAATGCAGACTGGCTCTGGGACCTGGGTTCTGGCTGGACATGCATGTCTAGCAGAGCAGAGGCATTCTGGGGCTCCCTGACCGGGGACATGGGCCCGGTGGGGGAGCATGGAGGAGACATGACCGTGGTGCCCAGGGGAGACACTGTGTCTGCTGGCTCTTCCAGGTGGACCAGGTCCAGCTGAGCTGACAGCTGAGAGATAAAGGCCTCTGGGGCCTCCTTTGGCTGGCTGGCCTGAGGGGGCACAGTCTCCTTCTCCTCTGGGACTGCAGCCACCACTGCTTCTTCTGAGGTTGCCATGGAGACTACAGCAGCCGAGGAAGCTGCAGCTATGGCAGCAGCAACAGCGGCGTCCTGGGTCTCACCAGTTTCAGTCGCGGGCTCTGCCGCCATTGTGGGTTTGGGACCACGCTTTACTGCCATGGGGGTGTTGCTGCCCACAGTCTTCTTAGGGGTGGAAGCCTTGCCTGCTGGCTTGCTACTAGGGGTCTTGGGGCCAGCACTGACATCCTTTGAAGGCGTGGGCTTGCTTGGCGTCTTCTTGGTGTCTGCGGCCTTGCTGCTGGCAGCCGGCTTCTTGGGGGTGGAGTCTGGCTTGGATGCGGAGGCTGATTTGGGAGTCTCAGGTTTGGTGGTCTTGGCTGGTGAGGTACGAGTGAGAGGAGCCGCCGCTGCAGGCTTCTTGGTGGCTGATTTGGTAACATCTAGAGGAAATGTATAACACAAGCAGACATTTGTGAAGAGGAAAAGGACAAGGGTTGGAAACTTAATTATGATGAACAAATGATCTAATATTTAATAAAGATATATTTTGAAAAATGTAATAACATGTAATGCTAGTAATAAAAAGCTAAAACCTTTGTAATTTGTAATTTTTTAAAAATTGAACCAAAACTGATGTCCCCTCTTACCTTTCTTGATGGGAGTTTTTGAGGCCTGTGATGTCGGGGTCCGTCCAGCTGAGGGTGTTGTAGAGACGGCTTTGGCAGAGGCTGGTCTGGGAGTGGTGGAGGTGGTTTTAGCCGTGGGGGTGCCAGGCTTGGCTGTGGATGTGGAGCTCTTGGCTGTGCTGGCTGTGGCTGGCCTGGTTGCAGCAGAGGCAGGGCGAGATCCTGGAGCAGCAGTGGCAGGCCTGAGGGAGAACAGGAGAGCGGTGGGGTCAGAATCACTGAGCACGGCTTTCAAACCAGGGGGGTCATCTACCAGACACCAGAATCAGTATTTCTGTAGAGGTGATAAAATATCGAAATGGAGACGTGATTGCTAGTGCTATTTATATAAATACAAATAAAGTAACACTAAATTAACACCAATGTTTAAACAGACTCATTTGCATCGTCAAGCGAACATTAGGTCCCTTGTTCCGCATGCTGGTAACCCCTGGGCCATAAATCACAGAGCAAGAGGCCCTGTCGACTGTATTCACAAGTCATTCTGTTAGTCACTTCTACAGCCCTGCCAGACACTAAACTTCCTCAGGAATACAGCACAAATTGGTCATAAACCAAGTGATGACGGAGAAAACACAACAAGAACACGAGAGGACGAAGAGGAGTCAACTTCCATTCACTCCTCATCTCTTCAATGCCTGGAGTGGCTGGCCCCGACAGGGCACTAATACAGTAACTCAGCCAGTCAACCCAGTCATCACAACACCCTGAGGCATCTGAAGCAGTGCAGCCTGGGAGATAAGTCACACCACGCATACAGAGTGGAGCCCCCCCCCCATCTCCATCCTCCTCCCTGCTACATCCAGCCCACCTCTCCTGACATGAGGGTAATGTGCACTCTGGTCAAGTAGGTTCCACATCAGGCCAGTGCAAAGTAGCCGACATGCAGTGACACAGTCGTGAGATCTCGTTAGCCTACGCTGCACTGCACCACCGCCTCTAAATAAAGAACAGAGTTAACATCGGCGGCGGGGAAAGGGAAGATCGCTGGGGTCTTGTTCATCTTTAATTCAGACGGAGCACAGAAATAACTTGTTCAAATCTCTGTTGGAACTATGGATGGAGTTAAAAGCATATTTTGTTGTACAAGAGCAAACGCTGCCAGTTTTTACATGGCAAGGAAACCCAGAGTGCCACGCACACCCTGTCAAGTGTAGGCCTGATGGAACACACTGCCTGTCTGGTAACATCTAGCCTCGACATGATGTCCACTGGACACTAGCAATGGATTACAGCCATGCACAGCTTCCTTCCCTGTACAGTATGAGTTGTCATAGGTAGAGAATGAAGAGCGGTGAAGAGGGAGGGAAGCAGCTGATGACCCTGTACAGTATGAGTTGTCATAGGTAGAGAATGAAGAGCGGTGAAGAGGGAGGGAAGCAGCTGATGACCCTGTACAGTATGAGTTGTCATAGGTAGAGAATGAAGAGCGGTGAAGAGGGAGGGAAGCAGCTGATGACCCTGTACAGTATGAGTTGTCATAGGTAGAGAATGAAGAGCGGTGAAGAGGGAGGGAAGCAGCTGATGATCCTGTACAGTATGAGTTGTCATACATAGGTAGAGAATGAAGAGCGGTGAAGAGGGAGGGAAGCAGCTGATGACCCTGTACAGTATGAGTTGTCATACATAGGTAGAGAATGAAGAGCGGTGAAGAGGGAGGGAAGCAGCTGATGACCCTGTACAGTATGAGTTGTCATAGGTAGAGAATGAAGAGCGGTGAAGAGGGAGGGAAGCAGCTGATGACCCTGTACAGTATGAGTTGTCATAGGTAGAGAATGAAGAGCGGTGAAGAGGGAGGGAAGCAGCTGATGACCCTGTACAGTATGAGTTGTTATAGGTAGAGAATGAAGAGCGGTGAAGAGGGAGGGAAGCAGCTGATGCCCCTGTACAGTATGAGTTGTCATAGGTAGAGAATGAAGAGCGGTGAAGAGGGAGGGAAGCAGCTGATGATCCTGTACAGTATGAGTTGTCATAGGTAGAGAATGAAGAGCGGTGAAGAGGGAGGGAAGCAGCTGATGATCCTGTTGTACCAAAACAAGAGACTGCCTGTTATTACTCTAACGATGAGAGGGATTACAAGCTCAAGTTAATGATATTGTTTGGTGTGGTGACGTCTAGACTAAGGCTTTTTATGAAGCATTAACAGCCTAGGTCATGGTACAAAAAGGCCATTGTTTCTATCCAGAGTTGCATCACAAAAACTGGCCCTTTTCTCTATTAGTATGCGTGATATAACCTAGTCCAGGAGAAGAGCTTTTTAATTGGCTGATCATTCAACTGATTAACTACGAGTGAGCAGAACGTGACATTCACTGTGGTTTCCTCAGGTATCAATCTGACAGGTATCAATCTGACAGGTCTTGACGTAAATGAGGACACGCTAAAAAGAAAAGTAACGTGGTAAAACACTAAGTTTAAGAGATTTGTAAATGTGTGTGCTGCCTTGAAAAAATGGAATTAAAGATAAGAAAATAATTACAGGATGAATTGAATAGGAAGGTAGAGAGAATGCAGGAGAGATGATGACAGAGTATTTATCTTAATCTGTGTGACGAAAGGAATATGGCTAATCCAAAATGACAAGATGACTCCGTTTAGGTAGGGAAGCAAGGCAGATTAGCGGGCCATCGTCAAAGGCTGTAGGAGAGAGGGAGCGAGAGAAAGTGCTCATCCAATTACACGCCATTAACCTGCCGCTTCTCAAATAGGTCCGGTCACTGTTGTAGGAGCCAGTGTGGCCATTATAGAATAATGGGGCATGGCCAAACAATAATAAATGAATGAATGAAAAGGCTCGACTGGGGCATTACAATGCAATGATGCTTGAATTGTGAAGCTTTAAAAAAAAGATATATTATGTAATTAAGATCACTGTCACCCAAATGACTGAGGCAGTGCTGGTCATGTTAGACTCGTGAGTCTAATGGCTTGCAGTTGCACACAATGAAGGAAAATTGCTGTGCATTGTTTCTCAAACTTGCCGAAGGCCTTGCCATTAGGAACATCATCACACATTGGGGGTTAAAGAAAATGTAGAGAAAAAGCCTAGAAATTCACTGAAGCTTAAAAAATGAGCGCATAGACAATTAAAGTAGCCTGAGGTTCATAAAATATAACATTTTAGTTTCATTACGCATTCTGGAACGATGTGGAGCTTTGCGGTGATTAACATAAAAGGTTGTGTGCCTTCGCGTGGCAAATCAAAGTGGGGCTACGATTAAGTCAATGAGATGCATAAGCAAGGCTAGTGCCTCCCCTGCAGCAGAGCTAACAGCAGAGAGCCAGCTACCATGGGGACGGACCTCCTCCCAGGGAGACAGCTGGCATATTAGAGGTGATGCCATTTTAATTCGGCAGAAAGGCTGGGAGGGACACTTTACCCTGGTTAAAAGGAGGGGATTCTACCCCCAGGACATCCACACAGGGCTTCAGATATATGGGAACACCACAGGAATCTCACTCTAACCCAGGAACAAAAGGTATCAGTCTTTCGCTTGTAATTTCCCAGAGAAATTCACCAGGTAGTTAGTTGCCTTGGAGCTAGAGAGACCCTTATACTGCCGCAGCAGCACTCAAGAGGGGCTTTGAGCGAAAGGATAAGACATTACACAGGGTGCCGCCTTAACCTGATAAACCAGCTATAGCTGGCTTCTTGGTTGGTTCTGCTTGAAGGAAATAACGTTTAAAAATAAATAAGATATCAAAAAGGACAGTCAACCTACTGAAGATGGAGCTGAGGTGTCGAGTAACAGTCAAATGGTTTCTATCTCCTAGCAGTAGAGGGACAAAGAGGAAACCAGTGAGAGAACAAAGAGCAGGTAGAGCCTGGTGGGTGGGTGACGATGCAGGTCCCTGTATAACAGAATAGGGCTGTATCAGTGTGGTGAAGCAGAGGCCTATAGAACCACTGCTGTCCAGAGAGCACTCTGCAACATCCATCACGTCTGCCACACTTCCAGAGCATGAGCTCACACCCCCGTTGCCACCAGATCCTTTAAGTGATTAGGTCTGCTGCTGTACCTCCCATAAAACCATGGCTATGGGGGACTGCGTCACAGAGTGGTCTGCCTGTCACACCCACAGCCCAGCAAGAGAGGAGATTTACAGCCTGCACAACTGGCCTGCTTCACACTGTACACGACTGGCACAGCTATATCACACCGTACACGACTGGCACAGCTATATCACACCGTACACGACTGGCACAGCTATATCACACCGTACACGACTGGCACAGCTATATGACACCATACACGACTGGCACAGCTATATGACACCGTACACGACTGGCACAGCTATATGTCACCGTACACAACTGGCACAGCTATATGACACCGTACACGACTGGCACAGCTATATGACACCGTACACGACTGGCACAGCTATATGACACCGTACACGACTGGCACAGCTATATGACACCGTACACGACTGGCACAGCTATATCACACTGTACACGACTGGCACAGCTATATGTCACCATACACTGTACAAGACTGGCACAGCTATATGACACTGTACACGACTGGCACAGCTATATTACACTGTACACGACTGGCACAGCTATATGTCACTGTACACGACTGGCACAGCTATATTACACTGTACACGACTGGCACAGCTACATTACACTGTACACGACTGGCACAGCTATATGTCACTGTACACGACTGGCACAGCTATATTACACTGTACACTGGCACAGCTACATTACACTGTACACGACTGGCACAGCTATATGTCACTGTACACGACTGGCACAGCTATATGACACTGTACACGACTGGCACAGCTATATGACACTGTACACGACTGGCACAGCTATATTACACTGTACACGACTGGCACAGCTATATGTCACTGTACACGACTGGCACAGCTTTATTACACTGTACACGACTGGCACAGCTATATCACACCATACACGACTGGCACAGCTATATCACACCATACACGACTGGCACAGCTATATTACACTGTACACGACTGGCACAGCTATATCACACCATACACGACTGGCACAGCTATATCACACCATACACGACTGGCACAGCTATATCACACCATACACGACTGGCACAGCTATATTACACCATACACGACTGTCAGCCTACTGCTCTATTACTGTTCAGTACAGCAGGACAAGGGAGAGAGAGAGGGAGAGAAAACCACCACCCCTCTCCTCTTCTCCTAGCCTTTCATGGCTTCCTCCAAATTCATAGACCACCACCGACGCTCCTTACTCAATACAGGCCCAACAATGCACTGTTTATCTTATTTCACCTTTATTTAACCAGGTAGGCCAGTTGAGAACAAGATCTCATTTACAACTGCGACCTGGCCAAGATAAAACAAAGCAGTGCGACACAAACAACAACAGAGTTAGACATGGAATAAACAAACATACAGTCAATAACATAAGCAGAAGCCATGACGTGCAACATGTTCAGCTACACACCACACTCCTCCACCATCTCCACAGTCACACTGGTTAAAACACTAGAGGTCGACCGATTAATCAGAAGGGCCGATTTCAAGTTTTCATAATAATCGGAAATTTGTATTTTTGGACGCCAATTTAAAAAAAAAAATGTTTTACAACTTTATTTAACTAGGCAAGTCAGTTAAGAACACATTCTTACTTTCAATGGCGGCCTAGGAACGGTGGGTTAACTGCCTTGTTCAGGGGCAGAACGACAGATTTTTACCTTGTCTGCTCGGGGATTCAATCTTGCAACCTTTACGGTCCAACGCTCTAACCACCTGCCTCACGAGGAGCCTGCCTGTTATGCAAATGCAGTAAGAAGCCAAGGTAAGTTGCTAGCGAGCATTAAACTTATCTTATAAAAAACAATCAATCAATCATAATCACTAGTTATAACTGCACATGGTTGATGATATTACTAGTTTATCTAGCGTGTCCTGCGTTGCATATAATCGATGTGGTGCGCATTCGCGAAAAAGGACTGTCGTTGCTCCAACGTGTACATAACCATAAACATCAATGCCATTCTTAAAATCAATACACAGAAGTATATATTTTTAAACCTGCATATTTAGCTAAAATAAATCCAGGTTAGCAGGCAATATTAACCAGGTGAAATTGTGTCACTTCTCTTGCGTTCATTGCACGTAGAGTCAGAGTATATGCAACAGTCTGGGCCGCCTGGCTCATTGCGAATGAATTTGCCAGAATTTTATGTCATTATGACATAACATTGAAGGTTGCGCAATGTAACAGCAATATTTAGACTTAGGGATGCCATCTGTTAGATAAAATATGGAAAGGTTCCGTATTTCACTGAAAGAATAAACGTTTTGTTTTCGAACTGATAGTTTCTGGATTCGACCATATTAATGACCAAAGGCTCGTATTTCTGTGTGTTATTATGTTATAACTAAGTCTATGATTGATAGAGCAGTCTGACTGAGCGATGGTTGGCACCAGCAGGCACCTAAGCATTCATTCAAACAGCACTTCCGTACGTTTTGCCAGCAGCTTTTCGCAATGCTTCAAGCATTGCGCTGTTTATGACTTCAAGCCTATCAACTCCCGAGATTAGGCTGGTGTAACCGATGTGAAATGGCTAGCTAGTTAGCGGGGTGTGCGCTAATAGCGTTTCAAACGTCACCTTCGCTCTCAGACTTGGAGTAGTTGTTGGGTGGCTGTTTGTCGATGTGTTCCTGGTTCGAATTCAGGTTGCGGCGAGGAGAGGGATGGAAGCTATACTGGCAATACTAAAATGCCTATAAGAACATCCAATAGTCAAAGGTATATGAAATACAAATGGTATAGAGAGAAATAGTCCTATAATTCCTATAATAACTACAACCTAAAACTTCTTACCTGGGAATATTGAAGACTTGTGTTAAAAGGAGCCACCAGCTTTCATATGTTCTCATGTTCTGAGCAAGGAACTTAAACACTAGCTTTCTTACATGGCACATATTGCACTTTTACTTTCTTCTCCAACACTTTGTTTTTGCATTATTTAAACCAAATTGAACATGTTTCATTATTTATTTGAGGATAAATTGATTTTATTAAGTTAAAATAAGTGTTAATTCAGTATTGTTGTAATTGTCATTATTACAAATAAATAAAAATAAATGTTTAAAAAAAGCGGCCGATTAATCGGTGTCGGCTTTTTTGGCCCTAAAATAATCGGTATCGGCGTTGAAAAAGCATAATTGGTCGACCTCTATTAAAAGTGAAATGCTTGTGCTAGCATCCTCAACAACGCAGTACATTAATCAATAACAGAGTCAAGTCAAAAACAACAACAGAAGTAATAAATAATACCAGAAAACAATGAAAAAAACTAAACTAAACTAAAATAAGACTTGTTGGCTAGGCGCTAGCAACAGGGCAACGACCGTTGGCACTCTTTTGTTATTCGACTACATGCACACATACAACGTGCTGATTAACATATACAGCCTCCCAGCAATACAGGCCTGCACAGCATATACACAACACCAGCATACGCATACAAGCATACCCACACCCAATGAGCAATGACGGGCGCTGCATGATGTCATCTCAACTATGACTCAAAAACACGCCTTCACACATACCTTCCCCCACACCACCCACTGTGTCCAACACTACATAATGACTTTTTAGGATGCACTAAATCAGACCCAGAGGTTTCCTGTCACAAGCTGTAGGTCTAACATTATACAGGCAATCAGTATCAAACAGCAGACACACACAGAGAGTACAAACAACCCTACAACAGTGTTGGCTTGAGCAAATGTGTTCACACCTCTACCACACCCACCAACCAGGAAGTAGTGACAGGTATTAAGTGCTACTGTAAAAGGAGAGGTGGAATACTGAGAAATCATGTGCTGCTGCAGACTATTCCTTTCACACACATATTTTCAGCTGCCATCGACAAAGTCTGAGGTTGAACTTCAGAATCAATCTGAGATGTGTCACCAGCAGACTGGATCTAGTGTTTGGAGGGGTCAGAGCAGTGACACTAAAATAGAACAAAAAGCGTAACAGCTTCAGGAAAAACAGAACACAGACCGGACTTGCTAAATGTCAACGGAACCAAAACAAAACAGCCATGATGCGTAGGGCTGGTACAATTATTGTATAATTGTGTAACCGATAATTATAAGCAATATCCAGGAACAAAATAATAATCTTAATAACGTCATTTTAGGTGAAGGGGGATTCAACTTCATATTCCAAGTATACAGGGAGTGTACAAAACATCAAGAACACCTTCCTTTTGCCCTCAGAAAAGCCTCAATTCGTCGGGTATGGACTAGAAAGTGTCGAAAGCTTTCCACAGGGATGCTGGCCTATGTTGACCCCTGTGCTTCCCACAGTCCTGCCCATTCACCCTCTGAATGGAACACACACACAATCCATGGCTCAATCATATCAACACTTAAGAATCCATCTTTAACCCGTCTCCTCCCTTTCATCTACACAGATTGAAAGGGAGGAGACAGGTGACCTCAATAAGGGATCATAGCTTTCACCTGGACAGTGTCATCGAAAGGTGTTCATAATGTTTTGTACCCTATAGTTGACCCAATAGCAGTTTTTTATTTATTTTTTACATAAATTGGGTAAAGTTGGTAGCTTAATCATTTTACGAGCAAAACGGCATAGTTGGGAGAGAAGTTCCAAGCGGTCAAAACCGCTTTTAGAATGGACACCATATTAATGTCTTTGAGCATTTCCTTTATCCATTCATGATGAGAATTTGGAATCTTGTACATAGCATTGTTTAAAAATCTGAACATTCTGTGAATTGCTATTGGTCAACACTGTACATGGGGAGCTATTACAGCTGCCATGGAACGCAGGGTTATGTGAATGCATCATAATAAGCATAAACTTCAATGTCCCAAACTTTTCAAATACAGTGGGGCAAAAAAGTATTTAGTCAGCCACCAATTGTGCAAGTTCTCCCACTTAAAAAGATGAGAGAGGCCTGTAATTTTTTATCATAGGTACACTTCAACTATGACAGACAAAATGAAAAAAAATCCAGAAAATCACATTGTAGGATTTTTAATTAATTAATTAATTTACAAATTATGGTGGAAAATAAGTATTTGGTCAATAACAAAAGTTTATCTCAATACTTTGTTATATACCCTTTGTTGGCAATGACAGAGGTCAAACGTTTTCTGTAAGTCTTCACAAGGTTTTCAAATACTTTTTTGCCCCACTGTATATGGCTCTGTTAAAAAAACATTTGTTTGTGAGACGGGAGTGTCACCAAAGCTGTGTCGTATTCATTAAGTATCTCGTAGGACATTTTCAAAAATGCATCACAAGCGCAAAACATTTGTTCTATAAAAATCACAATTAAGACAACCATGGCCATTTGCATGACATTTAGCCTACCCCTTATTCTATAATTGTCACAGCCATAATGATGTGATTCAGTCAAATTAGATTTAGGTCATTTGTAGCTGTAGGATCGTAAAAAAAAAACTATATTTGCTTTCCAATCTTTTCTGTCTGATAAGAAAGAAAATCTCCTGAGAGTGAACTTGAATTAATTGAGGGATAAAATTAGTATTGTGTGTGTGAGAGAGAGAGGGAGTGTCAGTGGTCTCAGTGAGCAGGGAGACAGGCGGTGTCTGATATGCCAGAACGTATCCACTCTGCACTCATACGCTCATCTGATACAGACATGCATTAAAAAGAGGGAGCAGGAAGGGAATAGAGATACATCTAATTACAGCAGAGATTTATGACCCTGTCACAGTCTATTACCCCTCCAGTGCAGGCTGGCTGGGTACACAACGCTCACTGCATCCATCAGCCGCCACGCTATCTCCCTCAGCCATATGTTGCACAACGCAAAATTAACAGTTTTGTTCCGTAATGTATGGATTAAAGTTCTCACTTACCTCATAGTTTAACTTCACCAGAGATTGTCGCACTCGCAAAAAAATACTAAATCGCTATCTGTTGACTAGTATGTACTCACTAGATCCTGTTAGATCGAACTATGAAAAGTAAGGAGCTATGTAAGAGATCACAGTTCCCTTGGTACACAAACAACACAGAAGGGGAAAGGGGGGTTGGGCGGGGGAGTGAGAGCCTATTCAAAGAACAGCCAAACACCTTAGGACATCCCTGGTCATCCTCCCCTCTTCACAGACAAAAGGCTTGTTGAGCCACCTCGCCGCAGCCCATGACTCTCTGGAGTTCCTCCCTGGGGTTAAGGTCGTCTCTGCTGGAATGCCACACAGCGTGACTCAGGTACTGTCTGGGCCTAATCTGACCTGATTCTACTCACTGCCAAACAGAGGTCCAAAACAGCCTGGTCTGTCTCCTGGAGTTGGTTATTATTTATTCTGAGGGGTGCAGACTAATCTCTGGATGCGATTTGCAAACCCAAAACAGCGCTGTAAGACCTGGCTCAGAGTGACTGCTGGCCTACTTCTGAGGACTTCTTAAAGCCCCTCTCTGTGTAGGGACATTGTGCCTGTTCCTCCAGAGTTTTAACCAGTCCCTTTCAGTCTGCAACACTCTCAAATGAAGCAACTGGCTTCTCAGTCGCAACTGGAGCGTTACGCTGAATTTATTAAAACAATTATTATTTACTGCTGTTGTAGTTGCACATGTATTGGTGCGGCAGGTAGCCTAGTGGTTAGAGCGTTGGACTAGTAACCGAAAGGTTGCAAGATCGAATCCCTGAGCTGACAAGGTAATAATCTGTCGCTCTGCCCCTGAACAAGGCAGTTAACCCACTGTTCCTAGGCCATCGTTGAGAATTTGTTCTTATCTGACTTGCTTAGTTAAAAAATAAAAAAAAAAAAAACAGTGAATTGAAGTCGGCATCAAACAAAAGGCTGCCCAGCTAGTAGACAGTCAATCAGCTTTTGCCTGAAGTGAGGACCAATTACATACAATTGCTTCCTATGTTATCTACACACTCACAGTCTCTCACCAGGGGAGGGGCTACGAGCACTACGCCAATGGTTGGCCTACCTGGTTGTCTTGGAAACAGGAGGCCTATCAGGCTTGGGAGCGGCGGCAGTGCTGGGCTTGGTGGTAGCTGCAGAGACAGGCCGGGGAGCTGGGGAGATGAGATATGGGAAGGTGAGGAAGAGAGGGAATGACAAAGAGATAGATATACAACATGAGTAAGATTTTTTCATTTGAAAGACGCAGCCAATGATTTATGTCATAACATTTATTTCCTGAGGAACCAGGCCAATGTGTTTCTATGTTTGTTCTGGATGTGCAGTATGCCAACCTTCACAATACAAAACAGTACAATGTTATACTTTGCCTCCGGGAAAATGTACATTTGCTGTGTACAGAAGACAATTGGCAACTTATGACAAATGCAAGGCTTCACGTTGCTTTCAGTGACTGAAAATTACTGGTCCTGAATGTTAGCCTACCTGTGGGCTTCTTAGCAGCGGTGGTGGTGGCTTTGACACCATTAGTTGGCGCGGCAGGTGTCTTCTTTGCTGCTGTTCCTGTGGTGGCCTTCACCCCATTGGTGGCAGCAGGAGCCGAGGTAGGGCGGGTGGTGCCCGCTGGCTTCTTCTCACCAACCTTGGCGGTGGTCTTAGTGGTAGGGGCAACGGCTGTGCCTACGGGCCTCTTGGGCGTGGTCTTTTCTGGGGCTCCAGTGGTGGTCTTCTTGGCTACTCCGTTGGCATGTGGCTTGGAAACCCCATTGGTCAGTCGGCTCTGGGCGGTGTTGGGTCGAGACGCTGGTCCGGCCGTGGTCTTAATTGTGGTGGTGGTCCCAGGCTTTGTCTTAGCAGCGAGAGCCTTGGTCTTGGCTTTTGGGTCTGCTGCAGCCTTGCTATTTCCCGTCTTGGTGGGGGCCACCTGGGCTGGCTCTGGATGAGGCTCGCCCTGCCCCTTCTCTCCCTGCTGGCCAACTCCCTCCGTCTGCGGTGCCGGCGCAGCCTGGTTAGGCTCCTCTCCCATCACAACTGGCTCGTTTACCGGATCGGCGTCCAGTGCTTCCATTGGCTCCATCGCTGCCGTGGCAACCCCATCCGGTTTCATCTCCCCTCAGTCCTGGCTGTCCGTCTCTGCAAAGGAGGGCTGGAGAGCTTGAGACTGAAGATGGTGACTGCTCTCAGGTGATGGTGGAGTCTGATCTGGCAAAGAGAAGAGAAGAGAATAGTATGGTCAGGCTGTGACAAGACATGCATGACACTGTGCCTTCATATCAGCAGACAGGCCACAGAGGGATCAGATAAAGGCTTTCCTACAGACAGATATACAGACAAACACTACATACGGCGTATGCAGAAATATTGTTTTGAAAGTAGAGCAAATGTGTTTAAGGTCAATGATTCTAACAGATTAGGAGCAGACAGAACAGGATGTGCCATTCTGCAGAGAGCTTCATTGCTAAACAACCCTGGAGAGAGGCCTAATAACAGGGAAACGTAAAGAGTCAGTAGTCTGACAGGACAGGAGACTTGGCTCCACGGTGAAGCAACACTGAGGTAGAGGAAGTGGCTTGGCCTAAGGAGCGTGGGAACATGGGATACAGTCTGCAAAGCTTGGAACAACAGTGCGCTGCTCGGACTCTAGAAGGCCTCTCCACTTCCACTCAGCCCCTCTCTCCCCCATACCCAGATGCTGCTGCTCCCCCTCCTTTCTAGTGGAGAGATTCTTTATACTGTCAGCTTCCTGGAACCACTCCCCACACAGCCCCCCTTTCTCTCTGCTCTCATCCCTTACTCATCCTCTAAAACTAAATGCGTTACTGTGCCTTCCTTCGTTCCCCTGCCAAACCTCCCATTTTCTCCAAGCCTTTTCCTCAACTTCCCCCACTCTTTCTACCCCTCTGTTCTCTGTTTGCGTTCGCACAGATGGCCTGAGCAGCTGAGCAAGACCAGAGGGGAAGAGAGAGAGGGAGAAGGAGAGGAAAATCCCTGGGGAGAAATTCCATACTGCACACACACACACACACACACACACACACACACACACACACACACACACACACACACACACACACACACACACACACAGTGGCAGTGAGAGGGGGAGGAGAGAGCCCTGCCACAGTGCACAGGGCAATCAACTTAATTGAGTGACACCGCAGTCACATTTGGAGTGAGGTGTGTGTGTGTGTTGGATGCAAGTGAAAGCAACAGCAACCGTGTTTCACACATTTACATGTTAAGCTCAGTCCAACAGAGACGCTCTGTTCAAGAACCTAGTCCTCACACCATGCCACTCTGCCTATAACAGAGCTATACACTATCAGACGCCTGCCCTGACTCCAACCCTTCAAAAAGAAAAACAACAACTCCAGATTGACACCAGGGACTCTCACACGTCAATAGCCCTGACAACTCAACTAGAAAAAATAAAGTCAAATCCAATCAGTGCCTTTCTCCCTCTACCTCCCCTTCCTGTGTTCTGAACGGTTCTATTCCTGCAGTTGCTGAACAGCCAGACAGCTTGACTGTGCTTTTCCCAGCTCTGCTCTGTTGTGGTGATAAATCTCCAGCCCTCAGCCAGAGGAACACTGCTCTGCTCTTTTTCCTCCAGTTGGCAGATTACACAGCTCTAGTCTAAGGCCCTCACCCTGTCTACATCACCCTATGTAGTAAGGAACATACAACTACGCCCAATGATACATGTGTTGGCACTGGCAATATTTTGACTGACTTTGGACAACCCTGCAATGTTGTAGTTGTCTTTGTTGAAATATTTTTTGATTGTCTTTGCAGTCATATGCTTGATTAGAGATGGATAGCGTTAGGATTACCTGTGTAAAACATCTCAAGCTGATTCTCCACAGGTGGTAGTGTGTTAGATATACTTTGTTCATTGGAGTGGGATATCAGAAGCTGTCGGCTGCTAAACGGCTAGAGGATGTGGGCTGCAGCCTAGATAGAAGATGACAAGGGTCAACCAGCTGCATCACAACTCCAAGGACGCTCGCCACCACCCAAGAGGAGAGGAACAACTTCCTGTCCATGTCTGGAGGACTCATCGCTATTTAGGGAAGCAATAAAGACAGGAAGATGAGTCCGGACATATGTTGTTACTGTCATGTAGAGTTGCATGTTTTTATTTATACATTGTTAGCTTAGGTTCAGAAAGATAAATAAGTTAGCGTTTTTAAAATGTCCCTTGGACAGTGATGGTTTTGATATCTTCCCAAACAACTGCTCCATCTTATCAAACTGCATCCCACATAACATTCTGTATAAGCCTCACCAATGAGCAACACAGATACAGGGAACAAAGAACACACACACACAGGTCATGAAATACACACACACACACCAAGGGTTCACTGTCATGTCAAGGAGAAACCAAACAATAGGATGAAGGTGCGCACACACACACACACACACACACACACACACACACACACACACACACACACACACACACACACACACACACACACACACACACACACACACACACACATCTCATTATTGTTAATCAATCACAGACAAGACGCTTAATGCACTTCAGCAGCTGACGATAGAACACCAGCTGGGCAAAGTATGATCATCCTCCAAGAGCCATATTCAATGTAAACTAATCTGCCTCTGTGTGTCTCACAAACACCACAGACACTTACAGGCCTATACTGTATATACTGATATCTGGCAGGCCTCCAACAGCACTGGGAGATCCCAGCTTTTCGGATTGCCTAGACACACAAGCGTGAGAGGAGTCCTCAAATGTATTATTTAATGAGGCAAGTCAGTTAAGGACAAATTGTTATTTACAATGACAGCCTACACTGGCCAAACCCGGACGACGCTGGGCCAATTGTGCGCCGCCCTATGGGACTCCCAATCACAGCCGATAATCAGGTCATGAGTATATTCTAACGGTAATCGCCACTTTGACCTTTTAAAAAAACTGTAGAGTCTCAGTGTGTACACCTATTAGAGGTCGACCGATTAATCGGAAGGGCCGATTTCAAGTTTTCATAACAATCGAAATCGGTACTTTTGGACACCGATTTAAAAAATATTTTTAACACCTTTATTTAATCTTTATTTAACTAGGCAAGTCAGTTAAGAACACATTCTTATTTTCAATGACAGCCTAGGAACGGTGGGTTAACTGCCTCATTCAGGGGCAGAACAACAGATTATTTACCTTGTCAGCTCAGGGATTCAATCTGGCAACCTTAACCAGGTGAAATTGTGTCACTTATATGCAACAGTTTGGGCCGCTTAATTTGCCAGAATGTTACGTAATTATGACATAACATTGAAGGATGTGCAATAACGGGAATATATAGACTTATGGATGCCACCCTGTCAGGATTTGGCCAGGGTTGTTCCGGGTTTTGGTCACTAGATGCCCCCATTGTGCTTTTTGACCTTGTGTTTTTTCCCTTGTTCCCCATTATTATTTGCACCTGTGCCTCGTTTTCCCTGATTGTATTTAAACCATTACATTTACATTTACATTTAAGTCATTTAGCAGACGCTCTTATCCAGAGCGACTTACAAATTGGTGAATTCACCTTCTGACATCCAGTGGAACAGCCACTTACAATAGTGCATCTAAATCATTTAAGGGGGGGAGAAGGATTACTTATCCTATCCTAGGTATTCCTTGAAGAGGTGGGGTTTCAGGTGTCTCCGGAAGGTGGTGATTGACTCTGCTGTCCTGGCGTCGTGAGGGAGTTTGTTCCACCATTGGGGGGCCAGAGCAGCGAACAGTTTTGACTGGGCTGAGCGGGAACTGTACTTCCTCAGTGGTAGGGAGGCGAGCAGGCCAGAGGTGGAAGAACGCAGTGCCCTTGTTTGGGTGTAGGGCCTGATCAGAGCCTGGAGGTACTGCGGTGCCGTTCCCCTCACAGCTCCGTAGGCAAGCACCATGGTCTTGTAGCGGATGCGAGCTTCAACTGGAAGCCAGTGGAGAGAGCGGAGGAGCGGGGTGACGTGATTGGGAAGGTTGAACACCAGACGGGCTGCGGCGTTCTGGATGAGTTGTAGGGGTTTAATGGCACAGGGAGCCCAGCCAACAGCGAGTTGCAGTAATCCAGACGGGAGATGACAAGTGCCTGGATTAGGACCTGCGCCGCTTCCTGTGTGAGGCAGGGTCGTACTCTGCGGAAGTTGTAGAGCATGAACCTACAGGAACGGGCCACCGCCATGATGTTGGTTGAGAACGACAGGGTGTTGTCCAGGATCACGCCAAGGTTCTTAGCCCTTAGTTTCCCTCAGTTCTGTGCTCTGTGTTTGTATGTTAGCACCCAGCCCTAGTGTTCTGTGTATTCTCCTTTTTACTTTATTAAATACACCGTCTTAAGTACTGCTGTGTCTGCCTCATCTTCTGGGTTCTGCTGACTATTCGTGGCTCAGTTGGTTAAGTGACTGTTTCTCACTCCGGAGACCCAGGTTCGTAACCGGGTCCTGACACCACCCGTTAGATAAAATACGGAACGGTTCCGTATTTCACTGAAAGAATAAACGTCTTGTTTTCGATATGATAGTTTCTGGATTTGACCATATTAATGACCTAAGGCTCGTATTTCTGTGTGTTATCATGTTATAAATAAGTCTATTATTTGATAGAGCAGTCTGAGCGATGATAGGCACCAGCAGGCTCGTAAGCATTCATTCAAACAGCACTTTTGTGTGTTTGCCAGCAGCTGTTTATGACTTCAAGACGATCAACTCCCGGAATTAGGCTGGTGTAACCGATGTGAAATGGCTAGCTAGTTAGCGCGGTGCGCGCTAATAGCGTTTCAAACATCACTCGCTCTGAGACTTGGAGTGGATGTTCCCCGCGGCTTTTGTGGAGAGATGGGTAACGATGCGTCGAGGATGGCTGTTGTCGATGTGTTCCTAGTTCGAACCCGGGTAGCAGCGAGGAGAGGGATGGAAGCTATACTGTTAGCCTGGCAATACTAAAGTGCCTATAAGAACATCCAATCATCAAAGGTCTATTAAATACAAATTGTATAGAGAGTCATATAATTCCTATAATAACTACAACCTAAAACTTTTTACCTGGGAATATTGAAGAGGAACCACCAGCTTTCATATGTTCTCATGTTCTGAGCAAGGAACTTAAACGTTAGCTTTCTTACATGGCACATATTGCCATGTAAGTATAGTATAGTATAGTTGTAATTGTCATTATTACAAAAAACAAAAAAAAGAATTGGACGCTTTTTTTGGTCCTCCAATAATCGGCATCGGCGTTCAAAAATCATAATCGGTCGACCTCTAACACCTATACAAGCTTTTGCATGTGTATGGCTGTGTTTTGGGGCATTAGGTCAATTTGTTTGATAAAACACAAATCGACAAAAACCTATTGGTGTAAATGATACATGTTCAATTCCCAATGAATGTTCCAAGCAGGAGTGGGTGGGCTAAATGCTAACTTAATGTCGTCTCTCCTGGTGGCCTGTGTGTGCATGTCTAATCAGGGCCTCCCTTTGCCAGGAACAAGAGCCTGGCTACTGAAAATCACAGCGGTCAACGGCACTTATGAATAGCTAGCAATGGCAACTGCCACCGCTTTCCTAGTACACTGCTGTGTGTACATACATTCTCTGTGCCTGCATGTCCCCCAGGGTCAGCTGTAAATAGCTGTCAATGGGAGGATTGTAGCGGAAGGAAGCCGGGGCAAGGGAACAGGAGATCAGTTTAGTGTGCTTTTCCTAGCGCTCCTGTAACCTTCCCTTAATGCCTAGCGATAGAATTGATAACCGTGGCACCAGAGAAAGGATTCAAGAGTTAACGGTCGGGAGTCTGGTTTGAAGAGGCTAGTTTAACGGCCTCTGAACCCATCAACACACATCCATCACCACATGCTGCCAACACTGGGATCCGGTGTCTTTACTCCTCGGCCAGTGTTAAGACGCCCTGGTGCCTGTGTTGACAGAACATCTCTCAGTTTAATGTTGAGACTGTGTGGCGTCTTCATCTAGAAACCACTGCTCTTATTCAACACTGCTGAGATAAGTTCCACAAGGTTACTGTTAAGTGTACATTAATATTTGAGGCACCACACGCTGGCATAGGGCCAGAGGTAAACTCTAAAACAGAAACCCTGCAGCAGTCCACTGTTCCTCAGAGGGAGGACAAGCATACACACCAGACATGGTGCGTTGAGGACCAGAAAACATGAAACATTTTGTTGAATGATGCAGCATTGAGTCTTACAAGCAAGTCTGGGGAATTGAGACTGTAGCAGGTGAAACCAGAATGGGTGGTACTACCAATCTTACACAGACAAGACCACACAAAGAATAAAAGGTTAGACTCATGGCAACAACTTCATTTGGGGTTGGTGCAGATGGTTCTGATACAAAAGAAGAGAAGGGAAACAGAGGAGTGCTAGAGGGCGCTACAGAGGGCCCAAAACAGAAACTAACAGCACCGCCTCCAAAAGCGAAAGTTCCCCCCCATTAATACGCTCCATCATGTATCATCTCAGAGGGAAATCTTGGCACTAAACCCTGAACAGCTGCTGTGCATTACTAATATCATCATTCATTGTGGAAAATGACAAATCTGCAAGTGTGATTACATGTCATTCAGGAACTTACAATAGATCACACCCAAAAACACATGCTTTCCAAGGCTTCAAGAGAACGCATGATCATCATCATTATCATAAAAGCATTATATTACACCATACTCATCATCATAGTCCCTTTCAGTGACTACTGCACACACCAGTTCATCTCTCCACTCAATTAGCTTTCCCTGCATGGTACCATCCATCTCTCTGCTATAATAGAAACCGTTATACACTTCTGTAGCCTTGGGGCGGCTATCTAAACAGAACCCAAGAGACTGAGGGACTGATTGTTGCTGTGCGCTGCCCAGCTAAGAAAGGGGAGCCAGGGTGGTACAAAAGACGCATGACACCGTCCCAGCTGAGTCACTGCTCTGCCTTCATCACCCTGACACTAATCGCAGCTCGCACATTCCCAAACAGGCCCAGCCAAAGGTCAGGAAGCTGCCCCTGCCCCACACACAAACAAACCGCTCCAAACAAAGTTGACTCCTCTCCACGGAATTCCTTCCCTGGACACGGTGGGAGACAAGAAGGGATTGTGAGGCCCTTCTCGGGCGGTGACGTCAGGACATGCCCGACAAATGAGGCTATGGACACTTAACTCCCCAGACAGGATCAAAATCAGCTGCTTTCTTTTTTGACAAGTCAATGGTCTTGGTAACAGACAATGGACCAAGTAAACTCAGTTCAGGAATATGCTTTTCTCTTGTTCACTGGTCTGCTGCCTGTGTCAGTCAAGGCAACATCTTGTGTGACAGACACCTGAATCACAAAACCATGTGACGTGACAGAATGTAATCCCTGTGCTCTAAAGAAGTTCAGTAGGAGCCAAAAGCAGGTTCAGAGTCTGTACCGCCATGGCACGACTGGTAGAGACTTCAAGTGAGAGAAGGGTACTATCTACCAGAGGTTGGCCGATTATGATTTTTCACCGCCGATACCGATTATTGGAGGACTAAAAAAAAAAAAACGATTACATTTATTTATTTGTAATAATGGCAATTACAACAATACTGAATGAACACTTATTTTAACTTAATATAATACATCAATAAAATCAATTTAGCCTCAAATAAATAATGAAGCATGTTCAATTTGGTTTAAATAATGCAAAAACAAAGTGTTGGAGAAGAAAGTAAAAGTGCAATATGTGCCATGTAAGAAAGCTAACATTTAACTTCCTTGCTCAGAACATGAGAACATATGAAAGCTGGTGGTTCCTTTTAACATGAGTCTTCAATATTCCCAGGTAAGAAGTTTTAGGTTGTAGTTACTGTAAGAATTATAGGACTATTTCTCTCTATATCATTTGTATTTCATTAACCTTTGACTATTGGATGTTCTTATAGGCATTTTAGTATTGCCAGTGTAACAGTAGCTTCCATCCCTCTCCTCGCTCCTACCTGGGCTCGAAGCATTGTTACCCATGCAGAGCAAGGGGAACAACCACTCCAAGTCTCAAGAGCGAGTGACGTTTGAAACGCTATTAGTGCGCACCCCGCTAACTAGCTAGCCATTTCACATCGGTTACACCAGCCTAATCTCGGGAGTTGATAGGCTTGAAGTCATAAACAGCTGCAGGCAAACACACAAAAGTGCTGTTTGAATGAATGCTTACGAGCCTGCTGGTGCCAACCATCGCTCAGTCAGACTGCTCTATCAAATCATAGACTTAGTTATAACATGATAACACACAGAAATACGAGCCTTAGGTCATTAATATGGTCAAATCCGGAAACTATCATCTCGAATACAAGACGTTTATTCTTTCAGTGAAATACGGAACCGTTCCATATTGCAACAGGTGGCATCCATAAGTCTAAATATTGCTGTTACATTGCGCAACCTTCAATGTTATGTCATAATGACATAAAATTCTGGCAAATTAGGCGGCCCAAACTGTTGCATATACACTGACTCTGCGTGCAATGAACGCAAGAGAAGTGACACAATTTCACCTGGTTAATATTGCCTGCGAACCTGGATTTCTTTTAGCTAAATATGCAGGTTTAAAAATATATACTTCTGTGTATTGATTTTAAGAAAGGCATTGATGTTTATGGTTAGGTACACATTGGAGCAACGATACGCACCGCATCGATTATATGCAACGCAGGACATGCTAGATAAACTAGTAATATCATCAACCATGTGTAGTTAACTAGTGATTATGATTGATTGATTGTTTTTTATAAGCTAAGTTTAATGCTAGCTAGCAACTTACCTTGGCTTACTGCATTCGCGTAACAGGCAGGCTCCTCGTGGAGTGCAATGAGAGGCACGTGGTTAGAGCGTTGGACTAGTTAACTGTAAGGTTGCAAGATTGAATCCCTGAGCTGACAAGGTAAAAATCTGTCGTTCTGCCCCTGAACAAGGCAGTTAACGCACCGTTCCTAGGCCGTCATTGAAAATAAGAATGCGTTCTTAACTGGCTTGCCTAGTTAAATAAAGAATAAATAAAAGGTGGGAATTTGTTTGTTTTTTTGTTTTTTTTAAATCTGCGTCCAAAAATACCGATTTCTGATTGTTATGAAAACTTGAAATCGGCCCGAATTAATCGGCCATTCCGATTAATCGGTCGACCTCTACTATCTACATCACATACCTTCGCTCCCGGACCCATCCGGTGAATATGCTGGTCCCACACACACACACACACACACACTACCCCCACTTTACCAGCATGCGTCACCCATCTCCCAGCCTCAGGAGACTCGGCCCCCCGGGGACAGGGAGATTAACACATGACAGAGCTTGTTAACCCTGGACAAAGAGATTTGCTAATCCTGTACGATCAGACCGACTGTCCTCCAGCGCCGGCCCAGAGACTACCTAGAGACAGAGAGCGCCCAGGACAGAGGCCTAGTGTGTCCCAGAAACCAAACAAAAAGACCTGGCTCCATCACAACAATGGAGAGACGGAGCCGACAACAAACAAGGTCCCAACAGCCTACAGTAGACCGCTGAGAGGAACAGCAGGGTGGGTGTGATCTTGACCATGCCGATATTGATCGTGGGGGAGAAAGTGAGGATGTGGGCTACTCAGATGGTGAGAAGCGTCAGTGCATTAGAGAGGCAGACAGGGACCTGTTCCACTAATGGTGTCCCTTGCCTGGGGATTACCCACCAGTGAGGCTGGTGTGGAGGGACTGAAGGAGAGGGTAATGTGTAACTTGAAGAGCAGGTCCTTCTCCATAATGGGCAGTGTGCCCACTGACAGACTCCACTCAGGGGGTAAATGACATTAGGCCAGATAGAGCCAGCTGGTGGGTTGGATCGATGACACCAGATAGGATGGAGAGGAACAGGGCAGGCATCTGGACTGGACAGCAAAACATACCCTTGAGGTTTCAGCTCTCTAGCAGCCACTCACTACTGGAACTGACTCTGGCCATAAGAGGATTATGTCCTCCTGTTTGAAGCAGAGCAGGCACGTTCCAGATGGAATCTGATCCCTCGCAGGTTGTCAACACCACCAGGGCTAACCAGGGCTTATCAACAAAATAACAGCTAGGCTAACACCACATAAAACTGTACCTAGTCGTTACCCAGAAATTTACATGGTATTTGGGGCTTGGGTCAAAGGGCTTCTTAAATAGAAATTACAGGACAATAGCATTTCAAATGACTCAAAACATCTGACAAATCCCCCCCTCCCTTTCAACTCTCATAACTGTAGCCATATTTCTGTCATCGGGAACTTTAGGCACCCAGACTGGCTCATGGTGTAGACAGGCTGCCACAGCACTGACATAATGCTGAATGAATTGGGCAGAACAAAATGAAACTGACAGTAAACAGGTGGAAACCAGTGCATTCGGAAAGTATTCAGATCCCTTTACTTCTTCCACATTTTGTTACGTTACAGCCTTATTCTAAAATTGATTAAATAGTTTTTCCCCCTCATCAATCTACACACAATACCCCATAATGACAAAGCGAAAACAGATTTAGAAATGTTTGCAAATTACAAATAAAAAACAAAAATACCTTATTTACACAAGTATTTAGACCCTCTGTTATAAGACTTGAAATTGAGCTCAGGAGCATCCTGTTTCCATTGATCATCCTTAAGATGTTTCTACAACTTTGAGTCCACCTGTGGTAAATGTAATTGACTGGAGATGATTTGGAATGGCACACCTGTCTATATTAGGTCAGAGCAAAAACCAAACAGGTCGAAGGAATTGTCCATAGAGCTCCGAGACGGGATTGTGTTGAGGCACAGATCTGCAGAAGGGTACCAAAAAATGTCTGAAGCATTCAAGGTCCAAGAACAGTGACCTCAATCATTCTTAAATAATTTCTTTCACTTACTTGCTGTGCTGTTTCATTGTTCATTTGTTCAGTCGTTTCATTCTCAACAAGGATTTCTATGTAACGCAGTTTGGGTCATTGCGTGTCAAAAATATAACACAATTTGACGTGTTAAATAAGCTTGTTGACCAATCAGGACCTGGATATGACTGCACGTCACATAATAATTTAACAGGTTCATTATTGTTTACGTAGTTATTACACTATCACTCGTATTTCATATGTCACAACGATTCATCGATACATATGCTATGATGCTGGTAAAGTTGTCTCGCACACCTACAGTGCTTGCATAAAAAAAGATAGCTAGCTCATGGATGCAAACAATGTTTTTACCCAAAAACATAGCAAAACGACAATCTGGTTCAGTAGCTATATAGTTAGCTAGCTATATAGCTAGGTATCAGTCTACCCAGTGACACCAAGAGAATATTAGCATCGTAGCTCTTATTGTGGGACTCTGAAACAACTGAATTGAGCCACATTCATTGTCAGCCTATGTGTATTGAACACTATTCCCGAGAAAAACAATACTGTGTGGATGTTTGAGTCTGATAACTCTGAGGATGACGCTGGGAAAAAATATCTTGCGTATTGAGTAGACTGATACCCCATTTCATTGATCCCCAATCCTGAGGTAAAGCTGTACAGTGCAATATGAATGTCAATACACACAATAGGCTGACTGGGGAGGTGATTTCTCACAGTCCCGCGATAAGAGACAATGCTAATATTTGCGTAAACTCTTCACAGTTGTGTTCTGTGGGTGTCACCGAATAGACGGATAACCAATTTCATTGATTCACATTCCAACCTTGTTTAACATTATGTAGTCTAAATATGGCATGATTCCACTAATTGTAACCTTATGCATCACTTTCAAAAGAGGTACCTTTATTTTGAAGGCAAACTGCAAAATCCAGTATTGTGCCTAATCGTTATTGTGGCTTGCTTCACAATACATAACCTGGTCCGGTCAAGCCTCACTAGCCAGATGAAGCTAGCTGGCTGTTTATAACCCTGTTGCCCAAAGCTAACATTAAGTAGCTGGCTAGCTATTTATTTTCATGAACTGAAGTTCAATTTCAATAGGCGAACAACAAGTGGCTACCTAGCTAATACTTACAAGGATTCCTAAATCATTGCAAAGAACAATGAAAATGACTGCAGTTTCTACTGGTCATTGTTTTCAGGCTGGTTGTAATTGGTGCTAGGTACCAAGCTAAAGCTAACTACCCCAGAAGTTGCGGTCGAACAAATAATGCTTTATTAGCAACGCGGTATTGTAAAACAATCGTTCATGGCCGGTATTTGCAGACTTTTTTGTACAGCTTTGAGAGTGCTACTGATAGTTGTGGTGACGCTTGGCTTGCACCTGCAAATTCAGAACACACAACCTTCTATAATAGAACTGTGTTATTTGACGTGTATCTTTTTTGACACGCAAAGACCCAAATGGCGTTCCGTAGTATGTTGTGAGACTATTACTGTGCAATTCCGAACTTGGTAGTATGTACTAGAGGTCGACCGATTAATCGGAATGGCCGATTTATTAGGGACGATTTCAAGTTTTCATAACAATCGGAAATCGGTATTTTTGGACGCCGATTTTGCCGTTTTTTTTATACCATTATTTAACTAGGCAAGTCAGTTAAGAACCCATTCTTACTTTCAATGACGGCCTAGGAACGGTGGGTTAACTGCCTGTTCAGGGGCAGAATGACAGATTTTTACCTTGTCAGCTCGGGGATTCAATCTTGCAACCTTACGGTTAACTAGTCCAATGCTCTAACCACCTGCCTCATGAGGAGCCTGCCTGTTACGCGAATGCAGTAAGAAGCCAAGGTAAGTTGCTAGCTAGCATTAAACTTATCTTATAAAAAACAATCAATCAACCAATCATAATCACTAGTATTAACTACACATGGTTGATGATATTACTAGTTTATCTAGCGTGTTCTGTGTTGCATATAATCGATGTGGTGCGCATTCGCAAAAAAGAACTGTCGTTGCTCCAACGTGTACCTAACCAGAAACCTCAAGGCCTTTCTTAAAATCAATACACAGAAGTATATATTTTTAAACCTGCATATTTAGCTAAAAGAAATCCAGGTTAGCAGGCAATATTAACCAGGTGGAATTGTGTCACTTCTCTTGCGTTCATTGCACGTAGAGTCAGAGTATATGCAACAGTTTGGGCCTCCTGGCTCTTTACGAACTCATTTGCCGGAATTTTAGGTAATTATGACATAACATTGAAGGTTGTGCAATGTAACAGGAATATTTAGACTTATGGATGCCACCCGTTAGATAAAATACGGAACGGTTCCGTATTTCACTGAAAGAATGAACGTCTTGTTTTCGAGATGATAGTTTCCGGGTTGGACCATATTAAGGCTCGTATTTCTGTGTGTTATTATGTTATAATTAAGTCTATGATTTGATAGAGCAGTCTGACTGAGCGATGGTAGGCACCACCAGCAGGCTCGTAAGCGTTCATTCAAACAGCACTTTCGTGCGTTTTGCCAGCAGCTCTTCGCAATGCTTCAAGCATTGCGCTGTTTATGACTTCAAGCCTATCAACTCCCAAGATTAGGCTGGTGTAAGCGATGTGAAATGGCTAGCTAGTTAGTGGGATGCACGCTAATAGCGTTTCAAACGTCACTCACTCGGAGACTTGGAGTAGGTGTTCCCCTTGCTCTGCATGGGTAACGCTGCTTCGATGGTGGCTGTTGTCGATGTGTTCCTGGTTCGAGCCCAGGTAGGAGCGAGGAGAGGGATGGAAGCTATACTGTTACACTGGCAATACTAAAGTGCCTATAAGAACATCCAGTAGTCAAAGGTATATGAAATACAAATGGTATAGAGAGAAATAGCCCTATAATAACTACAACCTAAAACTTCTTACCTGGGAATATTGAAGACTCATGTTAAAAGGAACCACCAGCTTTCATATGTTCTGATGTTCTGAGCAAGGAACTTAAACGTTAGCTTTCTTACATGGCACATATTGCACTTTAACTTTCTTCTCCAACACTTTGTTTTTGCATTATTTAAACCAAATTGAACATGTTTCATTATTTATTTGAATCTAAATTGATTTTATTGATGTATTATATTAAGTTAACATAAGGGTTCATTCAGTATTGTTGTAATTGTCATTATTACAAATAAAGAAAAAAGAATCAGCCGATTTATCGCTATCGGCTTTTTTTGGTCCTCCAATAAACAGTATCGGCGTTGAAAAATCATAATCGGTCGACTTCACCCTCAACCAGAGGGTGAAAGCCAACATCACGCTCGACAAAGAACTGTTAATTGTCAAAGGCAATGAATTGCATTATCCTGGCGTTAATGGATTTCGCCTTTGAGTTTACTCTTTCAAATGACTGCTCGATCCACACAGCATACATTGTGGGCTAGGTTGTTAGGAATTCTGTGTTGCACATGCAGTGCAAAATTTCATCTGGCGTCATAATGTCATGTACCTAGGTTATATAGGTATGCACGTCAGCTTTGACATCAGTTTTGCACATTGGCGTGAAACTTTACATCGGGCCGATACCGATGTTGCCATTTTTAGCTAATATCGGACGATTCTGATCCCTACTAGAAACCAGCAAGCCTTTAGTTTCTGACAGTATTAAAGATCATTTCCATGTTGAGTAGACGTTATGGCCATATCACAGCCAGTCAGCAACCACAGCAATCCAGGCAAAATTGTGAAAGTGGTGAGGGAGGCATAGCAACAGGGCTCTGAACCATGTCCATTATCCAGCCTCCCACTGGAAGAATTTAGAGCCTCAACACAGAAAATTAATTACTGCAGCTGCTGGCATATATACCCTCAAAACTGCGCAGCAACTGTCAGGACTGACAACTGTGATACCACTGAGGCAGCTATCTTGGCTGGACCAATGTCCGTAGCAGAATTATCAGGCCTTTATCTGGAAAGTACACATTACAGTAATGACGACCATGGCAAACAATGGAGTGGCACTGCAGAAACCACTACTACAGTCCCAAGTCTGTGGTTAAAATAATCTCACGTATGCAGGCCAGTTGCCAGCTCTGACTTTACTCATAAGCGATGGTGACAGAAAGTGCCAAAGGTCATACAGTTCAACCCACTGAGCAGTAAAAGCAGTAGAGACAGCATCCAAGATGGCCGATTCATGGACCGTCTATATCCGAGTTGCATCCAGTTTAATCTGACTTCTATATGGGGCCGTCTATGGGAATTGTCTTTCTGGGCCGGACATCAGATACACTGCAGTACTGAAGCAAGACTGTAGGTGCAGTCGAAAGCGTGCTTCCAGACCAGAACCCTGGGCCTTGGTTCAGCCTGAGAGGGATCTGGTGAGTAGGGCACCAATTTGAATATGTACAGTTTGGGGACGTCACTGAATCAACCTATTTAGCCTAATACGCCTGAGGGCAGGCAGAGGCACAAATTACTGTAGGCATCTCCCTGACAGCCCATGGCATAGGTCAGAGGAAGGGCAGAGCAAAGAGAACTGTAGGTCATAAAATCACTCCAGAATGCTATGGTATGAATTACGCATGGAATTGCATCTCTTCTGATTGTAGACATCTCAGCTCTTCTTTGGCCAACTGTTTCAGAAGGCTTACTAAAACATGTGCATGGCATTAAAGGAGAGACTTAAAATAGGTGTGACAGACAACGTAATAACCAAAATGCCTGCGAAGACATGAGTGGAGGAGGAATCCATTTTCAGTCTATTGTGAAAGTGAGGTGGGCAAGGGGAATTTGGTACCAAATGTCACAATGCTGGCACATTGGTTGAAAGTACAAAAACAACACTCTTTTGCTAAAACAAGATAAAGGATATTGAACCCGAAATCTGTCTTATCATTCGAGTCATAGACATGACAGATACATTTTTAAAAACGCAACAAGCCAGCAGCACTTGGGTAAAACAGGATCTACATTTAATTTCAAATTAATGCATTATGCCCATGTCTGAGCGTGTCTCTATCCCACTGCCTCATTCACTTGCTTGCTTTGTCAGTCAGCCATCGATCATTAATGCACCAGAGTGTTGACTAGCATTTTGGAGCCTCTCTAAGCCAGACAAGTGCTCACAATCACCCTGAGATGCAATTTATTCCGGAGTGGCATCAATACCTCATGGCAGATCATTGCAGAATATTGACCTACCCATGCCCACTACCCCACCCTATAAGGCTCATTGTCATCCGAACATCAGGGGCAGAGGTTAGGCCTGTGGGCCATCTATGATTAGTTGTAAATGTATATGGTAGCTGCACGTTGAGGGTTTTGGAGACTAACATTATTCACCATTGTTCTTCTGTAGAGAGGAGTGTGGTCTGGTTGCATAGCATTAACACAAGCAAAAAACAGCTCCGAGTTCATAGCCTGAAGCCACAATGTTTGTCTATATGATAGAGTTTGAACAAATTGTGTTTTGTTGCATTGAGATTACAGTACTTGTCATGTCTCACGTTCTAATAATCATAAGAATTGGGTGAGTCTTCAAAGACTTCTCAACCTAATAAAGTATAGCACTTAAGCCATTCTACAAAAGTAGCCGATGCTATGTCCGCAAAAGACTAACAGAATTAGCCTAAATTGCCCAACATTTCGCCTAGGGCAACGAACGAAGCCGTTCTCACTAGAGACTACTTGGCCGCACAGAACAATAGGCGTCAGCCATGGAGGATGAGAGAAGAAAAGTTGATATAATGAAGTGAACACGACGAATTGCTTTTGAAAAGGCAAATCATCCAAATTAATACACACAGATCCCTACCTAAAAGGAAGGCTGTTATTTTAGCCAGTTCATTCGTCGGTTAGCTAAATAGCTGGTGATCAATTTCAGCCATCACACTGGGCTGCCACCGCCCCATCACCCCCTCCCAATTGCAATCGAATTCTGAATCTAAAACATCCTCTTTATGGCTTGAGCAGCTCACTGGCAGAAAGAAAATGCAACGATTCACTTGCTCCTATTCGCGTTTTTGTGCGACCCAACACTCGCGTGGATAGTTCAGTTAGCAAGTAACCTATTTAGTTAGCTAGCATTTCAACAAAGCTTATTTGTATGGCGCCGTTTCCAATTCAAGTTGACGTTTATGTCATGAATCTTGCCCTCGAGGCATAACTGAGCGATTTCCGCTAGGTGAGCCAGCTGCACAGTAAAAATTTGCTTTACTTGAAACAATCACGAAAATAAGTGTGCTTTTTGGTCTTAATTTATGGCTGGGACATTAGAGTTAGCAGTGTGGTTAAGCTTAGGTTTGAAATGAGATTGTATGACTGTGGTTGTGCCAGCTAGTGACCACTCTGCAGACCTGCCTCCAGAACAAGATTCAATACGAAAAGCGCTAACCTACCTTTGCAATAGGAAATCATGAATTGGACTTGCAATGTCGACAAAGACATTCACCCACTATCTATATGATTATTACCCCATTGTTAACACATTATTAACCCACTCTAACTACCAAAATCGTAATATAAAAATCTAATATTTTAGGAAACGAAAAACATTTGTTAAAGCATCACATCGTAACTTGTATTTGATATTTTCTGTGATTTAAGTGTAAATGTAGGTACACAGCTAGCTAGCATGCTAACGCTCAACCAGTCTCTATAGACTTACCAACGCAGTGTTGCTAACTATAGCTTGATCTCCAGCTACGCCCAGTGTTTGACAATATCCTCCGACTCCTTTCAGAATCCTCGAATACAAAGTGTAACAAATTGGAAAATGAAACCGAACGAGATGAAAAACAGGCCAAAGTACAGCAGCCAGATTACCAAGAAACTTCTGTCGACCGCCGATTTCAGAAGTGATGCACGTCCCTTCCAAAGAAAGGAAAAGCGATTTGCAGTCCACGCAGACAATCTCTACTGGCCGGGACGGATGGACAGGCGGAGAGGGTTTTACCACGGCATTGCGCGCGGGGGTGAAATTGAAAGGGATGAATAGCCAAGTAACTCGACTTTCTCCAGCTCACAACCAATCACTATCCCGGCTGAGATTTATTCAAATGAGGAATGATGTCATCTCTCAAGTCACCCTACTTTCTTTCTTCCCATCCTTCCCAAATTGCACCGGTTGTCTCCCCCTTCCCGTATCCCTCCACCAGTTTTCCCGCGTCCCCTCCCTCCATGCCGGCTCCACGCTCGTCCTGCACACACCTCCTGCAGTTTCTTTTCTTTTCAACTGTGCATTCTCTCCACACAATGGTGGCATGTTAGGATTCTCCGTTGACCACTGGATGCTGAGATTTCAGCCACAAAGGGTACCACAGCATAGTCTGTCATATTTTGATTTTCTTTAGGTCTACTGCCATTTTAGCTACTACCATATTACTCTAATATGGTAATGGAACAAACATCTTTATTGGTTCTACAAGGACTAAAATTTTCCTGCTGCACATACATAATGAATATTGATTGACACCTTTTATCCATAAACATTATCTTCACAGAGATATTAATAACACTAGGTTTATTGCAGTGGCACATTCTTTATTGGAAGGACAAGATATCTAATCTGTTGCAGACAAGCCCCCACACAGACGAGACCAAACATGTCTGACCTGTCAAAGAAGAGGCTGCCACTAAAATCACCAGTGCATAAAGATACACAATTTTATGTCAGATTGTAACAGAGTCAGAGACATGGCGGAATCGAAGGATACAGAAACAAGATGAAGAGGGAATAGAAACAGAGGAAGGTTGAAGGAGCTGCCGCTGTCTGTAGTGTTTTTCCTCCAGACACAATTGTCTCCCTTTACTGATTGTGGGCGTTTTTTCTTTTCATAGGCTTTGTCTGTGTGTGCCGCTCCTGTCTGTGTGTGCCGCTCCTGTCTTCACACCAGACTTCTGAGACAGTCTCGGTGGGCATGCTGCCTGTCCGTCTGCACTGCTGTTGTTCAGCTCTCCCAGTGCAGCCAGAGCTGTCTACATGAGCCAGGCTTTTGTGCCAGGGTCTGCACTGGCTAGGCAGCATTGTGCTTCACATTGTGTCCCCTTCAGCTCTCACCCTATGGAATTCATTATAACACACACACACACACACACACACACACACACACACACTTCCCCAGGATGTTTTCCTCGGTGAACAGTTGCTCAATGGTGCACTGACCTGTGTGGTTGTGTTATGGTTACACTGTCACTAGGCAATGTAAAGTAGCCTTGTGCTGCTACGCCTTTGTTGATATGCTAAGATTGATATCGCTAGTTTTGTATTCTATCATGGAATAACCCCAACTCCCTACAGCTCTTCTCACACTTCTCTCAAAATGATCAGCAAAGGTAAACCCTCTGGCCCACACCTACACAATTAGTTACACGGCCTTGACTAACATGACTTTCAATAAACACACACACACACCAGTCAAACAGACCAAAGCAGACAGTAGAAATGTAGTGAATGAAATGTATTGTGAGGGAAGCAGAGAAGTAGAAACATAGAAAAAACACTAAACAGAGGTACTCCACACACTCCAGAACTACCACACAAAGTAAAGAGAGGGAGAGGAAAAATAGAGAAAGGCAAGGAAAAGAGGGTGGGAGTTTGGGGGGGGTCCTATACTAGGTTCGACCTGCCAGAGATGGACGTATTGGCTTGGTGAAACAGCCACAACAAAGAGAGGAAGTTTTCTTTCCACCCAGGCTGTGGTGCGCTGCAGTGGAGACAGGAATGGGCAGGGCAGTGTACTCGCCACCTAGTTCCCCTGTTATTTATCTCATTGTTGTTTCCACCTTGGCCAGCAGCCCAGCTGGGGCAACGCAGCACAAAAGAACTGGCGCACACTCAGCCAAGCCTCTGGATGTTGTTGTGCTAACTTTGACAAGGAATACACACTAACACCTGCGAGCAGACACACACACAAGCTTGAGTGCTGTAATACAGGCTGTTCTCATATCAGTCAAATCACACAAAGGAGGAAGCAGGTATTGTGCAAAAAAACAGAAGAAAGGGAGACACCCATCTTATCAGACATAGTCAATATCCTCGAAGGAAATTCACAGACACGTGTTTCTGGTCGAGAAATGGACTTAAGAATATCTAGGACGTAAACATTACAACACGGCACATAGTACATGGTAGCCTGTTCATCATTACATGCTATTGACGTAGCACGCGCTCCAGCAGGTGTATCTCACTGATCATCCCTAAAGCCAAAACCTCATTTGGACACCTTTCCTTCCAGTTCTCTGCTGCCTGTGACTGGAACGAATTGCAAAAATCTCTGAAGTTGGAGACTTTTATCTCCCTCACCAACTTCAAACATCTGCTTTCTGAGCAGCTAACCGATCGCTGCAGCTGTACATAGTCCATCGGTATATAGCCCACCCAATTTATCTACCTCATCCCCATACTGTTTTTATTTTATTTACTTTTCTGCTCTTTTGCACATCAGTATCTCTACCTGCACATGTTCATCTGATCATTTATCACTCATGTTAATCTGCTAAACTGTAATTATTCACTCCTATGGCCTATTTATTGCCTACCTCATGCCTTTTGCACACCATGTATATAGATTTTTTTTTTCTACTATGTTATTGACTTGTTTACTGTTTATTGTTTATTCCATGTGTAACTCTTGTGTTGTTGTCTGTTCACACTGCTATGCTTTATCTTGGCCAGGTCGCAGTTGCAAATGAGAACTTGTTCTCAACTAGCCTACCTGGGTTAAATAAAGGCAAAATAAAATAAATACATGAAAATGCCTCTGAATACCATGTTCACAAGTTAGCACACGCCAGCAGTGCACCTGCTTCTGTCCTGTGTGAGCATGGGCTCCCAGGAGAACAGAACGTGCCAACACGGCATTACATTAACATGCTGCGTACCAACACACCTGAAGAACATGGAACACAAAATCAGCACTGACTATATACTTACGACTTCAGTCAATAATAACCTAATCTCACTGCGACATGCTGACTTAAACGTTTATGTTAAAACAAAATGTCATAATAGAACATTTCAGATAAACAAAGATTGCTGTATCATACAACTATATAATGCACACAGCCTTGTAAAATCCACAACTCATGTTATCACCTTGTTTCACTCTAAACACTAAAATAGAGGAGGCCTCTTGTCTCATGCAGCTAGCATTAGAGGACTTTTTGTTTAATTGGTATTGTTACCCTGAAACCTGATGATGTCCAGGAAGGCCAGTTTCTGATTGATGGGTTAGTGGAAGTGCTTCCCAGCCCTTTCTGGCTGCATCCTGCTGTTAATAATGCATGCTGCTACTAAGGGTATCAGACAGCGCCCCCTCTCCTCTATACCACTCAGACGAAGCTGCATTATAAGCACTGACTGTGCAGATCTCCGCACTGATCTTCCCTCCCCATCTTGACGTGTATTTTTTAATTATGTGCATTTATCTAGACTCACGTCGGCCATGTTATGTCCTTTCACCAGTGTCCTGGCGTGTAGTAAATTTTGGCCCCTTAAAAACAAGCTACTTTAAACTATTTACCCCTCATCCCATTTGTTTCTGTTTTCTCTCCCTTCTTTATGGCCTAAGACAGCTATTGATTTCCTTTGACTGGCTGACTGGTAGAGGTTATGTAGAGTCAGACAAGAGGCTAGTTTCTCCCTCTAGTGGTGCCATCATACCACCACAGTCACAGGGGCACTGTACTGGGCAGGCAGTGGCATGAGAAGCGATGATGATCTGATCAAGTACAATTCACCATGAATCAATATACATAGAAAACTGTCTTAAAGCAAGTTTGTCACATTACACTTCATAACAGGTCAAATCAAATTTTATTGGTCACATACATGGTTAGCAGATGTTAATGCAAGTGTAGCAAAATGCTTGTGCTTCTAGTTCTGACAGTGCAGTAATATCTAACAAGTAATCCAACAATTTCACAACTATCTTATACAGACAAGTGTAAAGGGATGAATAAGAATATGTACATACAAATATATGGATGAGCGATGGTCGTGCAGCTTAGGCAAGATGCAGTAGATGGTATAGAGTACAGCATATACATATGAGATGAGTAATGTAGGGTATGTAACCATGATTAAAGTGGCATTGTTTAAAGTGACTAGTGATACATTTATTACATCCAATTATTAGAGATTTGAGTCTGTATGTTGGCAACTCAAAGTTAGTGATGGCTGTTTAACAGTCTGATGGCCTTGAGATTGAAAAAACAGCTTCTGTCTTTCGGTCCCAGCTTTGATGCACCTGTACTGACCTCGTTTTCTGGATGACAGCGGGGTGAACAGGCAGTGGCTCGGGTGGTTGTTGTCCTTGATGATCTTTTTGGCCTTCCTGTGACATCGGGTGGTGTAGGTGTTCTGGAGGGCAGGTAGTTTGCCCCCGGTGATGTGTTGTGCAGACCTCACTACGCTCTGGAGAGCAATGTGGTTGTGGGCGGAGCAGTTGCCGTACCAGGCGGTGATACAGCCCGACAGGATGCTCTCGATTGTGCATCTGTAAAAGTTTGCGAGTGTTTTTGGTGACAAGCCAAATTTCTTCAGCCTCCTGAGGTTGAAGAGGCTCTATTGCGCCTTCACCACGCTGTCTGTGTGGGTGGACCATTTAAGTGTGTCCGTGATGTGTACGCAGAGGAACTTAAAACTTTCCACCTTCTCCACTACTGTCCCATCGATGTGGATAGGGGCCTGTCCCTTTGCTGGTTCCTGAAGTCCACAATCATCTTGTTTGTTTTGTTGCCGTTGAGTGCGAGGTTATTTTGCTGACACCACACTCAGAAGGGTTCTCACCTTCTCGCTGTAGGCAGTCTCGTCATTGCTGGCGATCAAGCCTATCACTGTAGTGTCATCTGCAAACTTGATGATTGAGTTGGAGTCGTCATGGGTGAACAGGGAGTACAGGAGAGGGCTCAGAACGCACCCTGTGGGGCCCCAGTGTTGAGGATCAGAGGGGTGGAGATGTTTCCTACCCTCACCACCTGGGGGCAGCCCATCAAGAAGTCCAGGACCCAGTTGCACAGGGCGGGGTCGAGATCCAGGTTCTCGAGCTTAATGACGAGTTTGGAGGGTACTATGGCGTTAAATGCTGAGCTGTAGTCGATGAACAGCATTCTTACATAAGGTATTCCTCTTGTCCAGATGGGTTAGGGCAGTGTGCAGTGTGATTGCGTCACCTGTGGACCTATTGGGGCGGTAAGCAAGTTGGAGTGGGTCTAGGGTATCAGGTAGAGTGGAGGTGATATGATCCTTGACTCTTCTCTCAAAGCACTTCATGGTGACAGAAGTGAGTGCTACGGGGGCGGTAGTCATTTAGCTCAGTTACCTTAGATTTCTTGGGAACAGGAACAATGGTGGCCCTCTTGAAGCATGTGGGCACAGCAGAATAGGATAGGGATTGATTGAATATGTCGAGCACTGAGGTCGAGCACTCAACCAGTATAATTAACAAAAGGAAATGGTTGTTCTGCCTCAGTGACCATGAAGAGCACTAAATGTAAAATGTCCTTGACGACGAGAGAGCAGAAAAACAGTAACATGGACCACATCACCAGAAAATAGGACTTCAGCTTGGTAGAAGTAAAAGAGCATGCTTTTCAATAGTTTTAATTGGAGGTGGTTTACTGGCAATAGACAGAAAGGAATGCAATGTACTGAATGAACTGAATGAAAAGTGCATGAAACGAGAACGGCTTTAAAAAAAAAGTAACAAAATAAATATGTACAAGCGATCCAAAATGTAGACGTTGAGCAATTTGGCCATACTAAAATTATTAGTATCAGTCGAACTAACCACAACATTTTTAAAACAAAAAGTAAAACAAAATCAGAAATGATCACATTAGCAGAGTATAAAGCACATGTAGTTAAGAAATACAGTACTACTACCCTTACATGTAATCTGCTGCGCCACTGTGCTGCATGTCATGAGACATTTAGCGCTGCTTCATGTTCTGTCATCACAACTCATCGTATATGCATACCTGATCATCTCATATGCATACCTGATCATCTCATATGCATACCTGATCATCTCATATGCATACCTGATCATCTCATATGCATACCTGATCATCTCATATGCATACCTGATCATCTCATATGCATACCTGATCATCTCATATGCATACCTGATCATCTCAAGCAAGATAAAATGTACTAAGTAAAAACATTCAAAGAACGAAAAAAAAAAATGTACATTTCTGGTCATCAACACATACTTGAATAAATAATTTTTGGAAAACATGTAATGGAATAACAACTTCACCAGAAACAGTGCATTCTGGGTAGGCATCAATGATTTCTCTATTTGTCCAACTCTTCCCTTCCTTTTGATCGCTTACAAATCTTGTGCAGTTAGAGTCCTTTTTTTCACCTAATGAACATCACTATAAGCTTTCATAACATTTCATACAATGAAATGACATCACTTCAAAAGATTTTTCAAATAAAACAGATACAATATGATAATTCAGTCCCTTTCCTTCAGTGAATCATGATTTGAACCACATACTGGTTTGCAGAATGCATTTGACCGGAGAGAGATTCAATAAATGACCACTGAATTCAATATAACAACGTCAGACATATTTCATAAAATAATCCCTTGTATTTCAGTCAGATGCAAGTCATCCAACAAAATAATTAATAAGGGTGGTTAAAACATTTAGCATTGTTTAAAAAAAATGTAGCTTTTCCTCAGCAATATGGATTCTGTAGGGTGCACTATAAAACCCACTATAGCTGTCTTGCAGTGCATTGGTGTTCGGGTCAGGATCACCTGTCTCTTTACACCAAAGGCTTCATACATATTGATGACTAACTATGGCTGCAGGTCCTTACCTTGAACATGTTGTCATCCCATCCAGAGGAGAAGGGAATAAAGGACCAAAGAGTGAGTAGCCTTCCCTAAAAATACAGTACATAACGGTGTGCACGTTTCAGCCTGTCTGTTAGTGTGTGTCTCTGTCATAAACATGATTCAGAGGACAATCATAACGTTCAGGGCCCCCCAGGCACAGTAAAGCACAATTAAACCATTGCCGTCCTTCAGTCATAGGGTCATGCAGACCCAATTCAACATAGGCTTATCAACAATATCAATCAAAACTGCAGCATAAATACAACTCATATTAAGTAAAACATTCAGATATACAGTATGTTGTGCAAAATCAGTTCTCTCTCTGAAAGGACAGCTAGCTATATTGCTGTATTACAGTCATGAATTAGCTAGCAGAATGTGCTAGCCATATGAATGTAACTTGTTAGCTATAAAAACCCAATGAACTGGCGTGTTAAATATTAATGTGCAATCTACAGCAGTTAGTAACATACTGTACCAGTCTGAATTTAAATGCATCGTTGTGGCACATCCTACAGAGGACAGTGTAGTCTAAGGTCATATCACCTAGAAGACATCCCCCCACTGGTGGATCTGAAATGGAGAAATGACCAATCTATGTCAATGGAATTGAGATTACAAAAACATCAAACCCTGAATGACACACACACACACACACACACACATACTCACTCTCTCTTCAGTCACAGCAGCAGAAGAATGAACAGGAGGATGCCTCTGGGCCACTGAACTTTCCAGAGCAAGGTGTATCAGTACACTCTGCTATGAAAGCATGCAGGTCTGTGATGTGCATCGGCTCCTGGGTTTGGGCCTGTAGAGAGACAGAGTGCTTTGATAAAACTACTGTAAAGAATCCTCTTCCATCCTACTTCCTGTACATTGCACCCTTTTTCCTTACATGGCACTCATCAACACTCAATCTTTTATTTTAGTGTCACTAAATCATCTGTCCTGCATTTCCCCATTCACTCATTCCACCTGCCATCCCTCATCCTCCCCTTCTATCAGTCCCCTTATCCTTCATCCCTCCCCTCCCACAGTACCATGATGGCATCGTAGGCTCCGGTGATGAGAGCAATGAAGAGGGAGAGCACCATGTAGATGAAGAGGGAGATGAAGGTGTAGAGGTAGACCTGGCTGAACACCCACACCAGAGTGCCACTCTTCTGCATCTCTGCAAACGTCACAAACATATCGTCCCCGTTGATCAGAGAAAACAGGCACTCTGACACCATGGACAGAGAGCGGAACTGCGGGGACAGAGAGGTTGAGTTGGTGTATTAGAACACATTTATTTTTCACAGTTTCAGCAATTTGTGATATTTTTATTATTCATTAAGAATACACAAATACATGTGTGTGCGTCCTGTCCATGATCAAATACCTTGGTATGGTAAGGACCCAGCACGATCCAGCCACAGAAGCAATAACCCAGGTATATGGCAGCTACACAGAGGCAGAAGCGGATTACATTAGGGAAGGCAGCCCGCAGCGTCACAATCAGGATCTGAGAATGAGGAAAAGAGAAAACGTAAGACTGATTTACACATGGAAAAAGAAAAAGTGGCAAGTGACGCAAAACCTCCTCAGAAAGCCATTCACTTAAATGTCAATGTGTGCATTTTTGTGTGACTCACTCACATTGTACTTCTGGAAGAAACTGAGGTAGCGGAGGACTCCCACCCACACCAGCAGAGTGGAGGTACCGAGCAAAATCCCACACACATCATACAATGACATGTTCTGTAGAACAGAGTCAATTAAATAATTTGTATTAATAATTATATTATTTGCTGTCTAATTCTAATGGTGGGGTGACTGGTGCAGGCCTGGAAAGATATGAAACTAAAAGTAATGCATTGTTCTGTATTACCTTGGACTCTATGCCAATCTTGATGAAGCTGCCGGTGATGGTGAGCAGGTCACTGATGATGAGCAGGATGAACCAGCCGTTAATGAACTCCATCCTGTCTGCCCAGCACACACTGTGATTCAGTCTGTGTCTGAAGAACTGGACATACTCCTGTCAGAAACACACAGATGGGACAGACAAATGAACAGAATATACCAGCGGTTCCCAAACTAGGCCGCCTGATATGGCCTTGCTGTCCCCAGTCCACCTGGTCGTGCTCCTGCTCCAGTTGCAACTGTTCTGCCTGCGGCTAAGGAAACTTGACCTGTTCACCGTACGTGCGACCTTGTTCCAGATCTGCTGTTTTCGACTCTCTCACTCTACCACACATGCTGTCTCTAACTCAGAATGATCAGCTATGAAAAGCCAACTGACATTTACTCCGGAAGTGCTGACCTGTTGCACAACCACTGTGATTATTATTATTTGACCCTGCTGGTCATCTATGAACATTTGAACATCTTGGCCATGTTCTGTTACAATCTCCACCCGGCACAGCCAGAAGAGGACTGGCCACCCCTCAGAGCCTGGTTCCTCTCTAGGTTTCTTCCTAGATTCCGGCCTTTCTTGGGAGTTTTTCCTAGCCACCGTGCTTCTACATCGGCATTGCTTGCAATTTGTGGTTTAAGGCTGGGTTTCTGTATAGCACTTTGTGACATCGGCTGATGTAAAAAGGGCTTCATAAATACATTTGATTGACTGATATGAAAATGGGGTCGCAAGTTGACCTACTCATTCCAGGGTTTTTCTTTATTTTTACTATTTTCTACATTGTATAATAATAATGACGATGTCAAAACTATGAAATAACACATATGGAATCATGTAGTAACCAAAAATGATTTTTTTTTAAGTGTTAGACAAATCAGAATATATTTTATATTTGAAATTCTTCAAAGTAGCAAGCCTTTGCCTTGATGACAGTTTTGAACACTCTTGGCATTCTCTCAAGCAGCTTCATGAGGTAGTCACCTGGAATGCATTTCAATGAACAGGTGTGCATTGTTAAAAGTTAATTTGTGGAATTTATTTCCTTCTTAATGCGTTTGAGCCAATCAGTTGTGTGGTGAGAAGGTATGGTGGTACACAGAAGATGGTCTTTTACCAAATAGGGCTAAGTCCATATTATGGCAAGAACAGCTCAACTACACAAAGAGAAACAGTCTATCATTACTTTAAGACATGAAGGTCAGTCAATGCGGAAAACGTCAAGAACTTTGAAAGTTTCTTCAAGTGCAGTCGCATAAACCATCAAGCACTATGATGAAACTGGCTCTCATGAGGACAGCCACAGGAAAAGACAGTTATCCATGCTGCAGAGGATAAATTCATTGAAGTTAACTGCACCTCAAAATCGCAGCCCAAATAAATGTTTCACAGAATTCAAGTAAGAGACATCTTTGAACATTTGATGTTGAGGTGACTCAGTGAAATCAGGCCTTCATGGTCGAATTGCTGCAAAGAAACCACTACTGAAGGACATGAAAAGGAAGAAGCGACTTGCTTGGGCCAATAAACAAGCAATGGTGGAAATATGTCCTTTGGTCTGAAGAGTACAAATTTGAGATTTTTGGTTCCAGCCGTGTCTTTGAGATGCAGAGTAGGTGAACGGATGATCTCCACATGTGTGGTTCCAACTGTGAAGCATGGAGGTGGAGGTGTGGGCGTGCTTTGCTGGGGACACGGTCTGTGATTTATTTAGAATTCAAGGCAAACTTAACCAGCATGACTCCACAGCGATGTGCCATCCCATTGTTGCATTTATATTTTTGTTCAAATAATTACAATGTAACAACGCTTTAGACTTTTGGGGCTCAGCCTTGGTCTTACATGTTGTAGGATGACTCCTCTGAGGATGGAGCGACCACACAGCAGCAGGGACAGCAGACACACTATGGCAACCAACAAGTCAAAAGCCTCCCGTGCATAGTTCTCCGCTATTGGAGGAAGAAGAGAGAAGGGGTGTTTGAATTAATTAAGCTAGGGAGTGAAGGGAAGGAAGAGGAAAACAGCTACTAAGGAACAGCAGGAAAGAAGTGAATCAATCTCAAGCTTTACCTCCCCATCAAAAATGTCAGTACCCCCCCATCCCATGCTCTCTCACCATGTCCCCACACGTTGGGGTCTTTGCACTTCTTGATGGAGGCATGGTTGAGCAGGCTGATCTTCACTCGGCCGCTGTGAGCCTTGTTATCCAGGACAACCTGACAGCAACCACAATACACACACTAAACGTAGCTACAACACAAACCCTGGCTTTATAACAGCTAAGATAAAGTGGGCTGTCAAAGATATATTGGGCTGTATGGGGCAGCAGTGCTTCCCCTAGGATTTTTTTCAGCAGAGGTGGCAAAGTTGGGCGAAGGGGTGTTGCGTGCTAGTAGGCATGGCCAATGGCGTGGTTTTAGAGACCCTCCTCTTGGCTGCGGAGACAATTTTGCTGTTTTAAAGCTAATTTCCTCCAATTCTACATATTTCGCCATGGTTTATGCTGTGTTCTTATGCCATCGGGCCACATGCCATGACTGCCTAGTTTCTTTTTGGTGATGGTTAGTTCTCAAAGATTATCTTATTTTTAAATACTGTATATTGCACCGTTATATATATATACACACATTATATCTGTATTTATACACTTATGTTGACACTTAAAACATGTGTGGCGGCCACAATTGAAATGCATAAAACTGGGCTGTTCAGGGGAAATTGTTCGGTCATTTCACCATAATAGCAAAGGTGTAGCAGTCAGGGATCTCATTGTTGATGATGGTCTGGATGTTTATTGCCTTCAGCTGGAACTGAATGGTCACATTGATCAGTCTGGAGACCAAGAAGAAGACGAGAGACAAGATCTAGTAAGAGGAATGCATGTAATCTCAATAGAGAAGAGATATTACCCAGTAATGTTCCATGTTGATATGTAATGCTGAAACAACTCGAGTTAGTGCCTTGCGAAAGTATTTTGAACTTTGCGACCTTTTGCCACATTTCAGGCTTCAAACATAAAGATATAAAACTGTATTTTTTTGTGAAGAATCAACAACAAGTGGGACACAATCATGAAGTGGAACGACATTTATTGGATATTTCAAACTGTTTTGACAAATCAAAAACTGAAAAATTGGGCGTGCCATTTGACTTGGCCATTCTAACACCTGGATATGTTTATTTTTGAACCATTCCATTGTAGATTTTGCTTTATGTTTTGGATCATTGTCTTGTTGGAAGACAAATCTCCGTCCCAGTCTCAGGTCTTTTGCAGACTCCATCAGGTTTTCTTCCAGAATGGTCCTGTATTTGGCTCCATCCATCTTCCCATCAATTTTAACCATCTTCCCTGTCCCTGCTGAAGAAAAGCAGGCCCAAACCATGATGCTGCCACCACCATGTTTGACAGTGGGGATAGTGTGTTCAGGGTGATGAGCTGTGTTGCTTTTACGCCAAACATAACGTTTTGCATTGTTGCCCAAAAAGTTCAATTTTGGTTTCATCTGACCAGAGCACCTTCTTCCACATGTTTGGTGTGTCTCCAAGGTGGCTTGTGGCAAACTTTAAACAACACTTTTTATGGATATCTTTAAGAAATGGCTTTCTTCTTGCCACTCTTCCATAAAGGCCAGATTTGTGCAATATACGACTGATTGTTGTCCTATGGACAGAGTCTCCCATCTCAGCTGTAGATCTCTGCAGTTCATCCAGAGTGATCATGGGCCTCTTGGCTGCATCTCTGATCAGTCTTCTCCTTGTATGAGCTGAAAGTTTAGAGGGACGGCCAGGTCTTGGTAGATTTGCAGTGGTCTGATACTCCTTCCATTTCAATATTATCGCTTGCACAGTGCTCCTTGGGATGTTTAAAGCTTGGGAAATCTTTTTGTATCCAAATCCGGCTTTAAACTTCTTCACAACAGTATCTCGGACCTGCCTGGTGTGTTCCTTGTTCTTCTCTCTGCGCTTTTAACGGACCTCTGAGACTATCACAGTGCAGGTGCATTTATACTGACACTTGATTACACACAGGTGGATTGTATTTATCATCATTAGTCATTTAGGTCAACATTGGATCATTCAGAGATACTCACTGAACTTCTGGAGAGAGTTTGCTGCACTGAAAGTAAAGGGGCTGAATAATTTTGCACGCCCAATTTTTCAGTTTTTGATTTGTTAAAAAAGTTTGAAATATCCAATAAATATCGTTCCACTTCATGATTGTGTCCCACTTGTTGATTCTTCACAAAAAAATACAATTTTATATCTTTATGTTTGAAGCCTGAAATGTGGCAAAACGTCGCAAAGTTCAAGGGGGCCGAATACTTTCGCAAGGCACTGTACATAAGCAATATATTAACATAAGGACTGACAAAATTACAAAAATGGGATTCAAAACCCTATGAGAAATTGCATGCAAGAATAAAAGGGGGAGAGGGAGCAAGGGAGACCATTGTGCGTCTCACTTGTGAAACTGGAGAATGAAGTTCTTGTAGTCACTGTAATCAGGAGGGGGGTCTGGTCGTGGGTCTACACCAATGCAATCTGAAAAAGACAGAAGGATGGAATAAAAGCAAGTTGAGAGAGTAGGAACAAAAACAGAAATCCAGAAGATTTATTTCCAGAACCATATACACTGAGTATACCAAACATTAGGAACAACTTCCTAATATTGTGTTGCACCATTCTTGATACACACGGTAAACTGTTGAGCATGAAAAACCCAGCAGCGTTGCAGTTCTTGACACAAACCGGTGTGCTTGGCATCTACTACCATACCCCGTTCAAAGGCACTTCAATCTTTTGTCTTGCCCATTCACCCTCTGAATGGTACACATACACAATCCATTTATCCTCCCCTTCATCTACACTGCTTGAAGTGGATTAAACAAGTAACATTAATAAGAGATCACAGCTTCACCTGGATTCCCCCAGTCAGTCTGTCATGGAAAGAGCTGGTCTTCCTAATATTTTCTACACCCAGTGTACATTTGACACTTGCAAGTATTGTTATTCACCCTTTTTTTTTTATTCACCTTTTTTTTCACCTTTTTTTCCAAAGCCAATGGAAAATACTTTCACAACTTCAACATTTTGAAATACAAGGTTATCTTAACTACTTCTGTTTCGTTGCCAACCTTGACTCAACCGCTTTTGATAACATTTCAAACAATGGTCCGTTGCCAAAACACATAAAAAACAGTGTGCTAACTAACTATCTTTGTGAAATCAGCAGGTGAATCGAATAGAAGACGTCCATTTGGCCAGCTCTCTATTATTTTGCTGATGTTAGTGGAAATAGCACTTATATGGTTAATGCTTTTATGGACAGGATCTATTCTCAGCACTGAAAGTAGGGCACGGTTAGAGAGCAAATCTTGCCATATGTGGAGCTTTTACTCACTAACAGTTACTTCCTAACGGGCCAAAGACAACTGCCAGTGGATTTAAAAAAACAAGACCGACAGATTGATGTGAAATACCTGGAGGGGGAATTTGATAGATAAATTAATGAACAGGGGAAAAAAGGAGAATGCGGCCAGGGTACCGGTGATAACTTCGGGGTCGATGTCAAAGGTGTCGTTGATGGGGTCGATGATGCCCCTCTTGTAGTACCGCTGGCACAGAGAGAGGGCACTCCCATTCACAGCCTCACCCCACACATATGCATACCGCCCTAGTGATGTCTGTGGTAGAACCAGGAACTGAGGAATAGAAAATAGAAAGGATGATGAATGGAATAGGTAACATACAGTTATACTAATAGCAAGACATCATATAGACAGACAAGGAAGACAAAAGATAATTTAAGAACACAGCAATAACACAAGGCTTTACATAGAATACAATGAGAGGGTTGAGAAGTCACTCATCTGCAGGTCTCTGTTTAGTGTTGCGTACTGAGATACTAGTACCTGATCTACAGCATAATAAATATGGCTATAGAGTTCACTCTGTGTGTGGATTGCCATTGAAGAGCCATCCCGGTAGTCTTTAAGGAAAAGGTGTTTGAAGGATGCTGTGTTCTCTTCCTTGAATGTCACCACCATCTGGTTACTCAAGCCAAACAGGACTAACTGGAGAAGGGAGTGACAGGGGATTAAAAGTTAAAACAATGAAAATCAACAGAAGCCCCATCATGAATACCAATTCTTCAGTTCAGTAAAGGCTAACCTGTACAGTGACAATGAGGATCTTGAGCAGCTGCAGGACCAGTTTAAAGGGCTTGCGGTCCTTGGCGTGGTACTTGTCACAGGGGCTCATGAAAAAGTACTTGAGCTTCCTCCGCAGTGCCTCCTCCTCCTGCTGCTGTTGCCTGAGCTCTGAGCCTACCAGACCGGTGACCCGGGGGTTCTTGCCACTGAGGTCATCGGACCTGTAGCTGCTCACAGGCGAGAACAGCTCATCCTTCTCTGAGAGAGAATCAATGACAGACATGAGTTTCTACATACAACATAGGGAAGGCATATTTGAAAAGAGCACTCATAAGCTTGATATTGCTCCTGAAAAAGAGGAAGCGGGAAAGCGATGTGGTATAATTTTACCATAATTATGTAATTCAAGCATGCATTGGATCAGTAGGTATGATATAGCCCATTCAATAAGAAAGTAGAGACCCCTTGACTTCTCCCACATTGTTGTTAGCCTTATTCTAAAATTGATTAGATTGAGGGGAAAAAACAATCTACCCAAAATAACCCATATTGACAAAGCAAAAACATTTTGTAAATGTATAAAAAAAAATCCCATTTACATAAGTATTCCTGTATTCCAATTTAAGAATGATGGAGGCTATGATGGTGTTCTTGGGGACCTTCAATGCTGCAGAAATGTTTTGGTACCCTTCCCCAGATCTATGCCTCGACACAAACCTGTCGCGAGCTGTACAGACGATTCCTTCAGCCTGATCGCTTGATTTTTGCTCTGACATGAACTGCCAACTGTGGGACCGTATATATCCTGGTGTGTCAAATCATGTCCAATCAATTTCATTTACCATAGGTGGACTCCGATCAAGTTGGAGAAACATGTCAAGGATGATCAATGGAAACAGGATGCACCTGAGCTCAATTTCAAGTCTCATAGCAAAGGGTTTGAATAGTTATATAAATAAGGTATCCATTTTTTTCATAAACTGAAATACCTGTATTGGTTAATCTGACTAGTCTCATCACTGATTTGGGGCTACTTATTTCGGCATTTTAAGGGTTTTCAGTGTAGTTATCTAATGTTGGTTAGGCATGTTAACCTGTTTTCCTGAATCTCTATGATCAATAAAAAGAATCCTGAGTGTACTTTTAACAGAGCTGTGCATTACCCAATTACTTCCAGCCTTACACCTATCAAGTTGTTTCAGATCTACACAAGTGCCTAGGGAGGAGGGGGTAGGGTTTTTTCTGGACAGGAAAGGGCCCAACTATACTGTAGGTGTGTTGTAACTTGTCGAATAATGATATTAACATACACGGAGCATGAAAAACATTAGGAACACCTGCTCTTTCCATGACGGACTGACCAGGTTATGATCCATTATTGATGTCACCTGTTAACTCTACTTCAAATCAGTGTAGATATGCTATCCAGACCCCTCTTTTTACGCTGCTGCTACTCTGTTTATAATCTATGCATAGACACTTTAACTCTACCTGCATGTACATATTACCTTAATGAGCCCAACTAACCAGTGCCCCCGCACATTGACTCTGTACCGTTACCCCCTGTATATAGCAACGCTTGTTATTTTACTGCAGCTGTTTAACTAGGTTACTTTTATTTTCAATTTACTTAACACATATTATTTTTTCTTAACTTCTTAAAGAATTGTTGGTTAAGGGCTTGTAAGTAAGCATTTCACTCAAAGGCCTACAACACCTGTTGTCTCCTCACCTACATCTCAAATCAAATTGTATTTGTCACATGTGCCAAATACAGGTTAAAGAAGGATTTTTAAGCCTTGAGACATGGATTTTAGTTGTGACATTCATGTGCAAGACAAAAGATTTAAGTTCCTTTGAACGGGGTATGGTAGTAGATGCCAGGTGCACTGGTTGAGTGTCAAGAACTGCAAAGCTGCTGGGTTTTTCCCCACAACAGTTTCCCGTGTGCATCAAAAATGGTCCACCACCCAAAGGACATCCACTCACCTTGACACAACTGTGGGAAGCATTGGAGTCAAAATGTTCCAGTATCCCTGTAGAGTCCATGCCCAAATTAACTGAGACTGTTCCGAGGGCAGAAGCAGGTGCAACTGAATGAGGATCATATCATAGTGTTCCTAATGTTTTGTACACTCAGTGTATATTGCTAAGAATTAGAAAGTAGGGTGACTCTCCTAGCAGGTCTGGAACCCAGGTCTCCATTACCAATGACGAATGCCCTAACCACTGTCTCAATAATGATATCTCTTGGGCATGTGCTTAATGGGCCAGTATAGTTAGGCCAATAGGCCCTGTCCAGAAAAAACCCTAACCCCTCCTTCATCGAGCATTTATATAGATGAAACAACTTGATAGGCTTAAGTAATAGGGCGACTGCAATTTGAAGTAAATATCACCTCTGTTAAAAAGTACACAAGAAAAAAACTATTTTATTGATCATAGTGATTCAGGAATATCATTAAAACAGTTTAACATGCCCCACCAACATTAAACCACTATAAAATCTCTGTAAATTATCAGCCGATGTCCTGAAAGCTGATACAGAAATGTTCTTGCAACGTTCCCATGACACTCGTCTAGAACATTAGCTTATGTTCTGACAACATGGCAACCATGTTCTGTGTATGTTTGGGGGGGGGGGGAAAGAACTAAAAAAATCTAAATTAAAATAAAAACAAAAAAAATAGATGGAATATTCTCCTAACCTTCAAAAAACTGGACACAGTCATTTGTTTAACTAGGCAAGTCAGTTAAGAACACATTTTTATTTTACAATGACAGCCTACCCCGGCCAAACACGGACAACGCTGGGCCAATTGTGCACCGCCCTATGGGACTCCCGATCACCGCCGGTTGTGATACAGGCCGGGATCGAACCAAGGTCTGTAATGACGCCTCTAGCCCTGAGATGCAGTGCCTTAGAATGCTGCGCCACTCGGGAGGCCAATGTTTATGGAACGTTTTGAGAACATTAATATCTCAAAATTCTGGAGAGCATGGCAACCAAGTTATATTTGACATTAAGGGGGATGGTCTCTTGGAAACATTCCTTGCACATCACGGGAACATTCCTATGAAAAAGATAAGTCTCTTTAGTTCATGAACTAACTTCTCTAAAGTTGTGGGAACGTTTGTTTGCTGGGGCGGTCCAAGGCTCTGACAGAGCCCTGAAGCTCTTTCTAAAAGCAAATAGGACTTGCAAGGGACAGGGTTTTGGAAACATGGAACTTCATTTCCATATCAACAAATAATTTTCCAAAAATAAAAAAGGTTCAATTAATACATCTTTATAGGGTTCCCACTCTGCCATATTTCCATGTTAAAGTGCTTGTTTTGGACTGAGGTAAAGTTGGTTTTATATTCAGACAGCCGACGGACAGCCGGCGGACAGTCAACAGAAGCTAATAGCTAATCAATAACTAATTCACCAATTGTCACAGAATCATCAAACTAGGTATGATTTATTCTATAAATATCTAGCATACTTTTACAACTTCTGTTTTGAGTAAAAATTCCAGTTTTGATTTGATAGATGGCATGTAATCCGTATATAGGGCATGTGGTCAAAGTTCTAACGAGTCTATTATACCCTATTAGAAGGGGCCTGGCATAAAATTCTGCATCTTCAGTCATATTAAATTAAATTACAGGAAGAAACTACAGGATGAAGGGGTCAGGCCTGACTAACAAAGAAGAAAGGTGGATGGATCAAGAGGACCAAGACAACCAAGAGGATCAACATGGACATTCCACAGTAGAGATACTGTAAGGAAGACTAAGAGTGAACAATAACATACACTACCATTAAAATTTGGGGTCACTTAGACATTTCCTTGTTTTTGAAAGAAAAGCTAATTCATTGTTTTGTCTATTAAAATAACATCAACTTTATCAGAAATACAATGTAGACATTGTTAATGTTGTAAATTACTATTGTAGCTGGAAACGGCTGATTGTTAATGGAATATCTACATAGGCATACAGCGGCCAATTATCAGCAACCATCACTCCTGTGTTCCAATGGCTCATTGTGTTAGCTAATTGTTCATTAGAAAACCCTTTTACAATTATGTTAGCACAGCTGAAAAATGTTGTTCTGGTTAAAGAAGCAACAAAACTGGCCTTCTTTAGACTGTATCTGGAGCATCAGCATTTGTGGATTCGATTACAGGCTCAAAATGACCAGAAACAAAACACTTTTTTCTGAAACAGTCAGTCTATTCTTGGTCTGAGAAACGAAGGCTATTCCATGCGAGAAATTGCCAAGAAACTAGAGATCTCATACAACGCTGTGCCCCTTTCACAGAACAGTGCAAATTTGCCTTAACCAGAATACAAAGAGGAGTGGGAGGCCCAGGTGCAAAACTGAGCAAGAGGACAAGTACATTTGAGTGTCTAGTTTGAGAAACAGATGCCTCACAAGTCCTCAACTGGTAGCTTCATTAAATAGTACCCGCAAACAGTGAAGAGGCGACTCCAGGATGCTGGCCTTCTAGGCAGAGTTGCAAAAATCTTCTTTCCCAGTTTCATCAACAGTTTTAAATTCACGCTGTTCCTGATGCAAAAGGGGTTGCATGTGTTCTGGGAATAGCTGGGGTATTAAACATTTGATTCAACTGTTGAACAGTTGAATCTATTACCTCAGGAGATGGTACCATTCAGCTTGTCTGGGGATGACAAAGAAGGACTTCAAAAAAGCCAAAATAGAAAATAATTGAAGGGGCCTCTTTGCTGTTAAATTAGGGACGTATAAATAAATGACTGTTGTGTCTTGTAACTACTTCAAAATGTGGAACTGTTGCACTAAAAATACAAACATTGATTTGGCATACAATTTAAGATCGTAAACATTGTACAACTTTATGTAAACATTGTCTAACTTTATACAGAACAAATTGCACTTTAAATTAACATTTCTTTACAGTTATTGCAAATAAATGCATATTTTCACTTTTCTGCGACAATCACTGAATTAGTTATTGATTTCTTCATCTTTAAAATGCAATATTTGAGAATGTATGTATTTCTATCAAATCAAAACTGGAATTTCTACTTAAAGCAAATGTTGTAAAAGTACACTAGACATTTACAGGATAAATCATACCTAGTTTGATGATTGTTATAATCAGTGAAAACGTTATTGATTTATGTAACGTTAGCTTAAACGGCATTTTATAGATGTTATGCATGCCAATTTTACCTCGGTTTGTTTACGGAAGTCGGAGGCAACTACCTGTTCTAATTAGCTATCTGCGTCTCCCAACACCTGTGCGGGAACAAGGACGCCACAAACGTGTTGAAACTGAAAAATACTGCTGGTTGAAACTTAAAACAGTAAGTGTATATTTTGCATTTGTGAAATTATTTTCGTGATATGAAAGTAGAATGCTTAATGTTTCTAGAACCGTATCGCAATTGAGGATCGATTCACGTTAAAATTGATTATTTGGCTGTCAGACTCAATTCTCCTCTGAAAATAACATTTAGTGACGTTATAATCTTTGGGCTATGTATGATACACCAATGGAAGCATTATTGATATACAAATTAGCCTATTATGATCATATTGCGATGCCGGGCACTCAGATGACATGCAGCCTTCTCATTTAACACTATACAACAAATACATTATCCTTATGAAAATAGTTATTTTATACACCTTTAGGTTTACCAAACTCGGTCCTCGGGACCCCAAGGGGTGCAGCTGATTCAAATCATCAATAACTAAACATCAAGCTTTAATAATTTTGTAGTGTTAGGGCAAAAACCAAAACGTGGACCGAGTTTGGTATATGCTGGTTAATTTAAAAAAATAGGTTTAGACTGATAACATTGAAGTACATGACCAACCTGTACCGTCTTGGATGCAGTTACAGTTCGTTGATGCCATGGCGAAGCTTTGCAGGACATTAATGAATTCCTACGAATAATACAATTTAAGAAATTATCTTTTAGGACTGTCAGAAAGCTAAACATTAAGGAAACAAATTACAAGAGAATAGGGACACTGCGCTCTCCAGGCAATCACAAAGCCGCAGCTTCCAATGCTCACATGACAATCACCATGTGACATGTCTGGAAAATGGGCATTGGTCTCAAAATATCTAATTCGTGACAGCTTTTGTCAACCCCCATTAGCCCCAACCATTGCATTGATAGTTAAATGTCACTAATTTCTTCAAGCTACACTCCGGCACACCCACCGTACGGAGCAAATGTACGTCACACTATGTTCAAAAACGTACAAGAAATTTAGAGAAAGCGTTTGCTAAATGACTAAAATGTAAATGTTAAGTACAAATTGATGAACGTATCAAACGTTCAAACAAATTGAACACACCCCTGGATTCATCGATTTTCCTCATATGATCACCGGATCTTTAGAATTACTCAGCAAGTCTTTTAATATCAGTTCATTGCTCAAATGCTTACACACGGTGATAAACGGGAAACGTATTTCAAACATGTCTAGATACAAACAAATAAAGGTGTAAAATAAAACTACACCTACAAACCCGAGTCATTACATTTTTGCCAACATAATGTTCTGTGGAAAGGACCACTGATAACTTTCACATTTTGAATAATAGCTTAAAATGTAATTTGTTTAGGGAACACAATGACAGTCTAATTTCACCACGTTGAACTCAGTTGGAGGGTAAACCATTGCACATATTGGTGTATTATACTGCAGTCCATATTTTCAATGTGTTGGTCCTTTGTGTGATTCAGAAATGTCTTGAGATATCAAAAACAAGAGATGATGTCCTATGCAGTCATACGAGATGGTTTTAGATACACTGTCAGTGAGAATGTCAAAGTCATTAGATAAGGGTTGACTGACTGAGGAGATTCACAAGAAACATTGACCTTTATAAATGTTGTCTCATATGAACTCTCCTTGGACCAAATAAATATAATAGCTCAGAATTGGGATTAACATTCATTCATATTTACTCTCTCTCATGTGGTGATATAAAGACATCCTGTTTCACTTCTCAATATACTGTATATTCACAACTCAACTACTCCTATGCAGACTTGTCAACAGACAGACCACTCACCGACTCAGTCCATATCTCACATTACTGACTCAGTCCATATCTCACATTACTGGCTCGTTCACACGGCAGAGCATATTGAGACCTAGTGAGAATGATGATCAACTTCATCATTCTCTTATTCTAGCATGTGTACACCAACACTCTCTCCTATCTGCCATCCAGGGCCTTGTCTCTGGCTATCACAGCTTCATCAAACTTGATCATGAGCGTGGTGCCCTTGTGCCAGTGGGCTGTGACCTTGGCAGGGAAGCCACTGTGTGTGAGAATGGCCTCTACGATGCCAGCGGTGAATGCAGCACAGTTTAGTGTGCTGTTCTCCTTGGGCACAGAGATGTAAGCGTTGATCAGTGGCTCCTTCTCTATGATGTAGTAGGTCTTGTCGTCATCGTTGGCCTGCTCCAGCTTGTCTGCCTCCTTACCGAACATGGCTTTCCATACTGACACCTATATGAAGCAAATTGAAAATTATAGACATGTACTTATGCATGGGCATAATGACAAGTGTTACACCTTATCAGACTGTTACATATGCACTTATCTACCTTGAGCCCATGCAAGTGCATACCTTGACGAAGAGCAGTATGTTAAGCACCTTGGTCTCCCTCTTCCCATTCTTCTCCCTCAGCACCAGCACGTCCAGCATACTGGCGCCAACGCTCTGACCCAGGTCTGCCAAGCGTTGCTGGAGCTCGGACACAGAGTACACGCGGCTCTGGCAATACTGCACCATCTCAGAGAAGAGCAGTGCAAAGGCACTCACACTGACTTCAGTCTTGGGACGGGTTAGAGGCCGTTCCAGGATGTTTGACTTTCCTCTCGTGAACCGAGTGTCCATTTTCTGAAAGAGAATGATCTGTAAATAGATGTAAAATAGCCTGAAGTGATAATATGCTAGCCCTCTCAATTACAAATCAACCCCTCACCACTACCCTTGGCAGGCAAAGATCTGAGAGGATTAGCTATAGATAGTTAACTGGCAACACTTTCAACTAGCCTAGAGGGCAGGATCTTCAACCACAATGTTTACCTATCCTTCTTAACAAGTTAGTATTTAAAAAACATTTTTTTTTTTTAGATCTTTAACAAGTGCCTCGGGCTGAAGTATGGCTCAACACCTCTAGAATTCATCACAGCTCGCTGTGTCGTCACGTGCCTCGCGCATAAATCAGGTGAAAGGAATACGGCCTATGGGGGTTGTTTTGGGATTCAGGTAGCCGCGCCTCAAGAGGGCCAGCTTCGGCGCGGACTGTGGAAATCTTTACCTGCAGTACATATGCAGAGATTAGTCAACGACGATTCCGTGAATTAGGAGGAGCTAAATGCATTGGAAAAACAACAGTGGCAGCTAACGCAGATGAAAGGGGAAGATAAAGTATATTGGATGCTAGCATAACTAGCCAGCTAATGTAGCTGCTAGCTAGTGCTAATTTAGCTAGCTAAAATTGGCAAGCAAGCTAGCGAACTCACTCGACGACAAAAAAGCCAAAAGTCATTCACACTGTTAACAAGCTAAACATATTTATTTAGTTAATTAATTATTCTTATATAAGGACCTAAAACCCCTTACCGTCTTGCAATGTTTTCAGCCTGCTGCTGTGTTGGTGACTTCCTGTTCTGGTCACGTGTCTTGTTCTAGTAAAGCACTGATCTATCATCAGCAGTGCATGTGCTCATCTGACATTTAGCGGTTGCCACATGTGTAATCTAAATTACATGCCTTGAAAAAGTTGATAAAAATGCAAGATGTCCTAATGTCAATTGCATGGTGTAAAAATATATTCCGGTAAAATGATGCATGTGAATTTCCTTTGAGTTCTTGCTGTGTATTTCCAGGGCCATTTGGAAAAGAAACAAGAACATGCTTGCCTTCTCATGCGTCACAGACCTTTCAATGATTAAATAGAGACTGTTACCTAAACGCAACACACAATGTGATGCTGCTGTACAGTAGTTTTAAACAGAATATTGTTTAATATTGAGATATTATGAAACAACAGTCTATGCAAAGTACTTGAGGAGAAGGGGGAAAAATAAATTGCCGACCTAAAGGTTGTAATAGTGACAGTGGTGTAATGCAATAAGGTAAACATTTAAATTCAGAAAGACCTTGAGCCAGAAGGACAAACACACATGTCCACACACACTTTCCCACACCATGTCCCTCAATAAATGGCTCAAATTAATCAGCACCGTATCTGTTTGTACAGTGGTTGCATAATTCACTGAATGTGTTTGCCTTTATATAAATGTTTCAAGGTAGGCGATGCAATGCATAATACACGTCAGGAGCACAGGGCGTCGAAGACTCAATGATTTCTCCAATGGAACCGCACTGGAAATGGTGTCTGACCCTTCTTGTGGTCTTGGTCAGTGCTCAGATTGATACCAAAGGTAACTCAATCTGTTTGTGTTCACTTTTCTCCTATTTATTTAAAGGTCGTGACCAGTCAAACTCTTTTCGAAAGAGAGCAAGAAAGTCAGCATGGAAATGCATTACAGCTACTTAGTGGAAGACCCTTTCTTTCTAAAATGATCTGCCGAAATTGTTGCAACCCCTATTACTAGCCTGTTCAACCTCTCTTTCGTCTCATCTGAGTTTCCCAAAGATTGGAAAGCAGCTGCGGTCATCCCCCTCTTCAAAGGGGACACTCTTGACCCAAACTGCTACAGACCTATATCTATCCTACCCTGCCGTTCTAAGCTCTTCGAAAGCCAAGTCAACAAACAGATTACCGACCATTTCGAATCTCACCATACCTTCTCCGCTATGCAATCTGGTTTCAGAGCTGATCATGGGTGCACCTCAGCCACGCTCAATATCCTAAACGATATCTTAAATGCCATCAATAAGAAACAATACTGTGCAGCCGTATTCATTGACCTGGCCAAGGCTTTCGACTCTCAATCACCACATCCTCATCGGCAGACTCGATAGCCTTGGTTTCTCAAATGATTGCCTCGCCTGGTTTACCAACTACTTCTCTGATAGAGTTCAGTGTGTCAAATCGGAGGGTCTGTTGTCCAGACCTCTGGCAGTGTCTATGGGGGTGCTACAGGGTTCAATTCTTGGACCGACTCTCTTCTCTGTATACATCAATGATATCGCTCTTGCTGCTGGTGAGTCTCTGATCCACCTCTACACAGACGACACCATTCTGTATACTTCTGGCCCTTCTTTGGACACTGTGTTAATAACCCTCCAGACGAGCTTCAATGCCATACAACTCTCCTTCGTGGCCTCCAATTGCTCTTAAATACAAGTAAAACTAAATGCATGTTCTTCAACCGATCGCTGCCTGCACCTGCCCGTCCAACATCACTACTCTGGACGGTTCTGACCTAGAATATGTAGACAACTACAAATACCTAGGTGTCTGGTTAGACTGTAAACTCTCCTTCCAGACTCACATCAAACATCTCCAATCCAAAGTCACATCTAGAATTAGCTTCCTATTTCGCAAACAAAGCATCCTTCACTCATGCTGCCAAACATACCCTTGTAAAACTGACCATCCTACCGATCCTCGACTTCGGCGATGTCATTTACAAAATAGCCTCCAATACCCTGCTCAATAAATTGGATGCAGTCTATCACAGTGCCATCCGTTTTGTCACCAAAGCCCCATATACTACCCACCACTGCAACCTGGACACTATCGTTGGCTGGCCCTCGCTTCATACTCGTCGCCAAACCACTGGCTCCAGGTCATCTACAAGACCCTGCTAGGTAAAGTCCCCCCTTATCTCAGCTTGCTGGTCACCATAGCAGCACCCACCTGTAGCACGCGCTCCCCAAAACCAATTCTTCCTTTGGCCGCCTCTCCTTCCAGTTCTCTGCTGCCAATAACTGGAACGAACTACAAAAATCTCTGAAACTGGAAACACTTATCTCCCTCACTAGCTTTAAGCACCAGCTGTCAGAGCAGCTCACAGATTACTGCACCTGTACATAGCCCATGTATAATTTAGCCCAAACAACTACCTCTCTCCCTACTGTATTTATTTATTTTGCTCCTTTGCACCCCATTATTTCTATCTCTACTTTGCACATTCTTCCGCCGCAAATCTACCATTCCAGTGTTTTAATTGCTATATTGTATTTACTTCACCACCATGGTCTATTTATTGCCTTTACCTCCCTTATCTCACCTCATTTGCTCACATTGTATATAGACTTATTTTTCTACTGTATAATTGACTGTATGTTTGTTTTACTCCATGTGTAACTCTGTGTTGTTGTATGTGTCAAACTGCTTTGCTTTATCTTGGCCAGGTCGCAATTGTAAATGAGAACTTGTTCTCAACTTGCCTACTTGGTTAAATAAAGGTGAAATAAATAATAGAAATAAATAAAGTTGCAAGAAAATGCTATTTTATGCAATATAGGATATAGAACAGTATGTTGTTTTTGTTTATAGAAAAGCGATGCTGAATATTATCAAATGTAAACGAGTGTGTTTTCTGATTTCAGTCACGTCCTCCCAGCATATGGACAACTTCATCAGAGTGTTGGAGCAGGTAGAAGACAGTAACCCTGGACTGGAGCCTGTAAATGTGTTGAGAGGCCTGCGCAGGGCAGCCGGTCTCAGAGATGAGTTCATGCAGCACTTCTTGGGCACTATCAGGGAGGACAGCACCTCAGAGGCACCAGTCATGGACTCCAATCTCTCAGATTTCATTGTCAGGGCTATGCGCCACAAGGTGACAGAGAGAGGTAAAGAGGAAGGGGTTGTCCTTACTGCTGATGGCACCACGGTTGCTATGAGCCCAGTACTCCTGGGTATTGAAGCTGGGCTAGTGTCTAAGACGAGGTGTCGGGTCTGTGGCCTGTACACCCTCACTTTGGCTAGGAACTTGGGTCTGTCCTTCCAGCGCTTCCACAGCTCTCTTCTCTCCCAACGCCTGGGCCCTGATGGCTGCTGGGATGACGTGACCTCGCCTCAGGTCTTCACCCTCTCCGACAAGCCCTCCCTCGCCACCGATGCCCTGGTTAACGGCGGTATGGATGGTGTGATTCTGGGGATTGCGGTCTCAGCTCAGTCCCAGCGTCGTCTCAAGCTGAGCAGCCTACTGAGGAGGTACTACTGTCATCGTCTTGAGGGGGAAGGACTGGATGCTGCTCCTCGTCTGATCAGCCACCTACGCAGAGAGAACTTCAGAGAACTGGCCAGGCCCCCCCTCCTGCAGAGGCAGGTGGTGAGATCCCTGGTCCTTCAGAGGAGACTGATCGACCACTCCACGATGTTGGCACAGGAAAAGGAAGAGCTGACAGCTGTGGTGAGGGAAGGAATAAAGGAGTTTGTCCACAGATACATGGGTAAGTAAACCCCACTGGAGAGGGAGACAGTGGAGGTACAGAGGGTTACTGTAGTGCAGGGAAAGCTAAAAAAGGACAGGTAAACATTTATTGGAATAATTTTGACTTTGATCCAAGAAAGCACAAATGGTAACAATAATTGAGACATGGTGTTATTGTTGAAAAAAGGAGTGGATAAACATGTTAAAACTCAATCTCTCTCTGGATTGCTCTACCTCTAGACTGTCCAGCTATTATCCCACGGTGTCAGTGGGGGGCTGCACCATACCGGGGCACCCCCACCCCCCTGTCACTCCCCCTCTCGTCCATGTACATCCACCACACCTACCAGCCTGGCCAGCCTTGTCTCACCTTTCAGCAGTGTTCTGCAGACATGAGGTCCATGCAACGCTTTCACCAGGATGACCGGGGCTGGGACGATATTGGATACAGGTATGTGTAGTACACAGGTCTTAGGATATAGTGCCTTCAGAAAGTATTCATGCCCCTTGACTTATTACACATTCAGTTGTGTTACAGCCTGAATTCAAAAGGAATTAAATAAATAAAACAATCTCACCCATCTACACACAATACCCCATAATGACAAAGTGAAAACGTTTTTATAGAAATGTTTACAAATGTATAAAAAATGTATTACAAATATATCTAATTTCCATAAGTATTCACACCCTTGAGTCAATACATGTTAGAATCACCTTTGGCAGTGATTATAACTGTGAGTCTTTCTGGGTAAGTCTCTAAGTGTAAGGACCGACTCCGGAGATGAGAAGCAGGTACAGGGATTCAACATTTAATCAGGAAACAGACAAAGACCAAGACGAGAACAGCGTCAGCACACGGGTACAAAACGACAAATAACAATTAATGCTGAAGCAGAGAACAGAGCAGGGAACCAGACAGATATAGGGGAGGTAATGACAGAGGTGATTGAGTCCAGGTGAGTCCAATAATCGCTTATGCACGTGACAGGGGGAAGACAGGTGTCGATAATGATGGTGGCAGGAGTGCATAATGCTGGGGAGCCTGGTGCCTTTGAGCGCCAGGGAGTGGGAGTAGGCATGACACTAAGAGCTTTGCACATCTGGATTGTACAATATTTGCACTTAAAAAATGTGTTTTTATCTTCAAGCTCTGTCAAGTTGGTTGTTGATCATTGCTAGACAGTCATTTTAAAGTAATGACAGATTTTCAAGCCAATTTAACTCAAAACTGTAACTAGGTCACTCAGGACCATTCATTGTCGTCTTGGTAAGCAACTTGAGTTTATATTTGGCCTTGTGTTTTAGATTATTGTCCAGCTGAATGGTGAATTTGTCTCCCAGTGTCTCAGTAGTGTCAGGACCCGGTTACGAACCTGGGTCTCCGGAGTGATAAACAGTCACTTAACCAACTGAGCCACGAATAGTCAGCAGAACCCAGAAGATGAGGCAGACACAGCAGTACTTAAGACGGTGTATTTAATAAAGTAAAAAAGGAGAAGTCCTTCCATACAAAAATGGTAAATCCAAAAGGTGGTAGGAATAGCACAAAAAAGCCTTAAGAGATACTCAAAAACAAAAACAGAATTCCACAAGAGCACCCACCGGAATCGACAAGAATACACAGAACACTAGGGCTGGGTGCTAACATACAAACACAGAGCACAGAACTGAGGGAAACTAAGGGTTTAAATACAATCAGGGGAAACGAGGCACAGGTGCAAATAATAATGGGGAACAAGGGAAAAAACATAAGGTCAAAAAGCACAATGGGGGCATCTAGTGACCAAAACCCGGAACAACCCTGGCCAAATCCTGACAAGTAGTCTCTCAGGAGACTGAACCAGGTTTTCCTCTAGGATCTATTCCATTATTTCTCATCCTAAAAAAAATCCTCATTCCTTGGCAATGACGAGCATACCCATAACATGATGCAGCCACCGACCATGCTTGAAAATATGAAGAGTGTTACTTAGTAATGTGTTGAGTTGGATTTGCCCCAAACATACATACATACATGCATACAAAACACTTTGTTTTCAGGACATAAAGTTATTTTTTCCCCCACGTTTTTGGCAGCCTTATTGCAAACAGGATTGTCAGCGATTAGGTGAATGGATAAGGCGGAGTCAGGCGCAGGACACAGGTATGAGTAATAATCAGAGAATTTACTCAAAAATTAAGCAATGTTCCAACAAGGAAAAACACAAATATCCAGAGCACAAAATAACAAAGCCACATGACAATGACAATCACATGTAACAGTACAACTTTAGACCGTCCCCTCGCCCATACCCGGCGCGAACCAGGGACCCTCTGCACACATCAACAACAGTCACCCATGAAGCATCGTTACCCATCGCTCCACAAAAGCCACGGCCCTTGCAGAGCAAGGGGAACCACTACTTCAAGGTCTCAGAGCATGTGACGTCACCGATTGAAACGCTATTTAGCGCGCACCACTAACTAAGCTAGCCGTTTCACATCCATTACATATGTAATGTGTGTATGTGTGTGTGTGTGTCGCTCTCATAATTAGAGGTTAGAAATTAGCTGTCCAATTCTGGGAATTGTTGTTTACCAAGCAAAATGTGACTTGATGATGAATCACTCATGATGAATGACTCCCTTGCCGATGTTTGCCTCCAGCTTTGTGGCAGGCTCTGACGGGTACCTCTATGAGGGGCGTGGGTGGCACTGGCAAGGGGCCCACACTAAGGGCTACAACTCCAAGGGCTATGGGGTGTCATTCATCGGTGACTACACCTCCAGCTTGCCATCAGAGCAGACCATGGAGCTGGTGAGAGATCGTCTGGCATCCTGTGCTGTGGGAGGTGGGCGACTGGTCGGCAACTTCACCCTGTATGGCCACAGACAGCTGGTTAAGACTTCCTGTCCTGGAGACGCCTTCTACTCAGAGATCACAGGCTGGGAGCACTTTTGGGTAAGAGAGTGTGTGCAGTATGTACAGATGTAGGATCTTAATTTGATCACCCTGTTGGAGGATAACTTTCCTGCAATGCAGGACATTTAAAACGTGGAGTGTGTTTGAGGTTTAAAAATGCTTCTGAAGTTTGCAGTTTCCACTTTGAAATTTCAGACTTGATTTTTCATTGCAAAAATTGTATCAACCTCTAAAAGAATTTCTATTAATTATAATCCACATAATATTTGAAATTTCCTGTTGCTGCTGGATTATTTTCCTGCTGTAGCAAACTGACTCAAATTAAGAGCCTACATCTGTGTGTACATGTATATGTGGGGGATATTAGGCAGTTATTAACAATGAATAGGCCTATGTGTTTTTGTTATTTCATGTCTACTGGTCTTATCTCTCCACAAACTTACTTTCATGCTTTCCATTTTCCCCAGGAGGTTCAAAACTGAAGATAATGTGAAAAGTGGAGTGATTAATCTTGACCAGTATCAGAGAATAAATATTTAATTTCTAAAATGGCTCCAGTGTTTGCCCTTTTTTTAATCAACATCTGTTATATATGACTTTCTGATAGCTGCTCTGATAGAGCTGATCTGAATAGGTCAGGAAATTATGTTGTCAGTTTTGCGTCGGCACCAATCAATCAATTGACAGCTTTTATTGATTTTTCATTGTGTACACCTGGTCATCTTGGTGAGACACCCGCAGGGAGTTGTACAGCGCACCTGGAGCAATTAGGATTAAGTGCCTTGCTCAAGGGCACAGCAACAGATTATTTCACCTTTCGGTGCTGGTATTTGAACTGGACCAACGCTCTAACCCTGCCCCTTTGGGCGTAATACACAATTTGATGCAGTTTGTGATGTGAGAAATTCTATAATTCAGTAAATGGGCTGAAAGCTAGGTCTTCATAAATCTACGTAGTCATAGGTTTAGTACATAATCTGATTGTTGGTCACAGGCAGCTCACTAGTGTCACCTACTGTAAAAAAAATAAAAAAAAATAATAAATGTAAAAGACATGAACAAGGCTTTTCACATTTTAGTATACTATTTGTGATATTGTTCTGTTTATCATGTTGAATCAGAAATACTAAAAAATACTTGTGTGTAAAATCACACACACACATTTTACCATTGCACTTTTCCAGTGCAACGCAATCAACTTGAACTTGACCGCAGAGGTTGAACTTGAACGTTTGCTCCAAACTCTTTTCTGCTGTCTATGACTGCATCAAGCTATCCGTGGTCAAGCTATCTGCATTATACCGTATTGTCAGTGTAGTGGCGCATGTAAATTGGAACATGGATTTGAGAGGGATAGCCTGACCTCAGTTCTAAATCGACGTCACTCACGTAGCCGTGGCGTGCCTGCAGGCAAATAACATGGAGTCGAGTGTGTGGTCTCTGCAAGCGGGTTCATGAAAAAAATGTAGCACCGATGTGACAAAAATATAGCAACACACTCTACGTGCATTCATGGACTGAGGATATTCGTAGCTTTGTTCCATATAAAGCATGGAGAACGGTGCGTAAACAACTCCTTTCCTCAGACCACAAGCCAGGCCGTTTTCCGTGAGTACTTAATAACGGGCGTTATAACATTATAAACATTTTTGCACATATTTATATAATGCTTGCTACATCATCCACAATGCCCTTGCAGGTAGATATAATTTTTTCCCATCTTGATGTGTTAGCTACTTACATTTGCGTTTATTTTTTAGCTAACAAGCGAGACAGGGCCTGAATAAAAGTATACTTTTGTACGTGGCCATTTGGGAAATCTGTTATATCCTCACAATATCACCAGACATTGTGAAAATGGGTCAGACATTCCCAAAATTGCAGTGGGCTGAACCTGTGACGCCGCTGCGCGATGCTTGTTACCATCTCTTGCGTTTACGATTTGTCGAATTCATCAAGGTCTTGGTGTGATATTGTGGCTCACTGACAATGCAGCATTTGAAGCAGAAAGTCAAGTGGCCAACCCAGACCCCCAAATGAGTGGCATGATTTTCCAATGACTTTAAATTGGTTGTTTTGTGTGCATCATAACACCTTTTCTGGAGTGCTGCTTATCTCTCTGTTATGACAGTATTACGGAAGTGTACCCCTTGTGTGGGTGTGTTGTTTGTGTATATAAAACAGTGGAAGAGAACACCACACACAATGTAGACTGTAGTGGTCAGCAGTGGAACACCATACTGTGCTCTGGGGACCATGGAGCTAGAGGGGGATTCTCTGTCCCCCAGGGATTCCTTCACCTCAGTGAGCAGCTATGGGCCACCACCCTCATTCTCAGCACAGGACACCGTAACCCACAACTTCATAAATCAGACCTTACAGGTAAAGAGAATCCTATCATGGTCGACCACCACATGCTGAATTTGCTGAAACATAGGCTTTTACATAAGTGAAAATCACAGACTTCAGAATCAATGTCAGTTGCATTCAGAATGCTGTCTCTTGCTGTGAGATTGTGTCAATATCATCAACAGGTTTCAGATGAGCTCATCTTCAGTGGGAGCCCATGGTCCAGTGGTGGCAATGGGGATTTTGAGAGGACCGGAGGCCCCCTATCCCAGGTGGAATCAGGGAGGAGTGCACAGAGGAGCATCAGGCCCTCAGCCTTTCCCTCCTCCCTGACCTGGGACTCTGACTCTGAGAAAGAGACACTAGACGGTAGCTATCACACTTGTTTATTACTGAGCGTTGTATGAACACAATATGAATCATACTATTTCATTTTTAAGTGTGTTCCGTCTATGTCAGTAGTGCAGTTATGGGCTTTCCTAAATGTGATGCTATCAGTTAAACTAGTTGCTATCACCCTCAGCTATATTTGTTGTCACTTCCAGAATGTTTGAATGTTCCTCCGTCTGCTTGTAGTCAGAACTGTCTCTTACTAGGAAGGACTACTGTAAATCTTTGCCTGTGAATTTACCTGTGGGTGGCCGACATGTGAAGTGATGTTCCTGTTGTTGTCTGTTTTGTGGGTTGCGCTGTCTGTCAGAGGAGGAGCTACAGCATTTTTCTAACCCTCACGGTCTGGCCGCTCACAGCCCAGGATCCCTCTCCTCTGGACACAGGTGAGATGGAGGAATAGAAGGGCAACCAGCAGGAAGATAGCTATGTGTGATAGGACACGACACCACAAGGCAGACAGACAGTAAGCAGAGCGGTCAAATAAAGTGACAATCGGACACACTAACAGGTTAGGCGGACACATGGTCAGATAGACAGATAGGGATTCATTGCTCTTTCTGACCCACTCATACAACTGTCTCCCTCTGTATAATTTTGTCCAGACCTGACAGTGAGGATGACCAAGCACCTGAACTACTGCCGCACTTACCCACTGAGACAAACCTACTCAGCCCTGTGGAGGAGCGGGACCAAGACAAGCCTAACACACAGAGAGAGGAGCCAAAGAAGGCTCAATCCAGTTCAAAAGAATGTAAGCATGATGTGGAGCAAGGGAAAACACTTAATAAAACATAGTTTATTTTCTAAATATCTTATTTTCTAATATCCTTTTGTCTCTTGACCATCCACAGTGGTAGATGACAGTGTCTGGGATATATCGGAGAAAGCTGAAGTGTTTCAGTCCAAAGTGACATCAAAGGAGGGGTGCAAAATTGAGGAGGAGGGAGAGGAAGAGGACCTGACAGGGAAGGACAAGGAGCCTGAGCGGGATGTGTACACCTTTCCTGGGGACTCAGACACAGAGAGCCCCCCACCAGCACCCTGGGCACACTGCACCTTCATCCAGCGTCGGAAGAAGAAGAGGGCACTGCTCAGGCCCTTCTCTGGCCAGGGCTCCTGGGAACGCACATCAACAGGAGCTGGTAAGAAGGCAAGGGGTGCTTCCTCAAGAGCAAAGAGCTTGGTGCCAGTGAAGGTGAGTGGAGGGGCTTATGACTTTAAGGAGGACTTGGAAAAGGCAACAGAGGAACTGGAGAAGGTAGAAGAGGAAAAGGGTGGTGAAGAAGAAGAAGGAGGAGAGGGAGAGCTTAGTGAAGAGATTTTCACCTGTGTGGAATGCAGCATTTACTTCAAGAAGCAGGTCTACCTGCAGGATCACATGCAAGAGCACAGTCATAGCAGGCCAGGGACTGGCAGGAGGGAGCGCGGAGTGAAGGGCGCACGATTTCGGTGCGTGGAGTGTGGATGGAACCTGTCAAACAGGCTGGCTCTGGCGGACCACAACAGACGACACCAGGAGTCTCGTCAAAAGATCCTGGAGGAGATTGGGAAGCTGAGTGACAGTGGGAAAGGAGAGACTACGCAAGGTGAACCGAGCAAGGTGACCAAACCTGCAAGCCCAATCCTAGAACCATTTGTAGCTCTAGTCACGACTCCAGCTCTAGACCCATTCACAGAGCCAGATCCAGTTCCAGTCCGGGCCCCAGTCAAAGCTCGAGCCAAAACTCCAGTCAAAGCAAAGGTCAAAGGCCCAGCCAATCGTCGCTATCTCTGCCTCAAGTGTGACTTCAGTACACGCACCTCACAGGCATTGGCCAACCACGCCAAGACCCACAACAGAAAACCTACTGGTCTGCAGCGAGCCTCTCCGCGCTTTCAGCCAAAGCTCACTCCTATGGAGCCGCCTGTGTCACCTGGATCTGCCTCTGGCCTGACCTCCATCTCTCTCACTTGTGATCAGTGTGCCTTCCAGGCCTCCAGTCAAACTGCCCTGAAGGAGCACCAACACGTGGCTCACCCCGCGCAGACCTCCATCTGTGGGGAAGGGCCTGAAGAGATGAACCGTCCAGGGTCCAGAATTGATGCTTCCTCTCCACCATGTTCTGATACGCTTTCTAAGCCTGTCTCTCCACCAGAGGGCCAAAGCCAATCAAAGGCCAGTAAGTCTTCTTCCTCTAGTTGGATCTCTGCTATGGAGGACAGTGACACACTGCCCCAACCATCAAACACTGCTACAGCTCCCCAGCGTAGAGAGTTAGCTTTTAAGACCATCGGGAACAAGAGGGCAAATCGGAGAGGGAAGGTGGGGACAGAACTCCTCTGGCCAAATCCCAGACTGGACAGTGGGCCTCCTGAGACCGATGATGCACAAAGCCAGGGCCAGAGCCCTGACCTGGCAACCGATATGAACCAAAAAGAGACTGAATCACTTGTTGGATCCAAACCGCTCACCAGGGCTCGATCCCTCCGAGGTGAGACTAAGCTGCAGAACCTATCCCTTCAAGCCTTCTCGAATACAGATGAAAGAAGCCAATACCTTAGACTTTCTTTAGAGTCTCACCTATTGCACTGCTCTCATGCTAATTCTAAAACAAACCTTTCACCATTAATGGTCTGATATACTAGAGCAGTGGTTCCCAACTCCAGTCCTTGTGTACCCCCAACAGTACACTTTTTTTGTTGTAGCCCCGAACAAAAAACGCCTGATGATTAGTTGACATGTTGAATCAAGTGTGCTTGTCTGGGGCTTCAATACTGTTTGGGGTACTTGTGGACTGGAGTTGGGAACCACTGCACTAGAGAATGGCCACACTATATGTATATGCATAAGCAAAAATATTCTACTGTCCAGAATATTTTGGACTCCTGAGGCTATTCCGATTTCCAATTAAATATTTTCTCTTTTTATTTTCATCTTGGACATGCACAATTAGGTAACCTGTGACATTTGTCCTTCGATATTGAAATTATATTCACCTAGAATGCATAACTTGTGCTTCATGCATGTGTACTTTTGGACAGTGTTATCAAATAACATCACAAGCCTGCAGATCAGTCACTGGGTTGGCCGTAACTGAAAATGCCCAGCAGTCCCTGCCTGGCCCATAACTGAACCTGGGTTGCCCGTTGCTTCCCCTCCATGCCCTGTGGAGGTGCCTGCCCCGGCCATGCAGCTGAAACTCATTTTCTTAGCCAGCCTGCGGGGGGCAGCAGAGTGCCTGGGGCTGACTGAGGGCCAGCAGGCCCAGCTAAGACACACGCTGTCCCCTGTCCTCAATGAGCCCAACCGCTTTGACCCCCAAACTCTCCTCTCTTACCTTGGTCGTTGGGAGGGAGGCAAGGCGATGGGTGAGTGACAGGCTGAGTTGTGAAGTAGCCACCTGGCATGCAGTGATGCATGGCTCCCCTCACCAAATACAATTTAGTCAGCCGTATCTTCCTTGCGTTCTCCCCTAATCAATATAAAGGCTCAGTTGCTAGGTGAGTAGATGTCGTCTGTTTCTAATTTCACCTCATTGCATCTTATCACTGTGTTCTTCATGTTGCGTCTGTTTGAATGGCCTCTGTAGTGTTTGTTCCATCGCTGTCCTGAAGGGTCTCTGTATATGATGCCTATTCTTGATGTGCCACTATAGCACGTAGTAAATTGATGTAATATAAAGTTAGCTCATCTGCTGTTGAAGATTGATTGAGGCAGTTACTGACACAGCAAAAATCCAGCGGCACATTGGGTCTCCAGGACTGGGATTGAACACTTCTCTATTATAATACTGTGTACTAAATGGCTGTCTCAGCTCAGCCTCAGACTATATCCCTTTCCTTCCTGTGCTAGATGACTCCTCTCTAAAACAACAGAGCCTCACAGCCTCATGCTCTACAGAAAGGAAGCCCGTGAAGGAAGAGGAAGTGGACGGGGAGCCAAAGGTTGCTTTTAAAAAGAAGAGTAACAAGGTTTTTTCTGATGAAAATGACGATGATGATGACAACGATGATCATGACGAAGAAGAGGAAGAGGAAAATATCCGGCGTTTCCTAGCGGAGGGCATATCAGATGAGGATTATGAGGAGATTGATGAGGAGACGGGGACCCTGAAGAGCGTGGAGAGGAAATGCCCCTACTGCCCTGATCGCTTCCACAATGGCATCGGGCTGGCCAATCACGTCAGGGGCCACCTCAACCGAGTTGGCGTCAGCTACAATGTGCGCCACTTCATATCCCCCGAGGAGGTCAATGCCATTGAGAAGAAGTTCTCCTACCAGAAGAAGAAGAAAAAGGGTATCTGGAATCTTTGTTATTACATTGTTAGGACCTTGTCTGGTGTATGATGCGGTATATTTGTAATAAACTATAATGTAACAAAGGAACAAAGTAAAGTATCAGTCAGGGTAGAGGATGTGTACAACTTCCAAGTCAGTCTGTAAACTGCTGACGTTTTATGTGCCCTTCTCTCTCTTCAGTTGCCAACTTTGACCCGGATACGTTCAGTGTGATGCGCTGTGAGTTCTGCAATGCTGGCTTTGACACCCGGGCTGGCCTGTCCAGCCACGCCAGGGCGCACCTGCGAGACTTTGGGATTACTAACTGGGAGGTGACTGTCTCGCCCATCCATATCCTCCGGCAGCTCTTCTCCAGCCGCCCAGACCTGGTCCTCCCCACAGCCCCCCCACGCAGCCCAGCCTCAGACGAGGAGGAGGAAGACCTGGAGACGGAGGAGGAAGAACCAGGGGGAGGGGAGGGGAGTGAAGAGGCAACAGGTGCTACAGTCTCCATCCTACTGCCATCGTCGCCTTCTCAGCCTTGGGAGAAAGACCACAGCGTTGGTGAGCCTGAAGGTGTGTGTGTACTTGGTGTGTGTACTGTAGGATGCCTTTTTGAGCTGGCGTGGTGGTGTATGAATACAACACACTGTGGTCTGACTGTTATAGGTTGTTGGTAGATTACATGATGGTTGATCAGCGTGAATAAGACTTCCACAGAAATGTCTCAGTGCTGAATGTGGTAACTCAATGGCAACGACAGTGGCAATGCAATGCACAAGGGATATTGAATGATGAAAACGATTCTGTGCAATAGTTTTGAAACTATTTTGTATTATGGAACTACTCTCCTGATGTGGGACTTTGCCTGTTGGTGTTGTAACATCGATCCCTAGTTGTGAGACTTGTGTGATGTAGCAGATTTCAAGTCTATGATGAACTGCTGTATTTGGGACAAAGTGTTACTGTAAATCAAGCATATTAGAGGGAGAGACTCAGATGCCCATGGTTGATGTGGTGCTCAGTGCGTTTGTCCCAGCCTCTGCTCGATTGGTCACGCCTTAGTTTAGCGGTGCATGTGTATGGGGGCAAAATGGCTGCTTCCACCTCCCTGCAGACACAAACAATAGCGGAAAAACTGTCTGGCTTTAACTGCTGGGAGTCCGATGCACCACAGCTACTGACCGGTGAGTACCACGCACCGTAACGCCCGTGCCCTTTAAACATTAATCGGCTTCATTGTTACACGTCGCGTCGTAGCCCGTATTGTTTGTTGTACGTCAAAATTGTCTCTAGACAGATTAGCCGTCAAAAAAATCAAATCATATGAGACCATTTAAAATCACTATCGCGCACTAAAGGTGAGATAGACAATGTCAAGGCATTGGTTAGAAATGTGTCATTCTTGTCATTGTTCGAGTTGCTTGTATCACTGTAGCTACGCGCGCAGGAATGTGTTTTGCGACATTTGATGCGGACTGTCATTTTCTGTGTGATATATTTTGTGCGTCTCGGATGACGTTCACTATTTCCAATACTGCAGGATTTCTAAAATTACCTACAGTTCCCAAATCCTCGCCATTTTACTTTCCTTTGATTTCTTGAATGTGGTCGCTCTGGTGTCATTCTTCATGAATGCATTGCCTCTTGCTTATAATACAGGAATAACGGACTACAAATCTGTAATCGTTTCAAAACTTATTTAGATTTTAAAATACGTTTAAGTGTCACTTTATTAAGTGTCAGGTTACTTGATGTTACTGTAGGCCTTCTACTGCTATATAATGAAAACTAAAGTCCGGATTTTGTAACTTTGTTACTTTTAATAGTTTTATCAAACCATGGTATCATTTTGCTGCAGTGATCACATTTTTGATGCTGCAAATAAAGCGAGAAAAATCAAAGGTGTCATTTGCTCTGCGAGCACCCTGAGACGAGATCAACTGACAAGCGCAGAGCCGCCCACCAGACAAAAAGCATTGTCTACTCACGTCGCTTATGATTTACGGTTTTGTCGCAGAAAATGGTAGTTTTGTCCCAGAAATACACCATCGCAATGAAAGGCATGTGTCTGTTACGAAATGTACAACAGCAGGAAAACGAACAGTGTTTTGCCATTACCATAGGTCTACACACTTGAAGAAGTGATTTATTAGACAGACTATGTCTGAAGCGCCAATAGAGCGCTGCAAATTGCAGTTATTTTAATGAATATCGTATTATTATTATTATTAGCTACTCCATTGTAAAGATTTGATGTATTTTTTTGTTATTCATACAGAAACATAATTAATTGTATTATTTAAAAACTATTTAATTTGCTGATTCGGTTATTACAGCCACACCCATTGCTGACAGGTGTATAAAACCGAGCACACAGCCATGCAATCCCCCTACAAACATTGGCATTCGAATGGCCTTACTGAAGAGCGCAGTGACTTTAAATGTGGCACCGTCATAGGATGCCACCTTTCCAACAAGTCAGTTCGTCAAATTTCTGCCCTGCTAGAGCTGCCCCGGTCAACTGTTATTGTGAAGTGAAAATGTCTAGGAGCAACAACAGCTCAGCCGCGAAGTGGTAGGCCACACAAGCTCACAGAAATGGGCTGCCAAATGCTGAAGTGTATGCGCATAAAACATGTCTGTCCTCGGTTGCAACTCTCACTACCAAGTTCCAAACTGCCGATGGAAGCAATGTCAGCACCATAACTGGTCGTCGGGAGCTTCATGAAATGGGTTTCACAATGTATAATGTCAATCATTGGCTGGAGTGGTGTAAAGCTCGCCGCCATTGGACTCGGGAGCAGTGGAAACACGTTCTCTGGAGTGATGAATCACGCTTCACCATCTGGCAGTCCGACGAACCAATCTGGGTTTGGCGAATGCCAGGAGAACGCTACCTACCCCAGTGCATAGTGCCAACTGTACAGTTTGGTGGAGGAGGAATAATGGTCTGGGGTTGTTTTTCATGGTTCGTGCTAGGCCCCTTAGTTCCAGTAAAGGTAAATCTTAACGCGACACCATACAATGACATTCTAGACAATTCTGTGCTTCCAACTTTGTGGCAACAGTTTGGGTAAGGCCCTTTCCTGTTTCAGCATGACAATTTCACCTTTATTTACTCCCATGCACAAAGCGTGGTCCATACAGAAATGGTTTGTCGAGATCGGTGCAGAAGAACTTGACTGGCCTGCACAGATCCCTGACCTCAGCTCCATCGAGTGTAACCGATGTGAAATTGGCTAGCTAGTTAGCTGGGTGCGCGCTAATAGCGTTTCAATCGGTGATGTCACTCGCTCTGAAACCTTGAAGTAGTTGTTCCCCTTGCTCTGCAAGGGGAACAATGGGTAACGATGGGTAACGATGCTTCGTGGGTGCCAGTTGTTGATGTGTGCAGAGGGTCCCTGGTTCGAGCCTAGGTAGGGGCGAGGAGAGGGACGGAAGCTATACTGTTACACGAGCACCTTTGGGATGAATTGGAACACCGACTGTGAGACAGGCCTAATTGCCCAACATCAGTGCCCGACCTTACGAATGCTCTTGTGGCTGAATGTAAGCAAGTCCCCGCAGCAATGTTCCAACATCTCGTGGAAACCTTCCCAGAAGAGTGGAGGCTATTATAGCTGTAAAGGGAGAACCATCTCCATATTAATGCCCATGATTTTGGAATGAGATGTTCATTGAGCAGGTGTCCACATACTTTTGATCATGTTGTTTATTTTCATGCATTACCAGTTACCAAAATGAATACTTATGTAATTTTCCTGGTGATATTAGGCTCCGTGTTTAATTCACATCCTCCCAGGTTAATGACTCTTTAATGAATGACTCATTCATTTGGTTGTGTAATGTGTTTCAGGCGGGGAGGAGGAAGAGCAGATGCCAGCACTGGACAGCTTGACCTCCAGCCCAGGGAGGAAGGGTCTGTTTTCCCTGGACCCAGAGAGCCCCTCCCCGAGGGATGAAGCTGACATCAAAGGTGAGACTGAACAACATGGGGCAAGATGAGATGAGACATAAAGGTCCCCAGGGATCTGGAGGCTTTGTTAGGTGGCAGATAGATGTGGCTGAGGTTACCACAGCCCCGAGCTAAGAACTCCACGATATGTACATCACCTCACAATGGAGTTGAGTGGCGATTCGTTTTGTCGGAGTGTACCTACATCGAGTCGATATCAGACAATAAAAATTGCCATTCTTTAATGTGTACCTTGTACCTATGTTTGTCCTTTGTAAAGGCAATCTTTTATTTGGGTGCTGAATTCCGTAGTTTATGATTAAAACTTAATTCTATATCCTTATTCGGACGGGATTCATTTTATTGGGGGAGGTTGGGTAATGTAATTATGTGCACGAACACAAAACACAATTTCTGTCATTTTAGTCCCGTCCGAATTTGCCATGCCAGTCAGTTTTACCTGGCAGGAGAGTAACAATTCCAGCCAGAATAACCTAATGTTTTTTGGCAAACTCCAAGTTCCTCTGATAATGCTAGTCCTGTGCGTAACGACATCCCTGTGTTTTTCGAGACATTACAAGAGTTTGACAGGTGCTGCGCACAGTTTGAGCAAGGAAACAAGAACTGATTTGATAAATTGATGCTTAAACATAGTGCTACGCATATATTTTATATGAATGGCTTAAATTGATTTCACAGTGAATACTTTTGTTTATAGACTAGGTTTTGTGCCAATGAATTGAAAGTTGAACATCACCAAATGTGTCAGTTTAATTAAATGTGCAATAAAAAAATATTGTGCCTAGGCTTATTTAATTAAACTGTGTCTGTTGATGTAGGCAATAGATTGCAATCAGGGCTTCCTCGATTCCCCACTGAGCTAAACTTTTTTGGAATTGGCAAGTTCACTTTCTCATCCATAATTGCATCTCAAGTGCAAGAGCACTGTTCAACAGCTCACATCAGCAGGATGGGAGGCCTTGTCATTAGGACAGTCTACCGTCGATTCCTAAAATAATGATTATGATCACACTTCTGCAATTTAAACGTTTTGGGGACACCTTCACATTTGGCCGCCAAGCATTAGTTATCAGTGTGGCCTTTATCGTCTAGACATGGTGTTCACATATCTTCACGCTTAGAATAAAACCCTCCAGGCTTCCATCATAAGAATCAATTGAATGAAAACAAATGAAGAATTACAGGTGGCAGTTTGTAAAAACTTATACCGTGTGAATTGTCCTCTGGAATAATTCAAATGCCTGTGTATTAATTACATAACCAGCGTCTCTGCTAATACTAGTTCTGTCCGAATAGGGCTATAATGTGACCTTTGTCAAATTGTGCTGCATAATTCACTGGTTTCCAATGGAGTATGAAGTTAGTGACTTCAAACATGCACTGCCACTCGATACTTAAAAAATATATAATTTGAATTAACACTTACTGTGTACCTGTGCTTGTCCAGATTGTCATACAGCTGTCAGAGGGAGTTGTATCCGTAGTTTTTGATGACAATTGCATTCTATGCACCTCCTGCCAAAACAAAAATAATCGTCCTTTAATGACGGGCTGTTCCTTCTTCATTAGCAAACAACCGTGTAGGTCACTTAAAATGCTGTTTGTATCAAAAACTACAGATGGCAGCAAACTCATTGCCACTCAACTCCATTGTATCATGGAGTTGAGAATTCTCAGCTACACAGCCTCCTGCTCATTTTGTCACCGTCCGTTAATTGAAGTGCTATAAATGATGTAATAATACATACACCAGTGCTGAACTATGACTGAAAAAATGTGCAAAGGGACCTTTTTCCATATTCTGTGTATTTTGCTGTGTGCTGGTCAGATGCATCTCTTCCCCTCTCACTGTTGTCCTCTCTATTGTAGTGTCCAACCTGTTAAAGTGTGAGGTGTGCAGTGCCCCCTTCGAGACGAGGCGGGGCCTATCTAGTCACGCCCGTTCCCACCTGCGCCAGCTGGGCATCGGCATGTCAGAGAGTAGCGGGGCACCCATCGACCTCCTCTACCAGATCACCAAGGAGCGTGTTCTGGATGGGCACTTCCCCCCTCCCCTCCCCCGCCCCCCCGTCGCCAAGAAGCCCCTTCACGTCCTGCCAACACCACGGAAAGAAGAGAGATATCAAGACACCGACATGGACGAGACACCCATCCCTCTCTCCATCCCCTCCCCTGTGGCCTCCCCTCCCCCCTCACTCATCAGGGCCTGCTCCCCTTCTCCTGTGGTGAGGAAGGCCCCCATCTCCTCCCTGCTGCCTGTGTCCTCCCCCTGCGCTGTCTGGACCATAAGCCTGGAGGGGTGAAGAGCACCACCTCTAACCTCTCTGCCAAACCCTTCTGGGCTCCACAGGAGACTGATGCCCCACTCAACCTCAGTAAGTGTGTCAGTGCCCTCTCTCTTGTCCTTCAACCCCAACTGATTAATGCAGAGGTTGTAAAGGTGTCTGAAGTAAAACATTTCCTCATACCCCCTTTTCCTCATCTGTGCAGCATTGGAGGTAGACCCCAACAAGGACATAGTGTGCCAGCTGTGTGGCGCCTGGTTCGAGACGCGGAAGGGCCTGTCCAGCCATGCCCGAGCCCACCTGCGTCACTTTGGGGTGGAGTACTCGGAGTCCAAAGGTTCCCCCATAGACCTCCTCAACCAGCTCATTCACACTGATGACTTCAAGCACAGAGCCAGCGCCCTGCAGCCTGAGGGGCCCCAGGGGCTCAGGGGCCTCACAGCCAGCCTCTCCTCCCCCAAACGCTCCCTCCTCACCACCTCCTCCACACCTCTCCTCTACAAGGTTACTACGATGGGGGGCGGATCTGGGTCCAAAGCTACCTCTTCCTCAGCTTCCTCAATGTTTGGTTCGCCCTCCAAACGTCCCAAGTCCTCCAAATTACAGGTCTTCCGTTTGAGTGGCGGGGAACTCACGCCCATCCCCCACAGTGAGTGCCTGTCATATGATGGAAACTAAACTCATACTCCATTCAATGCAATACAGCATCAGTGACTTGTTGAGGTACAGTTTCTTGAGGTGGTTATTTTAAGTTGATCTTCATCTCTACTCTCCATCTCTCCTGCAGGTGAACCAGTGAAGGAGATCGGCTGTGAGTTCTGTGGGGAGTACTTTGAAAACCGTAAAGGTCTCTCCAGTCACGCGCGTTCCCACCTGCGCCAGATGGGCATCACAGAGTGGACAGTCAACGGTTCCCCCATAGACACCCTGCGAGAACTGATCACACGTCGAGGTCTACCATGCGCCCTGCCCCTTAAGCCCCTAAAATCTCCGCCCCCATCCCCTGGACCCCCTCGCTCCCCCTTGTCCTCCCCTGCCTCGCCCAGCCTCCTGAGTCGCCTCCCTTTTGCCTTCGCCCACCCACCCAGCCACCAGTCCACAGTGCGTAAGATGGGCTCAGCTCCACTGGCATCCCCTAGCCTGATAGTCAAGCTGAAGCCTGAGCCTATGCAGCTGGAAGTCACCATGCCAGGAGCGGTGGGGGGAGCAGCGGAATACTCCTCTGAGCCACTGAATTGCAGCTGGAGCAGCTCCGACAATATGCTCCCTCTTAACTTGGGTGAGTCCAAGTTGAAAAACCATCTTGTAATTATTAAGGTAATATCCATACTGAAGTGATGCCTTGTTTTTATTCTCTACCGCCTCCTTTTTCTATCTCTCTGTCTCCTCCCCCTTCCTTTGTTCCTCCCACAGTCACAGCCCATGAAGTAGAGCCCACTCGGGACATCCGCTGTGAGTTCTGTGGGGAGTACTTTGAGAACCGTAAAGGTCTCTCCAGCCACGCCCGTTCCCACCTGCGCCAGATGGGCATCACAGAGTGGACAGTCAACGGCTCCCCCATAGACACCCTGAGAGAACTCATGCACAAGAATGGGGGCACCTCGTCCCCAGCCCCGGGGCTGAAGAAGGAGACCAGCCAGGGGTCCAGCCCCACCTGGGAAGGCCTGGTGGGGGGCCTGGGTTACCAGTCACCCAAGTTCTCCCGCAAATCCCCCCTCAACCTGCTGCACTCTGGCTCCCGGCTTCATAAGCATGGCCTGGGGGCGGTGGGCCTCTCCTCCACCCCTCCCGCCGGGAAGTTTTTTGCGGTGTCCCTGCTGGGTAAGAGACCCCTGACGGAGGAGGGCCGTCCAGTTGAGAGGTCACCATCCCACCCCCAGTCCTTTTCGCCCCTGCCACATGACCTCTCCATCAAAGGGAAGTCCTCTCCAGACAAGAATGCGGGAGGGCACCTGGGTAAGCCATGACCTTACTAAAGATCCTCAGAAGAGTTGCAGTCATCCTTTAACTTGCTGACTGTCTTTTAGTACAAACTCATTGCATTTAGCAGCGAATGACACATATGTTCTGTTATATACATTTAATTTTATGAAACATGAATCAGTCTCTAACTTAAGCCCGGCTCTGACTGACAACACCACTCCTTTGTCTTCTCTCACCCCCTCCCCAGATGCCAGCTGTGAGCTATGTGGGTTCTACTTTGAGAACCGCAAGGCGCTAGCTAGCCACGCGCGGGCCCACCTGCGTCAGTTTGGCGTGACAGAGTGGTGTGTGAACGGTTCGCCCATCGAGACGCTGAGTGCCTGGATGCGCAGCCGGCCCCACAGGGTGGTGGAGATGCACCGCAGCTACATGCAGGGCTCCAACCGCTCCACCTCCAAGAAGGTCAGGGAGGAATTGATTTATTTAGTAGTTTATCTAATGGTGATAGATGATAGTAAAAGGAAAAAGTTATATTTTTCCAATGTCCATGCGAAGGCAGCAATTATTTCTATTGACTTAGAGTGAACCGTGTGACATCGTGCACACAATGCACAATCAAGCTGCAATATTGCTAAGTCGTTTTTTTATTAGTGCCGACCCCGTCCATTTAAGTTGTGGGTTTCGGACCGCTATGAGGCCTGTCGGCACACTGTTAGGGCTGTTTAGAGCATTAACATGTCAACCCATATCATTAAAGGTCAGGTGAATTGTTTACCATAATGCTTTAGCTCTCTCAAACTAACCACACCTGCCAGGAGATGGGCTTTTAAAGGTTAAAATATGGAATTGGCCTCAGCCACCACCAGCCAATTTGTGATTTAAATGCCTCACTTAGATCTGCTATCATGTAGCTCCAACACAAAGATTCTCATATCAGAATATTTTCCCTGTGGGGGACACAACTTAATAGTTGTTATTTGCTATAGTAACCAGAGAACTGGGTGACATAGATCCTTCATCTTCAGATGAATTATGTTCTAGAAAATAGACTTGTCCGTCCCTCCTGAATTAGCATTGTGTATTTGCTTCACTGTTACTCCCTCAGTGATGAGTTGACACACATAAAGACAAGAAGATTACTCTGTCATGTCCTTCTATTAGAGTACATTGAGACAGCTATTTTAATGAGAAGCACTCATCCCTCTCCTTTATGTTGCAGAAAAGCAGCCTGTCTCTCTCCCCATCATCCGACTCTGACCTCCTCCCCCCCATGCCCTCCCAGAAGCATTCCTCCTCCTCCCAGTGGGCGGCTCTGGGGCTGGCCCAGGCCAGACGGGTAGGCCGGGAGCTCACCCTGGCATCACCCCGGGCAGCAGAGGGTGATGCAGGTCTCACTCCCCCCTCCAGACCCAGCCACAGCAGTCACAGTCCCAGTCCCACCCGACTCTCCAACACCCTCCCTCCCCACACACAGGTGGCCCGCAGCGAGCTCAACGTGCGCCTGCCCAGAGGTGAGTGTGACACACAAACACACACAACTATTCGCCATACACACCTACTTGTCCATCTCATGCTCAGCCTGGTGTTCTCTCCTCATGTTCAGGCTTTGAGCGGCGACCTCTTAAACACCCCTCCCACTCAGAGGGAGGAGAGAGGGACAGTGGAACCCCCAAGCCCCCTCGCACCGGCACCATTCCTGCCCTGGTGCCCAAACCCCCTTCCACCCCCCTGGTCAAAGTGGTGGGAAAGATCTACTCCCTCAGGTGCCGGTGAGTTTCTCTGGGGAACTGTAGTACTGAACCCAATCTCAAAGTATGCCATGTTCCCAATATAGTGCACTTCTTTATAGCCCTGGTCAGAAGTTATGCTCTATTTTGGGAATAGGGAGGCACTTGAGATTTGGAAGTTGTGTGAATGAGTGTTTTTAGTCTGTCAGCCCAGGGGCCATAAAAAAACATTCACGATAATTATAATCTGTTGATTTATTAAAGCAACATTTTTAAAATGATCCATGTACCGTCCCTGTCTTCCTCCTGTGATTGCATGACGACTCTGTGTGAGTACAGTGTGCTCTCTGCCTCTCTCCGCCAGGTTCTGTGAGGTGGAGTTCCAGGGTCCTCTCTCTGTGCAGGAGGACTGGATCCGCCACCTCCAGCAGCACATTCTCAACCTCAACTACAACAAGCCTGCTCCCTCTGCCACGGACCCCCCAGTCCAAGACCACAACCCAACCCCAACCTCAACCTCAGTCCCAGCCACTACCTCCAGCTTCACCACATCTCCTGCCCCCACCTCAACCCTACCCTCCATCCACACCCACACCACAGCTCCTACTGTTCCCCCTCCTTGCAGCCCCTCTCCTCCACCAATGGCTGAGTCTGATCCAATTGTCACTGCCACTCCAATGGCAACAGCCTCAGCAGAGTCCACCCTCACCCCGATCCTGATCCCCACCCTGTCCTTATAACCCCCAGGTCCATAACAATCCACACATTCTTCTAATCATTTTGTTCTGCCACGTCTTTGCCATGCCTTTTTTCCATCCACTTGTTCCTTTGGCCTCAACACTGGGGACCTGTTGTTGAAGTGTTTTGAAGAGAAGCTTTCCCCCAACGAGCTCTCTCAACCCCCAGCCTCTCCTAGGAAGCTCTGCAGATGGTTACAAAGCCCCATTGCCATGGGAACCCAAACTCTCCTGACCAGAGTGGGTGATTGCAACTGTCTAGGGCTTTGGGGTCTGCTGTTTCTTCTTTGTTTGAGCTGAATGTTCAGTTTGTAACGTGGACAGTTACACTTCCTGCCGCTCAGTGGTTAACCGAGAGGTTAACTTAAACCATATTGAACTTTGACTTATCTCCTTGCTCTAAACAGTGCTTTATAAAGACCTGAGAGGCTCCGCCCATTTATATTTGAAGCACTTAATTAAGAGGAGCACACTCATGGCTCCTGCTATACTCACCGCAACAACATTTTAAAAGGAGTTTTAATAATGTTATTGTATACATGCTTAGTCTATGGTACAGACTTAAAAAGCCCATTTACACATTCTTTTGATAAGGCAATTTTAAAGTAGACAATGCCACAGAGCACTTACATAAGTGCCCCATTGATTAGGGCAGTGATGATGAGGAAAAGGCCCCTTTGAGAGAAAAGGAAGGACCCTGCAGAGGATGCAGCACCTTGAAGGGACGTCCCATTCACCTTAGAGTTAGGCTGACAGGTGCAGTCACACAGTAACTCTTAATGTTTTCTGAATGTAGTTAAAGGGATAGTTCACCCAAATTACATATTGGTTTCCTTACCCTGCAAGCAGTCTATGGACAAGGTATCACAGCAATCTATGCTGTGGTTTTGTTTCATTGGCACCGTTTCCAAATGCTGTGGCACAAATCCCATTTAAGTCATGGGTATAAGATATTAGCATTTTTCAAACATCATGCCCAAATCATTTGAAAGTGTCTACAATTGATTGTAAAGCACAACAAAGTCACTTATAGATGATTGCTGATATCAGTCCCATGGGATTTGTGCCACAAATGCTAAAACATTAGCATTTGAAAACAGTGCCAGGGAAACTAAACCAAAGCATGGATTGCTGTCATACCTTATCTATAGACTGTTTACAGGGTAAGGAAACCAATGTGTCATTTGGGTGAACTATCCTTTTTAATGCACTTATTATTTGAGATGACTGTGTCATATTAAATTAGACCGGTCATTATGTTATTCCATAGTTTGATGTCCCTAACACTGTTTAGCTAACGGCATTTAAGCTCTTGATGAAACTCCTCTGTTCTTTAGATGAAAGGGTCCATAGAAGTATTGACGGTCACTTTTTCAAGTTTCAATGCGGACACACATACAAATGTTGCCATTTCTTTCTTGCCTTGTCAATGAAACCCAAAACCTTGGTTGTTATTTATTACACATTTGAATGTGGTGAACTAGGTTGTTTTTAGGCTCAATTAGAACATTGGAATGTTTGAAATTAGGCCAGTGACACTTTTATCTAAGTGCATAAGCTATGTGTGTTTGTTAGTTTGTGTATGTGTGGTTTTTTTGCACAAGAGGTGCATGTGTATGTCTTTCTATGACTTAAATGCTAGACAGAGGTCAACAGTAGCTAACACACAGGACCTCTCCGTAGCTAAAATCTAGCTAATCATGGGATCTGGTCTATTTTTCAGTCTGATCAGGACTTGACTGCATCTGCCATTCTCCTAAGGATGTGCCAAAGAGTGTGTTTACTCCCTGGTCTCGCCTCTGTAAGCTGTTTACATGGGACCTGTTCGTAGGGAGGAGCTCTGCACAGCTACGGAGCAACCAAGGCTCCTCATTGGACGAGGGACATGTATCGGTGTACATCTGGATCCAGTGACTCCCAGTATGTGAACCACAGAGTTGACTGACTGTTGCAGTGACATACATAAGCGGCCTTGGCTTCATGGAACTGTTACACTACTGCATTATTGCACCCAGTACACGGACGCCCACAGAGGTTGCTATCTGTCAGAGCTCTGTGAAGTATTGGTGCCCTTAAATCTAGACGCATTACATATGGCCTCTGGTGGAACAGCTTCTAAACTGGGGCGACGCTGTCACTCCAGCGTGTCTTCACATTGCTTCAGGTAAGTGTTTATATCGCCTGCAAAGTGACGCAATAACTGAAGAGTCCATACGGAAATTAACTTTTCAAGTTTGTTCCAGCATTAAACTATGTCGAAAATATGACTGTTTGACCCTAACAATCCCCCATACCTTTTATGGAATATAGATACGTATATATAACTACATGTACTTATGAAACTGTCGATGCTATTAGAGCTATTAACAGTTCTATTAACAGCTAGTTACAAAACAAAAGGATCTTGATTCCTTTTATCGTGATTTAGTTTCAACCTTCTATGACATGTCTTTTTATTGCTCTGTGCATTTGTGTATTTGCAGTCCAGGAGGTGAAACCTTGATGAGTATTTTTTATTTTCTTTGTTAGCTAGTTTCTCCAAGCTGAACATTGGTGCTCATGAGAATGGGATGGTGAGGATGGGGAGTGACTGAAGACAGGAGAAAATGAGTGATTGTTGTGTCCTAAGATCAGAGGACTCTAAATACTTCAGTCTTTAAAGGGGACCACTTTTGCACGTTCAGATTTTTCTCCACCAGTGAGTGTTCACATCGTGATAGGGTTAGCCTCTGGCAGGTTTGTGACTGTGTTACCGTGTAAGATGAGTTTCCGCTGGTGTTACAACTAAGTCCCCTTTAAGATTGCCTGTGTGTACCCCTCAGCTGGTATGACTGGCTGCAGAGGGTTGGTGTGTGTGTGAATGAGTGTGTGAGTGCCTGTGGAGAGCTAAGGCCATGATCTGATGATGATAATACAAATATTAAAGAATTGTACTGTACACAAAGGGTTGAGGTTCATGTGAATCAGCTCCTGAACAAACATTAAATGTGATTTCAAACTCAGCCACTTTTGAATTGAGTCTTCTTAAATGCTTGATCATGTTAATTTAATGTCTGTCCTACAGAAATGCTTCAAAGGGAATGAATGTTGGATAACACTTTACTAACATCTATTGGGCCAGCAGGAGGCGATAGAGGACAGGTTCTGTACTCCATAAGTCATCCTGGAGAGGCTCTCTATGTTGAATATCAAGAAGTTGCTTTGACAATACAAGATCAACAAGTATTCTGTCCTGAGAACAGAAAGAACATCCAATACAGAAAAAAATATATACAATAGGTCAAGAAATAAAATGTTATGTATGATTTGTGACACATTTATCAGGCTTGACTACCCCAATTTATTATGCTGAGATTCTGCCCAACTGTCATAATCAATCGGGGGGAAACTATGTGGAATTAACTATTTAAAGACAACAAAACATTAGTGAACTAATTCTTGCTTCCTGAAACCCAGGGCGCCACTTCCTAGATCAATTCCTATTAACCTACATTGTGACCCAATGTCTTCAAGTCAATGAGCTAATATAGCTAGCTAATGAGGTGAGTAAATAAGTTACAATAGAATGGCTGTACAATTGTTGTAAGCACTGATATTTGCTTTGACTGCAACTCCATCTTAATTGGACACGTTGAAAGTAGAAACCAAAAACCAGCATGGCTCAGGCTAAGACCCAAATGCAGACACAGGAGGCGGATAGTACAAGTCTCATAGTTTATTATAGTACAAGGGGCAGGCAAAAGGTCAGGCAGGATCAGGGTCAGGACAAGTAGAAAGGTCAGAACTGGGAAGTCTAGGAAAAACACAAACTAGAGCACAGGAAATACAGGAACACGCTGGTAGGACTTGACGGGACAAGACGAACTGGCAACAGACAAACAGGAAACAGGAGACAAAGGGCTGTGAGACAGAGGTTTAATCCTAGACACATGAAAAGTGGGATGTATATGGAGGGTGCGGGGCAACAGAAGACGAACAGCAGAGAGGCTAAGGATTTTAGAGATGCGGAAAGAACCGATGAAATGGGGGGAAAGTTTACAGGACACCACCCGGAGGGCCAGGTCCCGAGTGGAAAGCCATACCCTCTGCCCGAGCTGATAGCGGGGAGCAGGGTTCCGGTGGCGATCCTGCTATGCCCTCAGACAAACCATCAAACAAGCAAAGCGTCAATACAGGATTAAGATTGAATCCTACTACACCAGCTCTGACGCTCGTCAGATGTGGCAGAGCTTGAAAACTATTACGGACTACAAAGGGAAACCCAGACGCGAGCTAACCAGTGACGCGAGCCTACCAGATGAGCTAAATGCTTTTTATGCTCGCTTCGAGGCAAGCAACACTGAAGCATACAGGAGAGCACCAGCTGTTCTGGATGACTGTGTGATAATGCTCTCGGTAGCCGATGTGAGCAAGACCTTTAAACAGGTCAACATTCACAAAGCCGCGGGCCAGATGGATTACCAGGACGTGTACTCAAAGCATGCGCGGACCAACTGTCAAGTGTCTTCACTGACATTTTCAACCTCTCCCTGACTGAGTCTGTAATACCTACATGTTTCAAACAGACCATCATAGTCCCTGTGCCCAAGGAAGCGAAGGTAACCTGCCTAAATGATTCCCGCAACGTAGCACTCACGCCAGTAGCCATGAAGTGCTTTGAAAGGCTGGTCATGGCTCACATTAATGGCATCCTCCCGGATACCCTAGACCCATTCCAATTCGCATACTGCCCCAACAGATCCACAGATGACGCAATCAAAATCGCACTCCACACTGTCCTTTCACACCTGGACAAAAGGAACACTTATGTGAGAATGATGCCCATTGACTACAGCTCAGCGTTCAACAACATAGTGTCCATGAAGTTCATCAATAAGCTAAGGACCCTGGGACTAAACACCTCCCTCTGCAACTGGATCCTGGACTTCCTGATGGACCGTCCCCAGGTGGTAAGAGTAGGCAACAACACATATGCCACGCTGATCCGCAACACTGGGGCCCCTCAGGGGTGTGTACTTAGTCCCGTCCTGTACTCCCTGTTCACCCACGACTGCGTGGCCAAACACGACTCCAACACCATCATTAAGTTTGCTGACGACATAACAGTGGTAGGCCTGATCACCGACAACGATGAGACAGAGTATAGGGAGGAAGTCAGAGAACTTGCAGTGTAGTGCCAGGACAATAACCTCTCCTTTAATGTGTGCAAGTCAAAGGATCTGGTCGTGGACTACAGGAAAAGGAGGGCCGAACAGGGCCCCATTAAATCAAATCAAATTTATTTATATAGCCCTTCGTACATCAGCTGATATCTCAAAGTGCTATACAGAAACCCAGCCTAAAATCCCAAACAGCAAGCAATGCAGGTGTAGAAGCATGGTGGCTAGGAAAAACAGAACATGGCCAAGATGTTCAAATGTTCATAAATGACCCGCATGGTCAAATCAAATCAAATCAAATCAAATTTTATTTGTCACATACACATGGTTAGCAGATGTTAATGCGGGTGTAGCGAAATGCTTGTGCTTCTAGTTCCGACAATGCAGTAATAACCAACAAGTAATCTAACTAACAATTCCTAAACTACTGTCTTATACACAGTGTAAGGGGATAAAGAATATGTACATAAGGATATATGAATGAGTGATGGTACAGAGCAGCATAGGCAAGATACAGTAGATGGTATCGAGTACAGTATATACATATGAGATGAGTATGTAAACAAAGTGGCATAGTTAAAGTGGCTAGTGATACATGTATTACATAAGGATGCAGTCGATGATATAGTGTACATATGATGATGATATAGTATACGTATGCATATGAGATGAATAATGTAGGGTAAGTAACATTATATAAGGTAGCGTTGTTTAAAGTGGCTAGTGATATATTTACATAATTTCCCATCAATTCCCATTATTAAAGTGGCTGGAGTTGAGTCAGTGTCAGTGTGTTGGCAGCAGCCACTCAATGTTAGTGGTGGCTGTTTAACAGTCTGATGGCCTTGAGATAGAAGCTGTTTTTCAGTCTCTCGGTCCCAGCTTTGATGCACCTGTACTGACCTCGCCTTCTGGATGATAGCGGGGTGAACAGGCAGTGGCTCGGGTGGTTGATGTCCTTGATGATCTTTATGGCCTTCCTGTAACATCGGGTGGTGTAGGTGTCCTGGAGGGCAGGTAGTTTGCCCCCGGTGATGCGTTGTGCAGAGCTCACTACCCTCTGGAGAGCCTTACGGTTGAGGGCGGAGCAGTTGCCGTACCAGGCGGTGATACAACCTGCCAGGATGCTCTCGATTGTGCATCTGTAGAAGTTTGTGAGTGCTTTTGGTGACAAGCCGAATTTCTTCAGCCTCCTGAGGTTGAAGAGGCGCTGCTGCGCCTTCTTCACGATGCTGTCTGTGTGAGTGGACCAATTCAGTTTGTCTGTGATGTGTATGCCGAGGAACTTAAAACTTGCTACTCTCTCAACTACTGTTCCATCGATGTGGATAGGGGGGTGTTCCCTCTGCTGTTTCCTGAAGTCCACAATCATCTCCTTAGTTTTGTTGACGTTGAGTGTGAGGTTATTTTCCTGACACCACACTCCGAGGGCCCTCACCTCCTCCCTGTAGGCCGTCTCGTCGTTGTTGGTAATCAAGCCTACCACTGTTGTGTCGTCCGCAAACTTGATGATTGAGTTGGAGGCGTGCGTGGCCACGCAGTCGTGGGTGAACAGGGAGTACAGGAGAGGGCTCAGAACGCACCCTTGTGGGGCCCCAGTGTTGAGGATCAGCGGGGAGGAGATGTTGTTACCTACCCTCACCACCTGGGGGCGGCCCGTCAGGAAGTCCAGTACCCAGTTGCACAGGGCGGGGTCGAGACCCAGAGTCTCGAGCTTGATGACGAGCTTGGAGGGTACTATGGTGTTGAATGCCGAGCTGTAGTCGATGAACAGCATTCTCACATAGGTATTCCTCTTGTCCAGATGGGTTAGGGCAGTGTGCAGTGTGGTTGAGATTGCATCGTCTGTGGACCTATTTGGGCGGTAAGCAAATTGGAGTGGGTCTAGGGTGTCAGGTAGGGTGGAGGTGATATGGTCCTTGACTAGTCTCTCAAAGCACTTCATGATGACGGAAGTGAGTGCTACGGGGCGGTAGTCGTTTAGCTCAGTTACCTTAGCTTTCTTGGGAACAGGAACAATGGTGGCCCTCTTGAAGTATGTGGGAACAGCAGACTGGTATAGGGATTGATTGAATATGTCCGTAAACACACCAGCCAGCTGGTCTGCGCATGCTCTGAGGGCGCGGCTGGGGATGCCGTCTGGGCCTACAGCCTTGCGAGGGTTAACACGTTTAAATGTTTTACTCACCTCGGCTGCAGTGAATGAGAGACCGCATGTTTCCGTTGCAGGCCGTGTCAGTGGCACTGTATTGTCCTCAAAGCGGGCAAAAAAGTTATTTAGTCTGCCTGGGAGCAAGACATCCTGGTCCGTGACTGGGCTGGATTTCTTCCTGTAGTCCGTGATTGACTGTAGACCCTGCCACATGCCTCTTGTGTCTGAGCCGTTGAATTGAGATTCTACTTTGTCTCTGTACTGACGCTTAGCTTGTTTGATACGGAGGGAATAGCTGCACTGTTTGTATTCAGTCATGTTACCAGACACCTTGCCCTGATTGAAAGCAGTGGTTCGCGCTTTCAGTTTCACGCGAATGCTGCCATCAATCCACGTTTTCTGGTTAGGGAATGTTTTAATCGTTGCTATGGGAACGACATCTTCAACGCACATTCTAATGAACTCGCACACCGAATCAGCGTATTCGTCAATGTTGTTATCTGACGCAATACGAAACTTGTCCCAGTCCACGTGATGGAAGCTGTCTTGGAGTGTGGAGTCAGCTTGGTCGGACCAGCGTTGGACAGACCTCAGCGTGGGAGCTTCTTTTTTTAGTTTTTGTCTGTAGGCAGGTATCAGCAAAATGGAGTCGTGGTCAGCTTTTCCGAAAGGGGGGCGGGGCAGGGCCTTATATGCGTCGCGGAGTAACAGTGATCCAAGGTTTTTCCGCCCCTGGTTGCGCAATCGATATGCTGATAAAATTTAAGGAGTCTTGTTTTCAAACCTCCGGATAAATGGTTTCCAGTTTGCAAAGAGTTAAATAAAGTTCGTTCAGAGCCATCGATGTGTCTGCTTGGGGGGGGATATATACGGCTGTGATTATAATCGAAGAGAATTCTCTTGGTAGATTATGCGGCCTACATTTGATTGTGAGGAATTCTAAATCAGGTGAACAGAAGGATTTGAGTTCCTGTATGTTTCTTTCATCGCACCATGCCTCGTTAGCCATAAGGCATACACCCCCACCCCTCTTCTTACCAGAAAGGTGTTTGTTTCTGTCGGCGCGATGCGTGGAGAAACCCGTTGGCTGCACCGCTTCGGATAGCGTCTCTCCAGTGAGCCATGTTTCCGTGAAGTACAGTCTCTGATGTCCCTCTGGAATGCTACCCTTGCTCGGATTTCATCAACCTTGTTGTCAAGAGACTGGACATTGGCAAGAAGAATGCTAGGAAGTGGGGCACGATGTGCCCGTCTCCGTAGTCTGACCAGAAGACCGCCTCGTTTCCCTCTTTTTCGGAGTCGTTTTTTTGGGTCGCTGCATGCGATCCATTCCGTTGTCCTGTTTGTAAGGCAGAACACAGGATCCGCGTCGCGAAAAACATATTCTTGGTTGCACTGATGGTGAGTTGACGCTGATCTTATATACAGTAGTTCTTCTCGACTGTATGTAATGAAACCTAAGATGACCTGGGGTACTAATGTAAGAAATAAAACGTAAAAAAACAAAAAACTGCATAGTTTCCTAGGAACGCGAAGCGAGGCAGCCATCTCTGTCGGCGCCGGAAGTACAGTCGAATAATAATAAGGCAGAACAGTTGAAACTGGAGCAGCAGCACAGTCAGGTGGACTGGGGACAGCAAGGAGTCATCATGTCAGGTAGTCCTGGGGCATGGTCCTAGGGCTCAGGTCCTCCGAGAGAGAGAAAGAAAGAGAGAAGGAGAGAATTAGAGAACGCACACTTAGATTCACACAGGACACCGAATAGGACAGGAGAAGTACTCCAGATATAACAAACTGACCCTAGCCCCCCGACACATAAACTACTGCAGCATAAATACTGGAGGCTGAGACAGGAGGAGTCAGGAGACACTGTGGCCCCATCCGAGGACACCCCCAGACAGGGCCAAACAGGAAGGATATAACCCCACCCACTTTGCCAAAGCACAGCCCCCACACCACTAGAGGGATATCTTCAACCACCAACTTACCATCCTGAGACAAAGCTGAGTATAGCCCACAAAGATCTCCGCCACGGCACAACCCAAGGGGGGGCGCCAACCCAGACAAGATGACCACATCAGTGAATCAACCCACTCAGGTGACGCACCCCTTCCAGGGACGGCATGAGCGAGCCCCAGTAAGCCAGTGACTCAGCCCCAGTAATAGAGTTAGAGGCAGAGAATCCCAGTGGAAAGAGGGGAACCGGCCAGGCAGAGACAGCAAGGGCGGTTCGTTGCTCCAGAGCCTTTCCGTTCACCTTCCCACCCCTGGCCAGTCTACACTCAATCATATGACCCACTGAAGAGATGAGTCTTCAGTAAAGATTTAAAGGTTGAGACCGAGTTTGCGTCTCTGACATGGGTAGGCAGACCGTTCCATAAAAATGGAGCTCTATAGGAGAAAGCCCTGCCTTTAGCTGTTTGCTTAGAAATTCTAGGGACAATTAGGAGGCCTGCGTCTTGTGACCGTAGCGTACGTGTAGGTATGTACGGCAGGACCAAATCAGAGAGATAGGTAGGAGCAAGCCCATGTAATGCTTTGTAGGTTAGCAGTAAAACCTTGAAATCAGCCCTTGCTTTGACAGGAAGCCAGTGTAGAGAGGCTAGCACTGGAGTAATATGATCAATTTTTTTGGTTCTAGTCAGGATTCTAGCAGCCGTATTTAGCACTAACTGAAGTTTATTTAGTGCTTTAACATCAATGGGGCTGTAGTAGAGCGGGTTGGAGTTTCAAGTTCCTTGGTGTCCACATCGCCAACAAATTATCATGGTCCAAACACACCAAGACAGTCGTGAAGGGGGCACAACCAAACCTTTTCCCCTCAGGAGACTGAGAAGATTTGGCATGGGTCCCCATGGGTCCTTAAGTTCTACAGCTACACCATCAAGAGCATCCTGACCGGTTGCATCACCGCCTGGTGTGGCTACCTCTCGGCATCTGACCGTAAGGCGTTACAAAGGGTAGTGCGTACGGCTCAGTACATCACTGGGGCCAAGCTTCCTGCCATCTAGGACCTATATAATAGGCGGTGTCAGAGGAAAGCCCATAAAATTGTCAGAGACTCCAGTCACCCAAGTCAAAGACTGTTTTCTCTGCAACTGCACTGCAAGCGGTACCGTAGCGCCAAGTCTAGGACCAAAAGGCTCCTTAACAGCTGCTACCCCCAAGCCATAAGACTGCTGAACAATTAATCAAATGGCAGCCGGACTATTACATTGACCCCCCCATGTGTTTTGCAAATTGTACACTGCTGCTACTCACTGTTTATTGTCTATGCATAGTTACTTCACCCCTACCTACATGTACAAATTACTTCAACTAACCTGTACCCCCGCACACTGACTCGGTACCTGTAACCCCTGTACATAGCCTCGTTATTGTGTTACTTTTTATGATTTTTTACTTTAGTTTACTTGGTAAATATTTTCTTAACTCTTCTTGAACTGCACTGTTGGTTAAGGGCTTGTAAGTAAACATTTGTTATCTACACAAATGTTTCAGCATCACAAGTCTAGACTTCTTGTATTTGGCAAATGTAAGAAATCAAGTTTAATTTGATTTGATTTGATATCAACTGCTGGGGTTACTGTGGAGAGAGGTGGAAAGTGGTGCTGAGAGTGGTGGACATCACAAACGTGTAGCTACTGTCCATGATTGGTTACTATTGGCCATGTTTTGTGGTGTGAGCAAGAACTTAAATCCCAACCCTCTGATTTTCCTCCCAGTCTCTTAGATAGTTTGTTGACATATGGGTTTCCGTGTTTATAATAACAACATCTTAATAGAGTTATTATTTTGTCAAGATTAATTTAGTCATGAAAAACTAAACATTTAGTAAGGATTGAAAGCATTTTTATACATACTTGGTTTTTGTTTACAATAAATATTGCTTTGTTACTTCAGGCTCCCATTTTTTGGTGACACTCATGTCAACTTTTCTTTCAAATTTCTGTGTTGAGGGATGCGTTTCCCACCAGATGTAGTGTGAAACTCTGACAGATGGAACCCATGGGATGTGGACTGGAGATGTTTTAGAGGGAAATAAAAGGGTCACTAACCCTGCAATGAATAGAATGGGTTGAAGCAAACAAAGAAGCAGCCAAAACAGCGAGGTGGTGTAACAACATCCAGAAAGATTGTTCTACATTCTGTGGAGACATGATGGGTAAGCAACAGGACTCAGACACCCGCACAAACAGATGATGACACTAAGGTCAGGGGCCTTCTTTTGTACTGTGGGAGATGCAGTACCAACCTGACCAATCAACCAATCTGATTGGGGAAGGGGGGGGGGGGAGGGATGTGCAACTCAATGTTACGGTGTTCTTAAAGGTTGCTATACTCCATATTTATTTATGAAAATTTCACTATTTTTGTAAACAAGGAAATTATCTAACATTTTGTAAATGTTGACATATGAATAAATATATTACAGGATGTAATTTGTCAGTTGACACATACTAGAGAAAACATTTGTATACATGATACATAAACAACACAATGAATCCTTCAACTTGCCAAATGCGTAAAAAGCCCATGTGACCAGATTTATTTTAGATTCATTCCTGGATACGTTTCATATCCAGGATGGGTAAACAACAGGGCTATCCAGCCACCCGCACAAACAGATGGCGACTAAGGTCAGGAGCCTTGCTTTGACTTGTTGGAGATGCAGTACCAACCTGATCAATCAATCTGACTGATATCCATAGACTACATGAAGTCACTATATCTGTCAGACAGATTACTCTATATTTGACGCCACACCTTACTCATAAATCTGTCTTCTATTGTATTTATCAAAAATTCAGCATTTTTGTAAACAAGGAATTCTATAACATTTTGTAAATGTTGAAATATACAGAAATATACTACAGGATGTAATTTGTGTGTTGGCACATACTAAATATTTTATTTGTATGCATGATATTACATAAACAACTAAATGAATTGTTAATCATGCCAGATGTGTGAGAAGCCCATGTGATCAGACTAATTCCTGCATATGTTCCTTCGAGCATCTCCCAGAAAATTACAAATGCATTCTGTCTTGCCTCAGAAGGCAGCATTCCCAGCTAGCACATTTGGTTCCTTGGAAGTTGTAGGAATGTATATTTTTGGATTCACATTGATTGTGGAAATGAAGCCATAAGTTCCCTGACCTGTAGATCGGAATGTTTTTTTAAATGTTCTGAGACCAGAAGTTACAATTTTGTCTGTTCTGGGAACGTTTCTTTAGGTTGCAGGGAGGTTCTGAGAATGTTTTACTCTGGCTCCTTGAAAATGTATGCTCTCATTACTGCAAGTCGCTTTGGATAAGTGCGTCTGCTAAGTTTTCCTGGGAGGTTTTATTAACGCTCTTAAGAAAGGAAATTATAGGTTATTTGGATTTTTTTCCAAGCACAGATAGGACACACAGAAATTAATTTCCTTATACATTAATCATTCAAACACATGCATTTTTTATTGTGAGACAGCATTGGTGAAATTCAAACCTATAATCTTCTGTTTTCTATTCATGGACTTAGTCCGCTGGGCCACTAGCATGGAGCTAGCATGTCATGTTGTTTTATGCATAAAAAGCTGTTTTTATTTTTGTCTATTTAAACAGACCCCATTTCAAACGAAACAAGCACTCCTTAAGATCAGGTGTGGCCAATTAGTGGCCAATTGCATTTCGGTACACCCGCAATAACATCTGCTAAATATGTGTACGTGACCAATTTGATTTAATTTGATTCAATCTTTTTATTTGATTTAACAAGTTAGAGGAAATAGAGAGTTTTGTTGATGCTGAGAATGGGATGTATATGTTTTTAAATAACATTCTTAGAACATTCTCTGAATGTTACTAAAGTTTTCTTGTAGTTTTTATGGAAGGTTTTCTTAACATTCTCAAAACAGTTTGAGAACATGAGGACCATGAGGAAACCTGTAGGAAACGTTATGCTAAAGAATTGAAATTCCCACAGAAGAATGTTGTTTCTTTACATTCTATGAAACTATTTGAGAACATTCCCAATGGAAAACCAGTTAGAGAACATTCCTGGAACATTACCAAAAATGAAATAAAATGTTTGACATTTCTGGAAATGTTCTGTTAAAGTAATGAAAAACCAAGAAAATATTTTTTTTTTTGTCAAGTTCCTTAAATGTGCTGAGATTGTTCCTAAGCCAAGCAACTATCCTGCACCATTACCCGAAAGTTCTGGCAGGGTTGTATGGAAAATAATGATAGGACAACCACACACTCACCAAGCTCTAAGAAATGGTTCTCAGAACGTTATGTGCCAGCTGGGTTGTCCTCGTGTGTACTTTCCCATTGACTGGACAGAACAAAGCAATGCTTGAATCAAGCCATGTGAATATAGCCCTATTATGTTTGAGGACATCTGAGATGTTTCAGCCTGTTTACTGTGAATGGAGGAACTGCAGAAAACTGATACCATCTCAAACTCTGATAAGAGATGTGAATTATTTGAAAGGCAGAACAAAAGAAAAGACAATCTGCTAGGTACATTTGAAGCAGAAATGATAAAGGCCTAGCCTGTGCCATGGCACGCGACTGCTACCTGATACCTACACAAGGTCTGCTTCTGATTCTACTTTGTCCCTTGTAAAATAGCACACCCCATCAGTGAACTGAATGCACAGCAGATTGTCTGAGGTCGCTATCTGTTTGCACATGTCAGAGATAGTACACACATAAATGTACACAATTAATTAAATATGGCCTATAATTCCCACTTTAAGCTAACCATGTAAACTCAGAAAAATTTAACATCCTCTCACTGTCAACTGTGTTAATTTTCAGCAAACTTAAAGTGTAAATATTCATATGAACATAACAAGATTCAACAACTCAGACATAAACTGAACAAGTTCCACAGACATGTGACTAACAGAAATGGAATAATGTGACCCTGTATAAAAGGGGGGGTCAAAATCTAAAGTAATAGTCAGTATCTGGTGTGGCCACCAGCTGCGTGAAGTACTGCAGTGCATCTCCTCCATATGGACTGTACCAGATTTGCCAGTACTTGCTTTGAGATGTTACCCCACTCTTCCACCAAGGCACCTGCAAGTTCCTGGATATTTCTGGGGGGAATGGCCCTAGCGCTCACCCTCTGGTTCAACAGGTCCCAGATGTGCTCCGGGCTCTTCGCTGGCCATGGCAGAACACTGACATTTCTGTCTTGGAGGAAATCACGCACAGAATGAGCAGTATGGCTGGTGGCATTGTCATGCTGGAGGGTCATGTCAGGATCAGCCTGAAGGAAGGGTACCACATGAGGGAGGAGGATGTCTTCCCTGTAACGCACAGCGTTGAGATTGCCTGCAATGGCAACAAGCTCAGTCTGATGATGTTGTGACACACTGCCCCAGACCATGACGGACCCTCCACCTCCAAATCGATTCCACTCCAGAGTACAGGCCTCGGTGTAACGCTCATTCCTTCGATGATAAACACGAATCCGACCATCACCCCGGGTGAGAGAAAACCGCGACTCGTCAGAGAAAAGCACTTTTTGCCAGTCCTGTCTGGTCCAGCGACAGTGGGTTTGTGCCCATAGGCGACGTTGTGTTCTAGTGATGTCTGGTGAGGACCTGCCTTACAACAGGCCTACAAGCCCTCAGTCCAACCTCTCTCAGCCTATTGCGGACAGTCTGAACGCTGATGGAGGGATTGTGCATTCCTGGTGTAACTCGGGCAGTTGTTGTTGCCATCCTGTATCTGTCCCGCAGTTGTGATGTTCGGATGTACCGATCCTGTGCATGTGTTGTTACACTTGGTCTGCCACTGCGAGGATGATCAGCTGTCCATCATGTGTCCTTGTAGCGATGTCTTAGGCATCTCACAATACGGACATTGCAATTTATTGCCCTGGCCACATCTGCAGTCCTCATGCCGCCCAAGGCACGTTCACGCAGATGAGCAGGGAGGGACCCTGGGCATCTTTCTTTTGATGTTTTTCAGAGTCAGTAGAAAGGCCTTTCCAGTGTCCTAAGTTTTCATAACTGTGACCTTAATTGCCTACCGTCTGTAAGCTGTTAGTGTCTTAACATCCATTCTACAGGTGCATGTTCATTAATTGTTTATGGTTCATTGAACAAGCATGGAAAACATTGTTTAAACCCTTTACAATGAAGATCTGTGAAGTTATTTGGATTTTTACGAATTATCTTTGAAAGACAGGGTCCAGGGTCTTTTTTTGCTGAGTTTAGATAAAATAGATCTTACTATGTAGTTATTATATCCTCCTGAGTATCAAGACACAAGGCGAGACCCATATGCAGATACAGGAGGCAGATGGTTGGAGTCTTACAATGTTTAATCATCTAAAGGGGTAGGCAAGAGAATGGTCGAGGACAGGCAAAAAGATCCAAACCAGATCAGAGTCCAGGAGGTACAGAGTGGCAGACAGGCTCATGGTCAAGGCAGGCAGAAAGGTCAGGCAGGCGGGTACAGAGTCCAGAAACAGGCAAGGGTCAAAACCAGGAGGATTAGAAAAAGCAAAAGTAGTATGGGAAAAACACGCTGGTTGACTTGACTAAACATACAAGATGAACTGGCACAGAGAGACAGGACACACAGGGATAAATACACTGGGGGAAATAAGTGACACCTGGAGGGGGTGGAGACAATCACAGGAAAAGGTCCCCCCCTAAAAATGTGAGTTTTTAAAATATTTAATTAAATTTTTTTTACATAACACAAATGTTTGGGGTGGGAAAAAAAACATTTGACCAAGAAAGAAAAAACAAAACTTTTATTGTTATTTATCTTGTTATTGATCTTTTATTGTATATATTGTTATTTATATTTTATTGTAAATGCAAAATTGTCTTCTGTAGTGGTCATTAGAACGTAACTATAAAAAAAATCTACATTACAGTCAATGGCTATAGTAGGTGAAATACATAGTTGTAGCATCCAGGTGTCCACTAGAGAACATTTCTTGATAAGCTCTTATTTAGCTCTTATTTAATGTGACAAAAATATAACAGAGTCCTGACAACTCATTTAACTATTCCTGAGATATTCACTTACTAGAAACAGTTTGAGTATCAAACTCACAAAAATTATAATTAATAATTATACACACTTTGTTTAAAATGTCCATAAAATGTGATTGTTTTTTTACTCCAACCATTTTTTAAAGAACCATCAAGATACAGTTGTCAAGGTCACACCCCCACATATGTGATATAATTGAAAATCCCAGAATTCCAGAGTCCTCTCAAAGGGACAACAGGATTTAATACAGTGGCTTGTATGGCCTCTGAGATACGGACCAAGAACTGATGTCCACTTGAGAAGACAAAAATGATTTGCTGGGTCTCAGCTGGATCTGGGGTTGTATGATGGATGTCATGGAATAAGCTGGTCTCTGGTGTCTTCTCTCACACGCAAGCCATCAGACATTTAATACCAGGCATGTTTTAATCCACAGTGATTTATTAGTTTCATGACTTGGCTGCAGGTGTATTTTCAGCTCTCTCTGCTATGACTGAAGAGCCTTTGAGATAGCTGACAGATAGACCTATTCTTTAAGGAATACTTTATCAAGTGTTTTTATATCGATATTGAGTTGTTTAAAAAAAACACTTGGATTGATTTCGTGAACATCTACATCAATGAAATGTTTCTGAGTTATCTGAATCCAAATCTCAGAATAGTATACAGTTGTTTACTCGATCCCTTTTTATATGATGACTTACCTAGCGTTTGTGTAATCTTTCTTATAATATTATTGGAATTACTAATAATGACAGTAGATGAAGAAAGAGTACGGCTTCAATTAACCTCTGGCCAAACTGTTCTAAACTTAGCTATTTTCCTCTGACTGGCTTTAGCCAGAGACTAGATATTTTGCTTTAAAATGGAAGTTAAGACATTGTAATAATACAAAATTATTAAACACAATTTATCTAGCTATTCAACAAGTTGTTTTGTGTTTTGTATTAACAATTCCAGCCATGGTCCCATTTTCTCGCACGCAACAGTTAAACCAAGGTTCGGGGGGATTATATGTCTATACTGATAATCCAAATGTTTCGATAAATGAATCCGTTTCAGGACACGCTTTGGGCCTTGGGACCTCCTTACCTTGATCCTCAGCCTCACAAAGACATTTGTTTCTAATCCGAAGAGCAAAGATTTTCCATGGTAATTTAAAACAACCAAGAGGAGTGAGAGAAAAACAGGAAACGCATGTGTCTTTGACCGGACATCACAGATCTTAGGACCCCTGGGGCACTGCTTGGGTTCCCAACTGGACCTATTGTTGAGTACCATGACCAGAGAGAGGCTGGCATACGGTACAGAGAAACACTAACAACACTGGTTCCACATCAATAGAGAAAAAAATGTATAGTAATGAATTTCACAAGATGTCAAATGTGTGATCTACAAAGAGACATAGTTTGGAATTAATTATTCTAACTAATGTTGGACACAATGTTCTTGAAGTCAAAGTGTCTGGGAACACAGTCTCTCCCGTGCTGAGTCTACTGACCAATGCATGTCAGCACTAGGATAGGAATCTGACATGGAATGAAGTTCTGGACTGATGTTAGCTCTCCCTTCACGTCTGTGCTTTCTTACTATTCTCGCAGCTCTCAGCTCGTGAATTATTTATGTATAATGGACAAATATCCCTGTATTCCTGTCAGTACCTCTCCTCTTTCATTCTTTTCCCCACTATGAATATCAGACTGTTCCAAATGCCAGACAGCCTTCACACAGCACTCCTGCTGAATCAAGGAACATGGATGCATGTCGGAGGAGGCATGATGAATTGAATTCTCTTGGATGAGCAAATCAGACACCAACATAAACATTTTTACCTGAAGAGTGTTACACAGGTATACAAGACTGGGTGTAGTCGGGGCCAGGTCAAGGTCATGTTATGTCTGTTGTGTCTGTTCATCAAGTTTTTATAAAAAATAATCAAAACAGATACCGAGGACACCATCCACAATATGGCATGCATAGGGAGTGAACATATGCTTCTACAAGTAGACTTAGTATGATTGATGTTGCCTCCCTTGTATACTGAACAAAAATATAAACACAACATGCAACAATTTCAAAGATTTTACTTAGTTATAGTTCATATAAGGAAATCAGTCAACTGAAATAAATAAATTAGACCCTACTTGGGACCCTAATAAATTAGACCCTGATCTACGGATTTCACATGACTGGGCAGGGGCGCAGCAATAGGTGAGACCAGCCAATCAGAATACATTTTTCCACCCAAAAATACCTCTCAGTTTCATCAGCTGTCCGGGTGGCTGGTCTCAGACAATCCGGCAGGTAAAGAAGCTGGATGTGGAGGTCCTGGGCTGTAGTGGTTACAAGGGGTCTGCGGTTGTGAGGCCGGTTGGACAAATTCTCTAAAACAACGTTGGAGGCAGCTTATGGTAGAGAAATTAACATTCAATTATCTGGCAACAGCTCTAGTGGACATTCCTGCAGTCAACATGCCAATTGTACTCTCCCTCAAGACTTGAGACATCTGTGGCATTCTGTTGTGTGACAAAACTGCACATTTTAGAGTGTCCTTTTATTGTCCCCAGCACATGGTGCTCCTGTGTAATTATCATGCTGTTTAATCAACTTCTTGATATGCCACAAACTTCAAGCGGATTGATTATCTTGGCAAAGGAGAAATGCTCATTAACAAGGATATAAAAAATACGCTTTTTGTGCTGCGAATGGAAAATGAATTCTCATGAAACATGCGACCAACACTTTACATGTTGCATTTATATTTTTGTTCAATATATTATGTCAGCGTAAGATTTAAACTTGCACCAGTGCACACCCTTGTGCCAATACCACAATTTTTCAAGAGAAAAAGTCATTTATTCACCATGTGTGTGTGTGCAGATGTGAAGGATGTCCCGAGAGATGGTTTTAATTAAGCGATTAGAAGGCTGTTGGCGACATTTTGGTAGAGAGTCCAAAAGAATTTCCCCGTTGTTCATATCGGCTAATGAAACCTAAGCATTTAATGATAATAGAATAAATATTGTGAAATTATTTTCAAGAAATCTTAGCCAACGTTCACTTAGCATGATATTATGTATGGTTCATTGGTACAGCTTGGATAGGTTGGGATATTGTCACATATCAGCAACAAGCATCAAACATGCTGTCTCTGGAAAATATGTCCAATGAAATACTCTGTACTAGCAATTTGCAGAGATGTGGTTGAAACCTCATCTTAGACGTAGAAACTCTGCTACTCAAAATCTCTACCAGTCCCCCTTGCCTTGCCACACTTATCTCAATAATCTGTTGACGGAGACCTACAGCGTAGCGCTGGCGTGAAGAAGTTCAGCTGTGAGCCAGTCAGGGTTTGGCAGTGGTGTCTCCAGAGGCCCAGTGAGAGCATTCAACAGACATGATTATGTGAGTGGGCTGTCCGACAAGGCTTCTAAACAGAGAGAGTGTGAAGATGAAACCTTCAGGATCTGTTTGTCTCTTTGATGCGGTCCGCCTCCAGACAGTCCCAGAAGAGAAGGCCTGCTCTTTGTCACACGCTAAACCTCCACACGGTCAGTCTGAGCCTGTATGTGTTTCTCTCTCACAGGATGTCTAGCTCTCTTCTCCTCAGCATCTTCTCCAACTGAAGGTGTACTTGACATCTCTGGTGTGTTGTCTAATTGGACACACAAAACAAATATTGTTTGTGCCGTGCCTCCAACCTCTTTTCCTCTGCTTGAGCCAAGACACCCATTCAGTCTGAAAGGCACGCAAAATCAACACGTTTGCCTGGAGTTCAGGACAGCAAGCTCACTGGCAAGGTAACTCACCACTAAATGGGAACAGGCTGTCCACTCCCTGGGACATGGCACAAGGATGCAAGGCCTTGTCTTCAACTTTCCCCCCAAAACACCCAGCCAGGCACCAAGCGGAGGGAAGGTGAAGGGGGATCTAATGTCGCAGTCATGACCTAGCTGCATCTCTCTCTCTCTCTCTCTCTCTCTCTCTCTCTCTCTCTCTCTCTCTCTCTCTCTCTCTCTCTCTCTCTCTCTCTCTCTCTCTCTCTCAGTTTGGCTCAGGAAGAAGTGTTTATGTTGGCCACAAGCTGGTCCTGTGACTTATGCTGAAAACACTACATTCTGTTTAGAGAAAAACACACTGAGGAGTTTTCTTGTCTCAAGAGAGCACATTTGTTTGGATAGGATAGTCTCGTGTCTAAACAAACCTGACAGAGAAATAGCATCCACCTCAGTAAATTGTCGTTCATCGCTTCTTTACTTTGTTAAATTTATCAGGTGATAGTATACATTATCTCCTGCTTTTGGGGTAGAGAGATCCTCTGACATTAGTGTAGGTATGAGAGCTTTCTATTCTGATGGAAATTAAAATAGATTTTGGAAAATGTTGTGGTTAGCCAAACATGATTGCGTAGTCCTTTAAATAAAAAAAACAATGTTTCATGGAAAAAAACGTCCTAAAAAGTAACTGAACATTTGTTGAAGGAACCCATCAATTTCACATGAATTGCAGTTCACTGATTGTGAATTTTGCCTCAAAATATTGACCTCTTCTAGATAAAACCCTTTAGGGAAAGACAGTAGGAAGGGACTTCTGATTAGGATCAGCAACCAAGGGACTAATAGTGAAGCAAATTCTTTGTATTCCCACTATTAAAATGAACTGGCCTCTTCCAAGATGCAGAGGGGTTTAAAACATCTGGTTGGGAGAGAAAACCCCGAAAGACCAGCTTTTTTTCTGGGGCCAAGTCTGTGATCACTCGAGCAGAACATTAGAGCAACACATTAATGTCTGAAATGTGGTTTTATGGTTCAGTAATTGTCACTTGTTCCGTTAAGCGCAGTGGAGTTCAGATCTCTTTCTCGTAACTCTGATTCATGCTCTTGGCTCTCTGTACAGGAGTCAGAGGAATCCCTCTTTGATAATCCTTTTCCATATATCAGACCAGAACCTTTGGAACAGAGGACTGGAAGCCTTCAAATCATTATGTTCTCTGCTCCATTGTTGTATAGTAGAGGAAATTAAGGCATACAGTGGGGCAAAAAAGTATTTAGTCAGCCACCAATTGTGCAAGTTCTCCCACTTAAAAAGATGAGAGAGGCCTGTAATTTTCATCATAGTTACACTTCAACTATGACAGACAAAATGAGAATGAGAAAATCCAGAAAATCACATTGTAGGATTTGTAATGAATTTATTTGCAAATTATGGTGGAAAAAAAGTATTTGGTCACCTACAAACAAGCAAGATTTCTGGCTCTCACAGACCTGTAACTTCTTCTTTAAGAGGCTCCTCTGTCCTCCACTTGTTACCTGTGTTAATGGCACCTGTTTGAACTTGTTATCAGTATAAAAGACACCTGTCCACAACCTCAAACAGTCACACTCCAAACTCCACTATGGCCAAGACGAAAGAGCTGTCAAAGGACACCAGAAACAAAATTGTAGACCTGCACCAGGCTGGGAAGACTGAATCTGCAATAGGTAAGCAGCTTGGTTTGAAGAAATCAACTGTGGGAGCAACTATTAGGAAATGGAAGACATACAAGACCACTGATAATCTCCCTTGATCTGGGGCTCCACGCAAGATCTCACCCCGTGGGGTCAAAATGATCACAAGAACGGTTAGCAAAAATCCCAGAACCACACGGGGGGACCTAGTGAATGACCTGCAGAGAGCTGGGACCAAACTAACAAAGCCTACCATCACTAACACACTACGCCGCCAGGGACTCAAATCCTGCAGTCCCTCTGCTTAAGCCAGTGCATGTCCAGGCCCGTCTGAAGTTTGCTAGAGAGCATTTGGATTATCCAGAAAAAGATTGGGAGAATGTCATATGGTCAGATGAAACCAAAATACAACATTTTAGTAAAAACTCAACTCGTCGTGTTTGGAGGACAAAGAATGCTGAGTTGCATCCAAAGAACACCATACCTACTGTGAAGCATAGGGGTGGAAACATCATGCATTATGGCTGTTTTTCTGCAAAGGGACCAGGATGACTGATCCGTGTAAAGGAAAGAATGAATGGGGCCATGTATCGTGAGATTTTGAGTGAAAACCTCCTTCCATCAGCAAGGGCATTGAAGATGAAACATGGCTGGGTCTTTCAGCATGACAATGATCCCAAACACACCACCCGGGCAACGAAGGAGTGGCTTCATAAGAAGCATTTCAAGGTCCTGGAGTGGCCTAGCCAGTCTCCAGATCTCAACCCCATAGAAAATCTTTGGAGGGAGTTGAACAGCCCCAAAACATCACTGCTCTAGAGGAGATCTGCATGGAGGAATGGGCCAAAATACCAGCAACAGTGTGTGAAAACCTTGTGAAGACTTACAGAAAACGTTTGACCTCTGTCATTGCCAACAAAGGGCAATATATAAACAAAGTATTGAGATAAACTTTTGTTATTGACCAAATACTTATTTTCCACCATAATTTGCAAATAAATTCATTAAAAATCCTACAATGTGATTTTCTGGATTTTCTCATTCTCATTTTGTCTGTCATAGTTGAAGTGTAACTATGATGAAAATTACAGGCCTCTCTCATCTTTTTAAGTGGGAGAACTTGCACAATTGGTGGCTGACTAAATACTTTTTTGCCCCACTGTATGTCATACTCAGAGACATACATCTGGTCATACATATACATGGACTGTGTATGTATGGAAACTGCTTTTGCTTTATCCATCACAGTTGGGATGCAGAGTTGGGTCAACAGATGCTACTTTTTCATATCTCCTCTCTGCACATCAAACAATGAGTATAGAGTACATTAGCAGTACATCAAATCAAAATCAAATTAAATCAAATTTTATTAGTCACATGTGCCAAATACAACAGATGTAGACCTTACAGTGAAATGCTTACTTAAGAGCCCCTAAATGACAGCACAGTTAAAAAATATGGATAAGAATAGATATAAAAGTAACAAGTAATTAAAGAGGAGCAGTAAAAAATAACAATATATACAGGGGGGTGCCGGTACAGAGTCAATGTGCGGGGGGCACTGGTTAGTTGAGGTAGAATGTACATGTAGGTAGAGTTAATTAAAGTAACTATGCACAGATGACAACAGAGAGTGACAGTGGTGTGGAGAGGGGAGGTGGGGGCAATTTGAATAGACTGGGTAGCCATTTGACTAGATGTTCAGGAGTCTCATGGCTTGGGGGTAGAAGCTGTTTTAGAAGCCTCTTGGACCTAGACTTGGCGCTCCAGTACCGCTTGCCGTGTGGTAGCAGAGAGAACAGTCTATGACTAGGGTGGCTGGAGTCTTGACAATTTTCAGGGCCTTCCTCTGACAACACCTAGTATAGAGGTCCTGGATGGCAGGAAGCTTGGCCCCAGTGATGTACTGGGCCATTAGCACTAACCTCTGTCGTGCCTTGCGGTCGGAGGCCGAACAGTTGCTATACCAGGCAGTGATGCAATCTGTCAGGATGCTCTCGATGGTGCAGCTGTAGATCCTTTTGAGGATCTGAGGACCCATGCCAAATCTTTTCAGTCTACTGGGGGGGAATAGGTTTTGTCATGTTTGCTTCACGACTGTCATGGTGAGCTTGGACCATGTTAGTATGTTAGTGATGTGGACACCAATGAACTTGAAGCTCTCAACCTGCTCCACTGCAGCCCCGTTGATGAGAATGGGGTTGTGCTCGGTCCTCTTTTTCATGTAGTACACAATCATCTCCTTTGTCTTGATCACGTTGAGGGAGAGGTTGTTGTCCTGGCACCACACGGCCAGGTCTCTGACCTCATCCCTATAGGCTGTCTTGTTGTTGTTGGTGATCAGGCCTACTACTGTTGTGTCATATGCAAATTTAAGGATGGTGTTGGAGTCGTGCCTGGCCGTGCAGTCATGAGTGAACAGGGAGTACAGGGCGGGCTGAGCACGTACCCCTGAGGGATCCCTGTGTTGAGAACCAGTGTGACGGATGTGTTGTTACCTACCTTTACCACCTGGGTGTGGCCCATCAGGAAGTTCAGGATCCAGTTGCGTTTAGTCCCAGGGTCCTTAGCTTATTGGTGAGCTTTGAGGGCACTACGGTGTTGAACGCAGAGCTGTAGTTAATTAATAGCATTCTCACATAGGTGTTCCTTTTGTCCAGTTGGGAAAGGGCAGTGTGGAGTTTAATAGAGACTACATCATCTGTGGATCTGTTGGGTCGGTATGCAAATTGGAGTGGGTCTACGGTTTCTGGGATGATTGTGTTGATGTGAGCCATGACCAGCCTTTCAAAGCACTTCATAGCTACAGATGTGAGTGCTATGGGTCGGTAGTCATTTAGCCAGGTTACCTTAGTGTTTTTGGGCACAGTGACTATGGTGGACTGCTTAAAACATGTTGGTATTACAGACTCGGACAGGGAGAGGTTGAAAATGTCAGTGAAGACGTTTCCTAGTTGGTCAGCGCATGCTCGCAGTACACATCCTGGTAATCCACTTGGCCCTGTGGCCTTGTGAATGTTGACCTGTCTAAAGGTCTTACTCACATTGGCTGCGGAGAGCGTGATCACACAGTCTTCCGGTACAGCTGGTGATCTCATGCATGTTTCAGTGTTATTTGCATCAAAGCGAGCATAGAAGTAGTTTAGCTCGTCCGGTAGGCTTATGTCACTGGGCAGCTCTCGGCTGTGCTTCCCTTTGTAGTCTGTAATGGTTTACAGGCCCCACCACATTTGACGAGCGTCAGAGCTGGTGTAGTACAACATGATCTTAGTCCTGCATTGATGCTTTGCCTGTTTGATGGTTCGTCGGAGGGCATAGTGGGATTTCGTATAAGCTTCCGGGTTAGAGTCCCACTCCTTGAAAGTGGCAGCTCTATTCTTTAGGTCAGTGCGGATGCTGTCTGAAATCCATGGTTTCTGGTTGGGTCACTGTGGGGACGACATCATCGATGCACTTATTGATGAAGCCAATGACAGATGTGGTGAACTCCTCAATGCCATTGGAGGAATCCCGGAACATATTCCACTCTGTGCTAGCAAAACAATCCTGTAGCTTAGCATCTGCTTCATCTGACCACTTTTTTATTGATCTAGTCACTGGTGCATCCTGCTTCAATTTTTGCTTGTAAGCAGGAATCAGGAGGATAAAAGGAGGGTCAGATTTGCCAAATGGAGTGCGAGGGAGAGCTTTGTATGCATCTCTGTGTGTGGAGTATAGGTGGTCCAGAGTTATTTTCCCTATAATTTCTATCAACATTTAACATGTTGATAGAAATGAGGTAAAACTGATTTAAGATTTCCTGCATTAAAGTCCCCGGCTACGAGAAGCGCCGCCTCTGGGTGAGTGTTTTCTTGTTTGCTTATGGCGGAGTACAGCTCATTCAAAATGTCTTGTGTCCAGGCTCTGACTGTGGTGGTATGTTAACAGCTACAAAGAATAGAGATGAAAACTCTCTTGGTATGTAATGTGGTCTGCAGCTTATCATGAGAAACTCTACCTCATGCGAGCAATGGCTCGGGTCTTCATTAGATATTGCCTCCCCTTGTCTTATCAGATGCCGCTGTTCTATCCTGCCAGTACATCGTATAACCAGCCAGCTGTATGTTGTCGTCGTTCAGCCACGACTCCGTGAAGCATAAGATTGTACAGTTTTTAATGTGCCGTTGATAGTTTAATGTTCCCAATAACTTGTCCATTTTATTGTCCAAAGATTGCATGTTTGCGAGCAGAATTGAGAGGGATGGGGGTTTATTCGATCGCCTCCAACTCCTCAGAAGGCAGCCCGCCCTCCGGCCTCTCTGGGATCGGGGGGTCGGGGCCTGTTCCCGAGGGAGCCGTATATCCTCCGCCTCGGGCTCGTCAGAGCCGCGAAAGAAGAAAAAGGATTCTGCTAGATCGTGGTGAGTAATTGCAGTCTTGATGTCTAGAAGTTATTTTTGGTAATAAGAGACGGTTGCGGCAACATTATGTACAAAAATAGTAAAGAAATAAGTTTACAAAAGTAGTAAAAATAATAGTTACAAAAAACACAGATAAACCAACAAAAAAACACAATCGGTTGGGGGCGTGTAAAACGTCTGCCTTCTGCTCCGGCGCCATTCTATTTATTATATATATATTTTTTATTTAACCTATATTTAACTAGGCAAGTCAGCTAAGAACAAATTATTATTTATAACGACAGCCTAGGAACAGTGGGTTAACTGCCTTGTTCAGGGGCAGAACATGAAAGCATCATTTGTGAAATTGTTTTACAGCACAGAGCTCATGTCTTTTCTGACTGGAAATGAATAGAAAATGAATGGACTAGATAGTGTTACGTTGCTGCGTAATGATGCTGGTCAAAATACAAGGAACTCAGTAGAGGGCTTAATACGGCCTGTTTGCTTCTCCTCTGCTTTATACTTTCACTATAAACGGCTCAATCCACCATGGTGCAGATTATCAGTCTCTGTTGCCCTCTAAACCAAAGGCTATGCTAATAAACAAGTTAACACATACTTGCTCCATTTATGTTTCTATGTAATATAAATGTAATGAGTCCTCTCTACTCGTGAACATGATCTCGGATTATTAGATGTGTAACCGTCTGAAAGCCTTTGATGGGAGGATCCCAATGAAATCCCATTTCAACTGGTAACATAAGACATATTTTTACAGTGGAGATTTCCACACATTTTTCTGTTTCTGCCCTTCTGTTTTTCTTCACATCCCCTGGTGGTAAATTTAGTGTGTGGGATATAATATTGCCTGAAACACAAAATTTAAAAAACACATAGATAATATTTAAACGTCATGTCTGTGAGGTTAAAAGCTTCTTTAATGTGTTTTCCATTGAAAACTTGCTGAACATCCATTTCTAACAGCAGGAATGGAGAGAGAAGGTTTTACACATAGAGATCCTAATTGTAATTCCTAACTATATGGTTCTACGTACATCCCTATAGTGTAACACTACTGTAGTGTAATGTGATTTTAAGTGTATTGATGATTCATTTATATGTCGTTTAGAAACAATAATGTTTTCATTAAGAATATAAATCCACTCTAAGATCTGTTGAAAGGACAGGAAGAGAAAGAGACCCTAGTCTCAAGCCACAATAGATAGTCTGACTCACGTCACTCCTAATCAATTATTTTTACAGGATCATCAATCAACTGTTAGTTCAGCAGATTACCTCCTATGTTTATGTAGATCACAGTTCTACATATTGCTATACCTCCTTTTTTCTCTAGAGTCCAATTCCCTAACCCCTTTGCCTCATTTTGTGATCTTAAAGACGACATCAAACATAATATGTATCATTTATTTCATACATGCAATCTGATGGAAGTGTTGTTGACGGCGCCACAGGGCATCAGAGCTACAGATGTAGGATCTTAATTTGATCACCATGTTGCAGGAGAACCTTCCTGCAATGCAGGGACTTTTAAAACTTATTTTAGGTTTAAAAAGGCTTCTGTAGTTTGTAATTTCCACTTCGAAATTTCAGATTAGATTTTCCCTTACGAAAAATGTATCAACCTGGACAAACATTTCCATTAATTATAATCCACATAATAATTCACATTTCCTGTTGCTGCAGGATTATTTTCCTGCTGTATCAAACTGCAGCAAATTAAGATCCTACACCTGTCCTGTACATGTGCTATGTGGGATAATGATATTTGCAATGTCCCTTGTAGGGATGGCAGCCAATGCGCTCAGATGTCCCCATTGACAAGATGTTCAGAACGCCACCCTGCATGATGCCTATTCTGGGAAAGCCCTGATTGTGAAGACATGCCTTTTTCCTCCAGATCTCGTCCCCATCCCCTTTTAATTGCTGTCTGGGACTCGTCCACACGGGACACCATCTTTTATTTATAGGCTGGGCTTCTTCCTGGCTGTGATGGGAATCAATTAGGTAGTTGAGCCCCATGGTAAGCTGCAGTCTAATGAACTCCTATTGAGACATCATATAGTATCAGTGTTCCAGTTAGCTGCTCCTCTCATGAGTCCATGTCTCATTACCTCAACATGCATAATTGATAGTGTCATATTTAGCAGCTACATTTAGCTGAATGCTGCATTTCAGTACTTATGAACATTGCCTGTGAGCAAATTTACATTTTGGCTGACTATGTTGTTGGCTGTAAGCACTTGTTTTGAGACATTTCACCACCCACTGGGCACAGACATTAGTTCAATGTCAAGTTCTGATTTCCGTTGGACTGAGTTGTCAACCACTGTGAATTCAACGTGAAATCAACAAAATATGTCACTGTGTCATTGGATTTAGGTTAAAAGTCAGGTGAAAATAAATTCGAAATGCCCTTATGTTGATGAGTTTTTGCAAATCCAATGAGTTTTCCACGTTGATTCAATGTCATCGAATAGAGTATTGGGGTTGAAATGACGTAGAACAACGTTGATTCAACCAGTTTTTGCCCATTGGGTAGGCTCATCTCTAATCAATATTTCTGTGGTCACTCACAGTTCGGCATGATTCAGTTGGGACTGTTCTAATAGTGATGGTCTCTCTCGTCACAGTCCAATAAAACAATATAAACTAAATCACCAGGATTATGATTTGCTTATTTTCTCCCATTTGACTGAAAGAGCATGTTGGTTTATTTATGATAGATTTAATGATTCCACTAAATTCTCAACCTAACTTGCCTTTCCCTTTCCAGCCACCTTTGACCCTCATATTGCCTCACCACAAGGTTATTCTCATGTGCCTGATTTATTTAATCCCCCACAGGGAAATTCCTCTGCCTCGTTACATTCAAATGTATTGGAGTCATCAAGGCCCAAACAGGTTGCTGAAGATATTGAGCCAAACATGTATTCCATGAGCGTGATTCTCTTATTTCTTTTACTGAGCCAAATGAGAAGAGCTGTCAGATTTCCGTCATAAAAACATTCTGACTACTGGTACGTCATATGTCGAGGTGTTTCCTGCTCTCACGGACTGACTTAGTCATACATTTGATTTAATGTTGGATTAATGTCATTTGTTTGATTGACAGATCATGCCGTGTCTTCATCTAGTTACAATGTGATATATTTGTGTGTGTTTAATACAATTATTGAGAAACTGCAGTAACTGCAGTTCCCTCCATCTCCTGCAGAGGATAGTGGGGCCATTGAGGCAGCTGGCAGTCATTGCAACAAAATAGAGTGAACTAAGAGAAGCATTTAGTTTGAAGTAATGATTAAATATAAAAAATAATTGAAAATAACTGATTATCTTCAAAATCAAACCAGGAATGGCTCAGTATGCAAAGTTTTGCTATGTACTGTATCCTTGGTTGAACCCAAATCTTTCCCTCAGGAAGGAATAAAAGCGAGAATGTATGGAACTTCTGCTAATAACAGACTAGGTAAACCTTATCATTCCCTAATGGACTACTGCTACATCCCAGTGACACATAGCGGGTGCCTTGGTTGAGACTTTAAACAGGACAGTACAGTTTTAAACACAGAGCATAAAAATAAAACCAGTACAGTGGGTGATAAAATCTTCGTAAGAGTGCAGTATTTTGGGGTGTTTACTCTATGTTAACACAGAAACATTCCTCACAGATATGTAACACCCAGTCCCGACACTCTATTACCGTAGCAGTGTCTATTCAGAGAATTGCGTAGCCATTATTCCATCCTATATACAGTATATCACAAAAGTGAGTACACCCCTCACATTTTTGTAAATATTTGAGTATATCTTTTCATGTGACAACACTGAAGAAATGACACTTTGCTACAATATAAAGTAGTGAGTGTACAGCTTGTATAACAGTGTAAATGTGCTGTCCCCTCAAAACAACTCAACACACAGCCATTAATGTCTAAACCACTGGCAACAAAAGTGAGTACACCCCTAGGTGAAAATGTCCAAATTGGGCCCAAAAGTGTCAATATTTTGTGTGGCCACCATCATTTTCCAGCACTGCCTTAACCCTCTTGGGCATGGAGTTCTTGGGCATGGAGCTTCACAGGTTGCCACTGGAGTCCTCTTCCACTCCTCCATGATGACATCACAGAGCTGGTGGATGTTAGAGACCTTGCACTCCTCCACCTTCCGTTTGAGGATGCCCCACAGATGCTCAATAGGGTTTAGATCTGGAGACATGCTTGGCCAGTCTATCACCTTTACCCTCAGCTTCTTTAGCAAGGCAGTGGTCGTCTTGGAGGTGTGTTTGGGGTTGTTATCATGTTGGAATACTGCCCTGCGGCCCAGTCTCCGAAAGGAGGGGGATCATGCTCTGCTTCAGTATATCACAGTACATGCTGGCATTCATGGTTCCCTCAATGAACTGTATCTCCCCAGTGCCAGCAGCACTCATGCAGCCCCAGACTATGACACTCCCACCATCATGCTGGACTTTAGGCAAGACACACTTGTCTTTGCACTCCTCACCTGGTTGCCCTCACACACGCTTGACACCATCTGAACCAAATAAGTTTATCTTGGTCTCATCAGACCACAGGACATGGTTCCAGTAATCTATGTCCTTAGTATGCTTGTCTTCAGCAAACTGTTTGCGGGCTTTCTTTTGCATCATCTTTAGAAGAGGCTTCCTTCTGGGACGACAGCCATGCAGACCAATTTGATGCAGTGTACGGCGTATGGTCTGAGCACTGACAGGCTGACCCCCCCACCCCTTCAACCTCTGCAGCAATGCTGGCAGCACTCATACGTCTATTTCCCAAAGACAACCTCTGGAAATGAAGCTGAGCACGTGCACTCAACTTCTTTGGTCGACCGTGGCGAGGCCTGTTCTGAGTGGAACCTGTCTAGTTAAACCGCTGTATGGTCTTGGCCACCGTGCTGCAGCTCAGTTTCAGGGTCTTGGCAATCTTCTTATAGCCCAGGCCATCTTTATGTAGAGCAACAATTATTTTTTTCAGATCCTCAGAGAGTTCTTTGCCATGAGGTGCCATGTTGAACTTCCAGTGATCAAGTTAGTATGAGGGAGTGGGAGAGCGATGACACTAAATTTAACACACCTGCTCCCCATTCACACCTGAGACCTTGTAACACTAAAGAGTCACATGACACCGGGGAGGGAAAATGGCTAATTGGGCCCAATTTGGACATTTTCACTTAGGGGTGTACTCACTTTTGTTGCCAGCGGTTTAGACATTAATGGCTGTGTGTTGAGTTATTTTGAGGGGACAGCAAATTTACACTGTTATACAAACTGTACACTCACTACTTTACATTGAAGCAAAGTGTCATTTCCTCAGTGTTGTCACATGAAAAGATATACTCAAATATTTACAAAAATGTGAGGGGTGTACTCACTTTTGTGATATACTGTAGATACTGTAGGTATCTTGATGCATGGTTAAATATAAACTCCCACATTGAAATAGAGGAATGCCAAAAAACAAACTCAGTGGTTCTGAAGTAAGAAGTAATGTGAAAACTGAATCGCTACCTGCCAGCTCATTTGTGTATAAGACCTTCAGCCAGGTCTATTGGCTAACTACTGACAGACAGTTGTAATTTAGGTGCAGTCATTGGCAGTTGATGGATCTGAGGAGAGGAAAATCGGTTGTACGTGAGAGATAGAGAACAACACGTGTGGACAGAATAGCCAGCCAAACTTTAAAGACCATTCAATCAAACCCCTGTGATTAGTCCTATTTAGATTTTCTGTCACATTGTGAGCATTTTTCAATTGAGTATTTAATTCCTCTTAATTTTGTCATTGTTTTCACATGAATTCTCTTGAATCTTCAGTTACAAAATGACCCAGATGTTGGCCAATGCGTGGTTGTTGATGAATGAAGTCCATATAAGGTTGCGCCGGAAAAGTATGATTCTAAATGTCTCTGTTCGTCAGTCCTCCCCCGACTCAGAACACTGTGTGGGATGCAGTGTTAGCCTTCTGCTCTCTTTTTTTCCTTCATGTGCCGTTGCACAGTAGTCCGCCTGAATGACACTACCCAGCTGTGTGGATTAGCAGGGCGTCTCTGACCGCTGCCTGACCACAAAAGGACAAGAGGAACACATAGTGAATGAGAGAGGTTGATCACTGCATATTTAGAGCCAGATTTGAGTGTTATCTGTGGTCTGTTTTGGTCTATACTCATATCAGGAGATCCAAAGATATGGATATACTGTATGTAATGACTCCTGTGGTGGATAGTAAGAACAGTGTGGGATTTCCCATGCCTCCTTTCACTTAAGACTTATCTCCATCCAGGACTAACACACACACACACACACACACACACACACACACACACACACACACACACACACACACACACACACACACACACACACACACACACACACACACACACACACACACACACACACACACACACACACACACACACACACCCCCAGGAGCATTGGTGGTCACTATGAACCCATCAATCTCCAGAAAGGCTAGAATGATGCATTGCACCACCAAATCCCGATGGCGTCCAAACCTTCTTAATGTTGCCCATCTTTATGTCAGACTTTGTAGACACTATGTACTGTATATATATTGTGTATTATTTCCCTCCTCTGTGCACACATTAGTCTGTCTATTTGCTTTCCCACATACATTATTTGTTCATTTTTTGTTTCTTTTAGAAGGTGTATCTATTTCAAAGCTATGATTCAATTGGTTTCAGTGCTACTGTATGCCTGAGGTAACGGACTAAAGATGAATTATTGGCCGTTTTCACTATGACCCAGTAGTAGCCTCTGAACTCCAGATGAGCACATACTCCACTGAATAATTTGACTGGGTGATCTGGTATCATGCAATACTGAGTGAAAAGCTTTATGATGCCATGCTATTTACAAGGGACTTGGACAGCCAATCGTTGAGCTCCTGAACAGACAGATGGAAGCCTACCGCTCATAAATCCAAAAGTATTGAAAACATGAAGTCATTGGGAAATATTGCTTTTAACATGTGCTCCTCAATAGAAGTCTTTCAAATGGAAAATTCTCGTAAAGAATTTGATTTAAATAATACAAAGGGCTTCTTGTGCTTCATAAATGTTTTTCAGACTTCAATAACAATAATTTAAGTGTCAAAATGATTTCTTTATTTGGAATTGAGATTTCAGATTTTCATGACATAAGAGTTGGTAGGGTGACTTTTTAACAGGTTAGAACAAAACTTTCTTCGCGGTTTCTTTGAAGTTGCAACTTTCACTCCCAGCCATATCCTCCATAAACTCTACTTCTACACAGACTTCCCATTCCAGGATCAGCAGGTGCACCATTCAGAACGTGCCCAGCTTTAACGTGCACAGCTTCTCGACTGAAAACGACAATTGTTTGGGACTTCAAATAGCAACAACTGATACATTCACATTATAGTAACTAGGCAAAACAATTTACCATCATGTTTTGTTGTACCAGAAATGTGCTCCCCGTTAATAACATTACTCTCTTTGTTCTCTTTACTCAAAATAAGGAATAAAACATGTTTCCATTTAGTATTTAGCCTTTATCCAGTGCCACTCGAGGCGCAGAACGAGCTGTTGAATGAAGTGTAGCCTAATGCACAGACCCGTGCTCTGTTTATCTCCATCTTTATCTCTGAACAAGGCTCCCAGGATCAGTGCTGTTATTGCTTCTGAGTGATCAAGTTACTTGGGTGAGAGGAAAACAACGGAATGAGGAGATAAAGTAGGCAGTTATGTGTATACTGTATCTTAAGTGGATATTGTCTTCATATGTCTATTGTTTCACACTCTTATCCGTTTCCCATAAGGCCTTATGCTTATTAATGGGGTCACTGGGTTTTGCAGGGTGAAGTCACATGTTAATTCATAAAGCTATGCAGGTGGGAGAGATTCATGATGTGGGCCTGCCGGGTGGCGCAGTGGTTAAGGGTGCTGTACTGCAGCGCCAGCTGTGCCATCAGAGTCCCTGGGTTCGCGCCCAGGCTCTGTCGCAACCGGCTGCAACCGGGAGGTCCGTGGAGTGACACACAATTGGCCTAGAGTCATCCGGGTTAGGGAGGGCTGGGTCGGAAGGGATGTCCTTGTCTCATCGCACACCAGCGACCCCCGTGGCGGGACGGGCGCAGTGCGCGCTAACCAAGGTCGCCAGGTGCACGGTGTGCCCTCTGACACATTGGTGCGGCTGGCTTCCGGGTTGGATGCGCGCTGTGTTAAGAAGCAGTGCGGCTGGTTGGGTTGTGTATCGGAGGAAGCATGACTTTGAACCTTTGTCTCTCCCGAGCCCGTATGGGAGTTGTAGCGATGAGACAAGATAGTAGCTACTACAACAATTGGATACCATGAAAAAGGGGTAAAAAATTCAACAAAAAGAGAATCATGTATGCATGTCTTTTCAACATAATCATCGATACTGTTTTTTCCATGATTGGTTTGAACCCATTGAAGACCAATTTTACATATCAGCTGGCTTTTGGTTTCAGTGGAAGTGCCTGTCACTGTTTAAAACTGTGTAACACTAACCAGAACTCAGCAATATGCACATTGGATTTTGTGACCTCAATCAAAACAATTTGTTTTTGATAACAGATCTAATGGACTGACACCTGTGCTCTATTGTGAGTGTGCCTGTTTGTTGAAATCAGGGGATCTGGAAGGACTGATGTGGGTCTGGTCCAGAAGCTTAGAGAACAGTCAGTCTGGCCAAAGGGGATGGACTACAGAGCACTAATAAAATGATTCCACACCTCAGACTTTTGGCTGAGAAAAAGGAGCTAAATCCTGCAGGAAATAGTTTGGTATTTGACTTTGTTTAGTTTACTTGATGTCATAATGATGGATGAAATCTATGGGGTCCACTTCCTCAGCAGTGTCTTCCATTAGTTACAGTATATGATGTTTGTGTTGTCAGTTGGACTGTGATTTAAGGATTCATTAAGAAGTGTACTCTTTCATCAGGTTGCACTCCTATTATATGCCCTGCAAACAAAAATTGTTGTTAGGACGTCTCCGGAACCTCACGAAATGGTCACCTAAAGTCGTCAGGACGTTGTTTCATGGGCCTGTGGAGGTTTTGTCTAGTTCCTGATTTGTTGCGGGGACGTCCCCAAAGATAATTTTAGAATGTTCTCAGGACGTTGTGTCATGGTCGTGTGTAGGTTTTTGTATAGTATCAGGTTTGTTCCAGGGACGTTCCCAAGAATGTTAATAAGACGCTCTTAGATCGCTCTGTCATGGATTTTGTCGAGTTCCCAGCTCGTTCCGTGGATGTCACTTGATGGTCGTTCTCCCCCCCAATAAAAAAACATTCCAACCAGGGCACACACACACTAGTTTCATTACACATCGCCCCTTGTTACTGTTGTCAAGCCCATCAAGGCCCTGCTGGTGAACCACTGATCCATTCACAGCTTTCTGTCTGTTGGCAATGTTAGGGACATGCCCCCCCACACACACTTTGCTTTTAACATACATATTTGACACACATGATTGTTATTGTTCATTTATACACAAACTATTATTTCACATGTCATAACCTGGGATTTGAACTCACAACCTCTACGGTCACAGCATTCTGATCTTCCTGCTACGCCACCATGTCTGTTTCAATTACTGAGTACTGTATTCCTGCATGTTGCACTTCATAGTAAATCTCAGTTAAAAAAACACTCAAGAAAGCCTATTACATTTATCATAGTGATTCAGGAGTAACATTTAAACAAAATCATATGCCTCACCAATACTAAACAACGATATAGAAACTCCCAAATTGCTGAAATAAGTAAATTCAATCAATGATGAGAGAATAGTCAGATGAACTGATAACTAAAATAGCAGTGCAGATAGCACTCTCCTGCTAAGTGCAGAGATGTATTATTAGTAATGAATATGTAAGGGACTTCTGGGAATACTCCAGACATTGTGGTGCTTTGTTGAAAAGTCAGTACTAAGTGATTATGTTAAATGTAATTAGTTTGTCATTGATTAAAGCTTTTTCACACTATTTTAATTGAACATTATACCACTTACCTTAAAACCCCCATACTATTTCCTTACTTTATTTATAATGGTTTGGGACACCTGGAACCATCACATGATATCTTGAAGACTAGTAAAATGAAAGTCCCTATAATGTCCTAAAAAGGTCCTGACATGGTCCTCAATGATGACCTGGTAACTTACAGGGAACTAAACAAACATTCCCCATGGACCATCATGTGATGTCCCCTTGACCATAATGAAATGTCCCATGGATAACGTCCTATCAGACCCAAATAGGAAACATTTCGTAACATTCCTTAATGGACATCAAAATACCGTATTGTAACGTTATACTGCAACCACACGGGGACCTGTACTGAATGTCGTCTCAGGGTCCAGAGGTTAATGTCATGTTTTAATGTTCCAAGAACATTCTCAGAACGTCAGAGGGAGGATGTCTCCCCAAAACTCTTAAACGACATAATGGGAACGGTGCATAATGTCTTTGTTTGCTGGGTCCTCTCTGGTCACAAGACAGACTGAAGTCTAGAGACACAGGGTGAATAACTCCAAACACTTAAGCCAAGAGACTGTCAAAGAAACCAGTGTCTCACTTCACATCCAGAAACCTTTTCAACTCTCCTGTCAAGTTGTTGGCCGGCTTGCCCATCATCTCATAGGTACAGTATTTATTCTGGTGCCGCTTTGCTTCGAACCCTGCCCATGGGCCTATTCTTCCAATTCTTCATCTGCAGCAATGCCGACAACAGAGCATCATGATAACATGCCCTATGATGATGTTGCAGATTGAAGCATTAGTTACCTCACCCAAGTGGTACAGGGATAATGAGCTCATCGTCATACTCTGATTGTCTTTCAGCCGTTAGGTGATTTACTGCATCGCCGCTAAATGCCAAGGCATCTGGAGGCATGGCCAGTTCCCCATAGGAAAAATAGGCTCACGCCATGACGTGTTCCTCAGACCTAGTTAAAAGTGCGGTTCAAAGTGCAAGGCTGTGCGCCCCACCAGTATTTTTGCAAAAAAAGGGCTCAGACGCGCATTCCAATAGGAGAGATTTGTCAGATGTTCTCTGTAAGCTAAGGTTTGGGATGGGACTGAAGGTAAAGGAGCTTCTGGAGTCATTGGTGTTTTACAAGGGTTAAGTCAGTGGGGTAACTTAGAGAGCTTTATGGATATTTATAAAGTGCCTTAAGATCCCATCATGGTTAGCAACACACCAAGGAAGTGTGACTGATACACCCGCTGAGCAGTCGTCTGTCAGACTATGTTTCCCCATATGACCTGCTCACACATTATGCTCAATGCTAATGACATTGATAAGTTATGTGTTTTCAGTTTGAGGTGTTTGATTGCCGAGGGTTGAAAATCTTCTGAAGTGGTATTGACATCTGCAGTCACTCAGTTAGATAAGAGCCTTGAACGCAAACACTCTCTCACTCTGAAAGCCTAAGTGTATTTAAGATATGGGCTCCGGATGCAGAACAGGGTTCAACATGTTCAGTATGATGGCCTTCACTGCTGTAGACAAACCATATTTGATTGGTGTTTCTGGCGTTTCAAGGCGTTTCTGAATGGACCCAGTAATTGATTACACCTCTGATTACTTGTACACTTGTTGCGCAAGAGTCCTCCAGCTCCAGGTACCACAGAGTTTGTGGAGGGTGTGAGAACACTGTGATTGATCAATCAAGCCTTGGCTGCTGTTGACAGCCTTGTTCACAGCAAATTCCCAGGGACGGTGAATCAATCAGAGGAGCTGCTGTTTGTTTGGGCAGGTTACCTCTTCACAGGCGTCCTGTAGGCTGCAGTGCAGCCAGCATAATTTACTTCCTCCCTGCTCTTGTTTTGATACAGCATTAGCCAACTGGAATAAACAAAGATGTAGCTTGCGTCCCTTGATACACAAACCCATGCAAATAGGATGTCCTGGAAGCTCCCAAATCATCCCATGATTGCGGCGCAGAATGAGTTGTTTATCCCCAATGGGGACGGCCCATTGACCTCGGGGACCGAGAATAAATGCCACTGCTAGATCAAATGAAAGATGATACTACATAGAAATGGAGAGTGACTGTTAATCAGACTATGTGGCATTACAAGGAAAGAGAACTGTAGCCTTCCCTTGATTATTTAGATATGCTTTTTTTCGTGCATTTTTCAAGCACTGAGGTTGAGCCAAAAATAGCCCATACAGATAGGAGGGTAACTTCATTAATCAAGCCAGGAAAACAGCCTGATTACCTCAACTATATCTGAACCTTGAAGTCATAGAATTGTCTCTGACCAATTTCATAGTACAATTTCACATGCTAATATCATGTCTTCGGCATATGTGACAACTTATTTGGGTACATGATGACTTGTGTGGACTAAAAGCAGGAATGAATGACCATGAAGATGTATCACTGATTCATTGATGTATCATTGAACACATAATTTAGAAATGCTATAGGACCCAGCTTTCCACTAGGGACTGAGGGAGTAGACTGAGGAAGTATCTACGTGTCCACAATGTTCAATCACTCCACAATCAGGCACAACTTTGATAGACTGCAACACTCAGGACACGTCATCGATTGGTAAAAACCAGACAGTGATCATTTTGCCATTACATCTCTCGGCATTGTTTCGGCTAACCCCAAAAACCCCTCAGGTGCAGCCTCGATGTTGACCCAGCATTTTAATTCATTGTGAGGTACTGCAGGGAGTGATCCAATCACAAGGGATAAATGGAAAATAACAGGCATGTGGGAAACACTTCAGAGTAGATGAGAGTGGATCAGGGGAAGTTTTACATGGATGCACAGTGCAGTGGAGGAGCCAGAGCATCTGGTTTGAGTTCAGTCTGTCCCAGGAACCCTGCAGGCAGGAGAGGGCTGGCACCTGATGAATGAGGCTATTATTGGAGGCTTGGACTCAGCACAGCACAAACACCCAGTTCAAGCCACACTCTGATATATACAAATAAGCACTTCACCATTAACACGTATGCAGTGTACACACAGACACACACATACACACACATACACATACCCTATACATCATATGTTGCACGCAGTACAAAAAAACATTCTGATATGCACAAATATATAAACGCAACATGCAACAATTTAAAAGATTTTACTGAGTTACAGTTCACATAAGGAAGTCAGTCAATTAAAATAAATTCATTAGCCCCTAACCTATGGATTTCACGACTGGGAATACAGATATTGGTCACAGCTACCTTTAAAAAAAAGGTAGTGGCGTTGCACTAACATGGGACCAACACATACTTTTGTTCAGTGTACATGTGATATACACTCAAGCACGCTACATTCCCAACAACAGTGCCAATGATGGTAGTGGGAAATGTAGGCTGCAGTGTATATTCTACAGACAGGATGAATTGAGATATTATGGCCTATTGAGTGGTGATGTGTAAATGTGCTCATTTCTGTCGATATTATTAAGTGTGTTTTTGTTGTGCTGAATCCACAGTTCCGGTAATAGTCCAGTACACCCCTTGACCCTCACTCCCCTCCACTCATCAATCAATGCTAAAGCCAGATTCTCTTATGATTCGACAAATGTATTTGCCTCATGGGGTTATTGAAGACCCCCTACACAGTGCGTTGAGCATTATTCCAAGAATTTACATGAGCGATGTATTGTGCGTCAAACAAGCAGGACTGTGTGCACACCTGTGGTTTTAAATATCCTGTATGGATGCAGTGTCACACAAGAGGACTTGCTGGGAAATACTGTCAAAATAGAGACTTTAGAGTAATCTTTCCTGCAGTTGGAGTCTATTAGAACCTGAAACTGAAAATGTCTGGATCATCAAATACTCAGCTGCAGTCTCTGTTAGTAAGATACCTAACTTGAATGTCTTGGTTGGTTTTAGTAAGATACCTAACTTGAATGTCTTGGTTGGTTTTAGTAAGATACCTAACTTGAATGTCTTGGTTGGTTTTAGTAAGATACCTAACTTGAATGTCTTGGTTGGTTTTAGTAAGATACCTAACTTGAATGTCTTGGTTGGTTTTAGTAAGATACCTAACTTGAATGTCTTGATAGGTTTTAGTAAGATACCTTACTTGAATGTCTTGGTTGGTTTTAGTAAGATACCTAACTTGAATGTCTTGGTTGGTTTTAGTAAGATACCTAACTTGAATGTCTTGGTTGGTTTTAGTAAGATACCTAACTTGAATGTCTTGGTTGGTTTTAGTAAGATACCTAACTTGAATGTCTTGGTTGGTTTTAGTAAGATACCTAACTTGAATGTCTTGGTTGGTTTTAGTAAGATACCTAACTTGAATGTCTTGGTTGGTTTTAGTAAGATACCTAACTTGAATGTCTTGGTTGGTTTTAGTAAGATACCTAACTTGAATGTCTTGGTAGGTTTTAGTAAGATACCTAACTTGAATGTCTTGGTTGGTTTTAGTAAGATACCTAACTTGAATGTCTTGGTAGGTTTTAGTAAGATACCTAACTTGAATGTCTTGGTTGGTTTTAGTAAGATACCTAACTTGAATGTCTTGGTTGGTTTTAGTAAGATACCTAACTTGAATGTCTTGGTAGGTTTTAGTAAGATACCTAACTTGAATGTCTTGGTAGGTTTAGTAAGATACCTTACTTGAATGTCTTGGTAGGTTTTAGTAAGATACCTAACTTGAATGTCTTGGTAGGTTTTAGTAAGATACCTAACTTGAATGTCTTGGTTGGTTTTTGGTGAAGTCCCAGCATTGTATGGCAATGTAAAGGCACTAATCAGGGGTTCAATTGGGAATTCAGAGGTGGAAAAACTGTATTTGGAAGAGATGGGGTGAGGGTTGAGCCAGGATTGAACATACAGTTAGGGTGAGGGTTGAGCCAGGATTGAACATACAGTTAGGGTGAGGGTTGAGCCAGGGTTGAACATACGGTTAGGGTGAGGGTTGAGCCAGGGTTGAACATACGGTTAGGGTGAGGGTTGAGCCAGGGTTGAACATACGGTTAGGGTTAGGGTTATGCCAAGATTAAGATTAGGGTTAGTACTTTTGGGTTAGTACCTCTTTGGACCCGTAAGGTGTCCGCCTGACTCTGTTTTTGACCCAAAGTGCAGGAGCCTGACTCTAGGTAGCTCCGACTCCATTACACCACTGTTGCTAATAGATGATTTAACCAGAACCACTAATACCACATAATATCCATGTGAAATAAAACCACAGGGACCAATGCTCTGTGATGACCCAGGGTTACCACAGAGCACCAGATTATGTTCCCTTGAGAATCCTGGAGAACTACTGTACACAATGAGCATAGTTACAGTCCAGATGGGAACAATAGGACAACTTCCTATGACATCAACATATTATCAATAGATCCCAATACCTCGGCAAGAGAGCACTTTATGCAAGAAATCTGTTCAAACAGACATTTTTTGGGAAAAAAGGGAGTTTGACAGATCTCATTCGATAACAGTGTGTCCAGGGTCAACTTTGTTTCTACAGTTCTCTGGCTCCTGTTTTTTTATGTGAAACATAACTGCTATTTATTCACATTTATTCACAGACCAACACAATTATCTGGCTTTCAGATACACAGACACTAAGAATCTGGCACAAACAAACTGTGGAAAGGTGGATAGTCTGGAGTTGTTGATTCAAAGTTTGTTTTCACTTCAGCAAAGATTTTAGTTTGTATTCAATCTTTTTTTTTTTTGTATTTATCCAGGCATTTCAATTAAGAACGAATGCACAATGACGGCCTTGGCACTTCTCCTTTTTGAGAAATTGTAAATCCCTGACTCATATCACAGGCATTTACAGCAAATTATCCAGCAGCGGATGGAGTGGAATGGAGACCCGTCTATCTGATGGAGAAAGAGAGAGCGAGAGAATGAGAGTGAGAGAGAGAGTGAGAGAACTAGAGAGAAGGTTTAAGGGAGGACTCTGGGGAGGTGGAGAGGAGGAACAGAGTGCCAGGGCAGAAGAGGAGTGCGTCTAACTCCCAGACCAGTCACACAGACTAAGTGAACTCTGTGAGATGTCATCTCCTCCAGGAGAGATGGATAGAAAGGATCTTATAACATAACATGAGGGGCTGAAGTACCACTTCTATTGAAATATCTCACCTCCTTTTATATGTATCATAACACAGCTGAGTGAGAAGCAGCACTTTCATTTCTATAATCAATGCCCTTTAATGTGTCAGCACAAAGTCATCCTTATGACAGTAAACTATTTTAGTCAAGGCCTGAGAGGTATATGTCACGACTATCAGGAAGGTGGCTCCCCTTCCAGTTCGGGTGGCGCTTGGTGGTGACCGGTCTACTAGCTGCTGCCGATCCCTTTTCCCCTTTTCGTTTTGTTTGGTCTAATTGGTTTCACCTGTTCCTTGTTTGGGGTTTTGGGTTGGGGTTATTTAAGTTCAGTTAGCCCGCCTGTGTTTGTGCGGGCTTGTTTGCTGTTTTTGGTACAGGAGTGTCCTGTCATTTATTTCCGCTGTACAGCGCATGTACCGGTGTTGTACATTTTGGAGTGTTTGACGCCTGTGTTCGGTGTTACCCTCTTTTGTTAGCTGTGATTGTTCCGGAATAAATGGTGTTTCCGAATCCTCAGCCCTCTGCGCCTGACTCCACACACATCACTCTTCGAAGCCTGACAGTTAGCCAGCTAACTTTCCTAAATATCCTGAAATAACTAATAATTTTTCAAGAAAGATACGTTTGAAATGGCCATGGTACAAGTGACTCAACAACCAAAAACACATATCTAAGTTGAGCATTGTTAATTAATCAGAAAATCTCTAGTTATTTCTGGTTGTTTATCTCAGTCAGCCGGGTAGCTCATTGATCCTGCTTTGCAGTATACCCCTCTGTAATATCCGTCCTGGGATTTTATGTGCAGTGCAATTCATGTCCCTATCTCTTCTGAAGCTGACTAATATATCAAAAGAACAGCACACAATGTGGCCATTTGTACAGCATCAAGAGAAAGTTAGACAGGTGGAGAGATACATGGATCCCATTACAACGAGCCGAAACACAGAGTGTTTACAGAACACCGCAGAGGACAATGCACCCATCCTGACACGTCATCTGGTCCCGTATTTGCATGAAGACCATTCAAATCTCATTTCCATCAATCAGACACAAGATGCCTTCATGTTGGAACGTTGTTCTCTGAAGGTATTTATAAAACTACAGTTGAAGTCGGAAGTTAACATACACTTAGGCTGCAGTCATTAAAACTATTTTTTCAACCACTCCACAAATGTCTTGTTAATAAACCATAGTTTTGGCAAGTCGGTTAGGACATCTACTTTGTGCATGACACAATCCATTTTTCCAACAATTGTTTACAGACAGATTAGTTCACTTAAAATTCACTGTATCACAATTCCAGTGGGTCAGAGGTTTCATACACTAAGTTGACTGTGCCTTTAAACAGCTTGGAAAATTCCAGAAAATTTTGTCATGGCTTTAGAAGCTTCTGATAGGCTAATTGACATCATTTGAGTCAAATGGAGGTATACCTGCGGATGCATTTCAAGGCCTACCTTCAAACTCAGTGCCTCTTTGCTTGACATCATGGGGAAATCAAAAGAAATCAGCCAAAACCTAAAAAAAAAAATGTTGACCTCCACAAGTCTGGGTCATTCTTGGGAGCATTTTCCAAAGGCCTGAAGGTACCACGTTCGTCTGTACAAACACTAGTACACAAGTATAAACACCATGGGACCACGCAGCCGTCATACCGCTCAGGAAGGAGACACATTCCGTCTCCTAGAGATGAACATATTTTGGTGCAAAAAGTGCAAATCAATCCCAGAACAACAGCAAAGGACCTTGTGAAGATGCTATCCACAGTAAAACGAGTCCTACATCGACATAAAGGCCGCTCAGCAAGGAAGAAGCCACTGCTCCAAAACCGCCATAAAAAAGCCAGACTACGGTTTGCAACTGCACATGGGGACAAAGATGGTACTTTTAGAGAAATGTCCTCTGGTCTGATGAAACAAAAATATAACTCTTTGGCCATAATGACCATCGTTATGTTTGGAGGAAAAAATGGGGAGGCTTGCAAGCTGAAGAACACCTTCCCAACTATGAAGCACAGGGGTGGCAGAATCATGTTGTGGGGGTGCTTTGCTGCAGGAGAGACTGGTGCACTTCACAAAATAGATAGCATCATGAGGTAGGAAAATTATGTGGATATATTGAAGCAACATATCAAGACATAAGTTAAAGCTTGGTCGCAAATGGGTCTTCCAAATGGACAATGACCTCAAACATATTTCCAATGTTGTGGCAAAATGGCTTAAGGACAACAAAGTCAAGGTATTGGAGTGGCCATCACAAAGCCCTGACCTCAATCCTATAGAAAATGTGTGGGCAGAACTGAAAAAGCTTGTGCGAGCAAGGAGGCCAATAAACCTGACTCAGTTACACCAGCTCTGTCAGGAGGAATGGGCCAAAATTCACCCAACTTACTGTGGGAAGCTTGTGGAAGGCTACCCGAAACATTTGACCCAAGTTAAGCAATTTAAAGGCAATGCTACCAAATACTAATTGAGTGTATGTAAACTTCTGACCCACTGGGAATGTGATGAAATAAATAAAAGCTGAAATAAATCATACTGTATACTATTATTCTGACATTTCACATTCTTAAAATAAAATGGTGATCCTAACTGACCTAAGACAGGGAATTTGTACTAGGATTAAATGTCAGGAATTGTGAAAAACTGAGTTTAAATATATTTGGCTAAGCTGTATGTAAACCTCTGAATTCAACTATATGTAGTCTCTGGGAAAAAAGGACACAAAAAAAGCAAGTAAGTCAGCTTTAGAGACACAGTATGTTTTGGTGTTTTAGGGGGTAGGGACTAGAGGACAGAGTTTGAAAACGTTTAGTTTCGTACTCATCTCCCATGGGTGTGTATATTTGATAAAAATAAATCAAATAATGACTAATAAGCTGTTAATATGGACAAGAACAATGGAACCATGCAAACGATTTGGAATTAAACAAGCAGCATCTGTGTGCCTCTCCTAACTGGGATCTAGCCACTGATTGGTTGGGTGGTATACACAAGCTCAGTGTGTTTCCACCAGAAATGAATGGCCAGAAATATTTCAGAACTAAAATGCAGGAAAGGGGTTTATTACCTCACTGGTACAGTCTGAGTTGAGGTTTGTATTTATTTTTATTTTACCCCTCCTCTCTCAACCATCCGTTACTTCTCGAAAAACCCTATTATGCACACCATCGCCTGGCTCGAAGTTCAGTATGAACAACAACCATTTCTAGCCCATACAGTCGGACCTCCCCCAGTTCTGTTACTGGCACAGTTTAGAGACATGGAATAATTTAACACTACATCATGATGCCAGTGTTCTAAACTAAACTTTCCAGAATTCAAAATATCCTGGCGGACCATATGGGCCTGTAACTAAACCTCACTCTCAAGCAACTGCTAAGTTAAATTTCTGGTCAAACCTCACTAGTTAATACCATTGCATGAGGCATCTCAAATACAAATATTCTTAATTTCCCCCAACATTGAAATGTTTGCAAATGGTGTATATTCAGATTGATACAACTGGAACTGTATCAGCGGTGGCCTCTCCTACCCCAGTCTCTTTTGCCCTACAAAGTGAAGGTATATATATATATGTACCCACAATTTACAGGCCTATCTCTTGGAAACAGATGCAGGCTTATGTGTGCCAACATGTCACTGCAGAGATTCCTCACAGGCTCATTACTGCATTGGGACTTTATGAGTCCTGTGGAGCGCTGCACTACCCTGCCTCTGCCAGCATATTGGGCTATCTGGCTGAGTGTGTGCACTGTCTGTCATTAAGTTCCAACCTTGTATGGATTATTAGCCTTGGATAGTGACTCAATGCCTTTATGAGTTATCCACTCAGATCGTTGGCCTACAGGGCACTTCACTGCTGATGGCTCATTGTGGAAGAGAGAAATATTATTATTACACAGACTGTTCTCTCTGATACTGCACAGCAAGCGGTACTAAAGCGCCAAGTCTAGGTCCAAAAGGCTTCTTAACAGCTTCTACTACCAAGCCATAAGACTGCTGAACAATTCCTCAAAGGTAACCCAGACCCCTCTTTATGCTGCTGCTACTCTCTGTTTATTATCTATGTATGGTCACTTTAACTCTATCTACATGTACATATCACCTCAATTACCTGACTAACCGGTGCCCCCGCACGCACATTGACTCTGTACCGATACCCCCTGTATATAGCATCACTGTTGTTATTTTACTGCTGCTGTTAAACTATCTGTTACTCTTTCGAAAAAATGTTTTTACCTATCTACTTTTGATTTAAAACGTTAAAGCATTGTTGGTTTAGGGCTTGTAAGTAAGCATTTCGCTCTAAGGTCTACACCTGTTATATTCGGTGCGTGTGACAAATACAATTTGATTTGTGGGTAATTCCTCCCACGGGCCTCATCCACATATGGTACATCTGGCACTAAACTGTAGCAGAGTTATGATTACTGATTGTTCCATGATAAGTGTCATGACTGTCCTGTAAGGATCCAAATAGGTCAGATCAGCTTTGCAAAAAATAACTTCAACCAGACCCCCTCTCACCCGCAGAGGGGGGAGAAGGGAACTGGTGGGGGGTTGACAGCTCACGCCCTTTTGTAAATCAAGGACAGAACATTCAACTAGCTCCCTCTGGAAAATGGGTTAAGAATTAACATATTAGACCAGAAAGACATTGAGCTGTAGCTCACATTTAAAGTGGTTTAAACTTTGAATCTCAACACGAGGTAGAGACAATAAAGTTACTTCCCGTACAATCACTGGTACGGCTGATTAGCTGTCCTAAGTAAAGTATCTAGAAAAGCTCATTTAAGTGGGACCATTCTACTGCTCTCTTCAAACCATAGTATTCTACTACTCTCATCACCCCATTGGGAACCATCGACACGGCTGGCAAGCCTATCTTCAAAGAAGCATTTTCCAGAGCGAATGGAAGTAGAATAAACTCTGTAGTTCTGTTCAGGACTACATGACATGTCACCGGATACCAGACGACAGCATAGGGGAACAACAGTAGAAGATGGGTGGGGACCCCTTTTGGACAATCGGAGCCTTACCAGCATGCCTCAAAAAGGCCCAACATCCTTTCCAAGAAGGCCTGGTTCCAACAGAAATACACAAAGAACCAAGGCATTCACACGTAAATACATTCAAGTGAGTAGTTTCTAAAATGTACCAAAGTATTATGTCTCTGTCCCTCTCTCGCTTGCCCTCTCCATGTCTTTTGTAACGAGCCACCATTTTGTATCAGTCCGCTAGGGACCTGTTTCTAATGTACTAAGTGTGTATGTTCATCCAAGAATTTGTTCTTAACTGACTTGCCGAGTTAAATAAATAGAAGAACCACTCTCCCGGTGCTCCAAATCCTAATGTGTCAATTGTTATATTATTAATTTAATCAGGTAACAATTAAACATAGTTAGTTGATTTGATAAATAACAGTCATCAGATAAATGAAAATAACGTCACGACACAAGCAATTGTGCAATTTTTGACGTTGCTCCTTTTTGTATATGTTATTATTACTGCACATAATACTAAAACAAACATACTCCCGTAAACCCTGGGGGAGAAAGGGGCATACCAGCAGGATGCTGGAGCAGTCACCAGTACTTTTTCTATGACAAACAGGCCTTGATTATTGTTTTCTGTGCTGCGTATGAACTGTGAGCTGAATCCTAACTAATCTTAATGGAGAATTATAGATTGATCAATCAGAATGGGAGGACTGATATTAATAGCATTACCGCATTAATGGCATTATCTGATTAATAGGAATGGGGTCAGGGTGGAGGAAGTGGGTTTTGGTGTGGCTGGTCGCAGACATGGTTGTTTGATCCTCTGTGCCAGCCTCTCTGCAATTAGAAGCTGGTTATGTGCGAGGAGGGAGTAGATATATGATCGCCCAGAGCAGAGACAGATGGGAATATGGAGTATATAAAACAAATGGAAACAACAACACTATTAATTACCATTTTAAAAGCGTCTATGAAAATAAATCAGAATTTAACTAACAGTTGGACTGATTCTACAGCCTTCTTAGACTCAACAACCCTGAATCAACTATCAGCAGAGAATGAAGCACCAGGTATTGACGGCTTTCCCATAGAATTGTGGGAAATGTAATGTCTAGGTTAGTCAAATCAAATCAAAATGTATTTGTCACATACACATGGTTAGAAGATGTTAATGCGAGTGTAGCAAAATGCTTGTGCTTCTAGCTCCGACCATCTAACAATCTAACAATTTCACAACAACTACCTTATACACACAAGTGTAAAGGAATGAATAAGAATATGTGCATAAAGATTAATGAATGAGCAATAGCCGAACAGCATAGGCAAGATAAATCAAATCAAATGTATTTATATAGCCCTTCTTACATCAGCTGATATATCAAAGTGCTAAAACCCCAAACAGCAAGCAATGCAGGTGTAGAAGCACGGTGGCTAGGAAAAACTCCTTAGAAAGGCCAAAACCTAGAAAGAAACCTAGAGAGGAACCAGGCTATGAGGGGTGGCCAGTCCTCTTCTGGCTATGCCGGGTGGAGATTATAACAGAACATGGCCAATATGTTCAACTGTTCATAATAATAGTAATCACAGTGAACAGGTCAGGGTTCCATAGCCGCAGGCAGAACAGTTGAAACTGGAGCAGCAGCACTGCCAGGTGGACTAGGGACAACAAGGAGTCATCATACCAGGTAGTCCTGAGGCATGGTCCTAGGGCTCAGGTCCTCTGAGAGAGAGAAAGAAAGAAAGAAAGAAAGAAAGAAAGAAAGAAAGAAAGAAAGAAAGAAAGAAAGAAAGAGAAAGAGAGAGAGCATACTTAAATTCACACTGGACACCGGATAAGACAGGAGAAATACTCCAGATATAACAGACTGACCCTAGCCCCCCGACACAAACTACTGCAGCATAAATACTGGAGGCTGAGACAGGAGGGGTCAAGAGACACTCATTTACCACAGTAAATTCATCAGGCTTAAGCCATGTTTCAGTCAGGCCAATCACATCAAGATTATGACTAGGTCATTGACTATAACTACCTTGGAAGTGAGGGATCTCACATTAAGCAGCCCTATTTTCAGATGTGATGTATCACGATATCTTTCAATAATGGCAGCAATGGAGGAGGTCTTATTCTAGTGAGATTGCTAAGGCGAACATCGTCATGTTGAGTTTTGCTCAACCTAGGTCGAGGCACAGACACAGTCTCAATGGGGATAGCTGAGCTGACTACACTGACTGTGCTAGTGGCAGACCCCACTAAGCTGGCAGGCTGGCTAACAGCCTGCTGCCTGGCCTGCACCCTATTTCATTGTGGAGCTAGGGGAGTTAGAGCCCTGTCTATGTTCGTAGATAAGATGAGAGCACCCCTCCAGCTAGGATGGAGTCCGTCACTCCTCAACAGGCCAGGCTTGGTCCTATTTGTGGGTGAGTCCCAGAAAGAGGGACAATTATCTACAAGTTCTATATTTTGGGAGGGGCAGAAAACAGTTTTCAACCAGCGATTGAGTTGTGAGACTGCTGTAGAGCTCATCACTCCCCCTAACTGGGAGAGGGCCAGAGACAATTACTCGATGCCGACACATCTTTCTATCTGATTTACACGCTGAAGCTATATTGCGTTTGGTGACCTCTGACTGTTTCATCCTAACACCGTTGGTGCCGACGTGGATAACAATATCTCTATACTCTCTACACTAGCCAGTTTCAGCTTTAGCCAGCACCATCTTCAGATTGGCCTTAACGTCGGTAGCCCTGCCCAATGGTAAACAGTGTATGATCGCTGGATGATTCCTTTTAAGTCTAATACTATGGGTAATTGAGTCGCCAATGACTAGGATTTTCAAATTGTCAAAGCTAATGGTGGGAGGCATCGGCATCTCAGATCCCGTAACGGGAGGAGTAGAGACCAGAGAAGGCTCGGCCTCTGACTCCGACTCGCTGCTTAATGGGGAGAACCGGTTGAATGTTTCTGTCAGCTGAATGAGCGACACCGGTTGAGCATTCCTACAGCATTTCCCTCCAGAAGCCATGAGAAAGTTGTTCGGCTGCGGGGGCCGTGCGAGGGGATTTATACTACTATCTGTACTTACTGGTGGCACAGATGCTGTTTCATCCTTTCCTACACTGAAATTACACTTGCCCAACGATTGCGTCTGAAGCTGGGCTTGCAGCTGTTGGAGGTCCTGACGAACCATGTCCAGATAAAGCGTCCGGAGTGAAAATTATGAATGAAAAAAAGTTGAGTGAGGGAAAAACTAAAAATATAAACGGTAATTAAAAATGTAAAACTGTAAAGTTGTCAGGTAGCAAAGTAAGGTTAGCAACAAAACGCACAGCAGCACGCAAACAAGTCTGCAAGTTGTGACCGGAAATGACACTGACTACTGCAGGCAGCCTCACCCTTTTTGGTCTCTCGGTCCCCGCTTTGATGCACCTGTACTGACCTTGCCTTCTGGATGATAGCGGGGTGAACAGGCAGTGGCTCGGGTGGTTGTTGTCCTTGATGATCTTTATGGCCTTCCTGTGACATCGGGTGGTGTAGGTATCCTGGAGGTCATGTAGTTTGCCCCCGGTGATGCGTTGTGCAGACCTTACTACCCTCTGGAGAGCCTTACGGTTGTGAGAAGAGCAGTTGTCGTACCAGGCGGTGATACAGCCCGACAGGATGCTCTCGATTGTGCATCTGTAAAAGTTTGTGAGTGTTTTTGGTGACAAGCCGAATTTCTTCAGCCTCCTGAGGTTGAAGAGGCACTGCTGCGCCTTCTTCACCACGCTGTCTGTGTGGGTGGACCATTTCAGTTTGTCCGTGATGTGTACGCCGAGGAACTTAAAACTTTCCACCTTCTCCACTACTGTCCCATCGATGTGGATAGGGGGCTGCTCACTCTGCTGTTTCCTGAAGTCCACGATCATCTCCTTTGTTTTGTTGACACCCCGAGGGCCCTCAAATCCACCCTGTAGGCCGTCTCGTCGTTGTTGGTAATCAAGCCTATCACTGTAGTGTCGTCTGCAAACTTGATGATTGAGTTGGAGGTGTGCATGGCCACGCAGTCATGGGTGAACCGGAAGTACAGGAGAGGGCTGAGAACGCACCCTTGTGGGGCCCCAGTGTTGAGGATCAGCAGTGTGGAGATGTTGTTTCCTACCCTCACCACCTGGGGGCGGCCCGTCAGGAAGTCCAGGACCCAGTTGCACAGGGCGGGGTCGAGATCCAGGTTCTCAAGCTTAATGACGAGTTTGGAGGGTACTATGGCTGTAGTTGATGAACAGCATTCTTACATAGGTATTCCTCTTGTCCAGATGGATTAGAGCAGTGTGCAGTGTGATTGCGATTGCGTCGTCTGTGGACCTATTGGGGCGGTAAGCAAATTGGAGTGGGTCTAGGGTGTCAGGTAGGGTGGAGGTGATATGGTCCTTGACTAGTCTCTCAAAGAACTTCATGATGACGGAAGTGAGTGCTACGGGGCGATAGTCAATTAGCTCAGTTGCCTTAGATTTCTTAGGAACAGGAACAAGGATGGCCCTCTTGAAGCATGTGGGAACAGCAGACTGGGATAAGGATTGATTTAATATGTCCGTAAAAATACCAGCCAGCTGGTCTGCGCATGCTCTGAGGATGTGGCTGGGGATGCCATCTGGGCCGGCAGCCTTGCAAGGGTTAGCACGTTTAAATGTTTTACTCACGTTAGCTGCAGTGAAGGAGAGCCAGCAGGTTTTGGTAGCGGGCCGTGTCAGTGGCACTGTATTGTCCTCAAAGCAAGCAAAGAAGTTGTTTAGTTTGTCTGGGAGCAAGACATCGTGGTCCGCGACGGGGCTGGTTTTCCTTTTGTAGTCTGTGATTGACTGTAGACCCTGACACATACTACTTGTGTCTGAGCCGTTGAATTGCGACTCTACTTTGTTTCTATACTGACGCTTAGCTTGTTTGACTGCCTTGAGGAGGGAATAGCTAAACTGTTTGTATTCTGTCATATTTCCGGTCACCTTTCCCTGATTAAAAACAGTGGTTCGCACTTTAAGTTCTGCATGAATGCTGCCATCAATCCACTGTTTCTGGTTGTGGAAGGTTTTAAAAGACGCTGTGGGTACAACATCATCAATGCACTTTCTAATAAACTTGCTCACCAAATCAGTGTATTCATCAATGTTATTGTCTGACACTATGCGGAACATATCCCAGTCCACATGATCGAAGCAATCTTGAAGCGTGGAATCCGATTAGTTGGACCAGTGTTGAACAGACCTGAGCACTGCGCTTCCTGTTTCAGTTTCTGTCTATAGGCTGGGAGCATGGTCAGATTTTCCAAAGGAGGGCAGGGAAGGGCTTTGCATGCGTCGCGGAATTTAGAATAACAATGATCCAGAGTTTTGCCAGCCTGGGTTGCGCATTCGAAATGCTGATAACATTTAGGGAGCCTTGTTTTCAGATTAGCCTTGTTAAAATCCCCAGCAACAATAAATGCAGCCTCAGGATATGTGGTTTCCAGTTTACATAGAGTCAAATTAAGTTCTTTTAGGGCCGTGGATGTGTCTGCTTGGTGGGGATATACACGACTGTGATTATGATCGAAGAGAATTCTCTTGGTAGATAATGCGGTCGGCATTTGATTGTAAGGAATTCTAGGTCAGGTGAACAAAATTACTTGAGTTCCTGTATGTTGTTATGAACACACCACATTTTGTTAATCATTAGGCATACACCCCCACCCTTCTTCTTACCAGAGGGATGTTTGTTTCTGTCGGCGCGATGTGTGAAGAAACCAGGTGGCTGTACCGACTCTGATGACGTATCCTGAGTAAGCCATGTTTCCATGAAACAAAGAACATTACAATCTCAGATGTCTCTCTGGAAGGCAACCCTTGCTCGGATTTCGTCAAACTTGTTGTCAAGAGACTGGACATTGGCGAGTAGTATGCTCGGGAGCAGGGTGCGATGTGCCCGTCTACAGAGCCTGACCAGAAGAATGCTCCGTCTGCCCCTTCTGCAGCGCCGTTGTTTTGGGTCGCAGCTGGGATCCGATCCATTGTCCTGGGTGATGGACCAAACAGAGGATCCGCTTCGGGAAAGTCGTATTCTTGGTCGTAATGTTGGTGAGTTGACGTTGCTCTTATATCCAATAGTTCCTCCCGACTGTATGTAATAAAACTTAAGATTTCCTGAGGTACCAATGTAAGAAATAACACATAAAAAACTAAATACTGCATAGTTTCCTAGGAACGCGAAGTGAGGCGGCAATCTCTGTCGGGCGTCGGAAGTAGTGTTCATGTCTGTGAAATGTTAAGTTATCTATTGTCTATTGTCTTTTGTCTGTCTGTTGTCTATTGTCCCCCCAAAAAAAACCATATTATAATTGTACACAAAGAAATTAAGCAAGTGGATGGACATGTTTTTAAATGGGAGCAACTTGATGCAATGACAGACGATGTTGAATGAAGGCCCCCAGTCATCCTTTCTCCCGTCAATCTGTTTTTCTGTGGGGAAAAAATGCGGGGAAGGAAGGGGTGGTGTGTGAGAAAACAAACACAACCAATGAGCATTCATGTTTTTGGAGTATTCCGATTCCTCATCCTTCTTCGGCTGGTTCCCAAGCCGAGCTGTGTTCATGGTATGCAAAAGAGTACTGTCTAAACATTCTTTGCCATCTCAACTTTATTTGAGGCGACAGTACAGAACGTCACCTTTTTTTTAGGGTATTATCATACATATCTGTTTTACCGCTTAAAAATTAAAGCACTTTATGTATCTTGTCCCCCCATTTGAAGGTGTCATAAGTATATGGACAAATTCACTTATGGTGTATTAAAACAGTCAAAAGTCAAGAATTTGGTTGCATATTCCCATTTTGTCATGGGAATCTTAGTTGGGCAAAGCCACTAAAAAACACAACACAACACTAAACAATACATGAATTGCACTATAACGGTGACAAACGGTGCACACAATCTGTTAGGGTTTACATATAGCTGTCCCAACAGCAGAGCTTTCTTTTCAGCACCATGGAGTGAATCCTTACCACCACTACACCTGGCTATCAGCGGAACCTTGTCTGGCAGCGAAACAGTTCATTCAGTCTCATTTACTGCCTTTTTAAAAACATAGCTCATATGGCTGACTTGCTTAAACAAATGTGGTTTCTAATGACAATTGAAATCCACAAACTATGGCATAAGGGAACAATAAGAGACAATCCATAACTTTGATTAAGACACTAATGAGCGATCTAAACAGGACGTAGTCAGTATAACTAATTGTTCAGCACTTTTAAAATGTACAGCGACAGAATTGAGAACATGGGCCGTTCTTACAGTATTCTCTCTGTACAACAAGTCAGAACTGTAGGATAAATAAAGGGGCATATACGCAATCGATAAAAGCTCTTACATTATTCGATGATGATATTTCTCTAAAACAGGCTTTAGGCGACAGTGAGGGGGAAAAGTATTTGATCCCCTGTTGATTTTGTATGTTTGCCCACTGACAACGAAATGATCCATCTATCATTTGAATGGTAGGTTTATTTGAACAGTGAGAGACAGAATAACAACAAAAAAATCCAGAAAAACTCATGTCAAAAATGTTATAAATTGATTTGCATTTTAATGAGGGAAATAAGTATTTGACCCCTCTGCAAAACATGACTTAGTACTTGGTGACAAAACCCTTGTTGGTAATCACAGTGGACAGACGTTTCTTGTAGTTGGCCACCAGGTTTGCACACATCTCAGGAGGGATTTTGCCCCACTCCTCTTTGCAGATCTTCTCCAAGTCATTAAGGTTTCGAGGCTAATGTTTGGCAACTGGAACCTTCAGCTCCTCTACAGATTTTCTATGGGATTAAGGTCTGGAGACTGGCTAGGCCACTCCAGGGAAGGAGGTTCACACCCAAGATTTGATGGTACATGGCCCCGTCCATTGTCCCTTTGATGCGGTGAAGTTGTCCTGTCTCCTTAGCAGAAAAACACCCCCAAAGCATAATGTTTCCACCTCCATGTTTGACGATGGGGATGGTGTTCTTGGGGTCATAGGCAGCATTCCTCCTCCTCCAAACACGGTGAGTTGAGTTGATGCCAAAGAGCTCTATTTTGATGTCATCTGACCACAACACTTTTACCCAGTTGTCCTCTGAATCATTCAGATGTTCATTGGCAAACTGCAGGATACAGTCCTTCACGGCGTAGTGTGTTACCAATTGTTCTGGGCTGATTCCTCACCGCCCTCATGATCATTGCAACTCCACGAGGTGAGATCTTGCATGGAGCCCCAGGCCGAGGGAGATTGACAGTTCTTTTGTGTTTCTTCCATTTGCGAATAATCACACCAACTGTTGTTACCTTCTCACCAAGCTGCTTGGCGATGGTCTTGTAGCCCATTCCAGCCTTTTATAGGTCAACAATATTGCACCTGACATCATTGGAGAGCTCTTTGGTCTTGGCCATGGTGGAGAGTTTGTAACCTGATTGATTGCTTCTGTGGACAGGTATCTGTGGACAGGTATCTTTTATACAGGTAACAAACTGAGATTAGGAGCACTCCCTTTAAGAGTGTGCTCCTAATCTCAGCTCGTTACCTGTATGAAAGACACCTGGGGGCCAGAAATCTTTCTGATTGAGAGGGGGTCAAATACATATTTCCAAAATTAAAATGCAAATCAATTTATAACATTTTTGACCTGCGTTTTTCTGGATTTTTTAAATGTTATTCTGTCTCTCACTGTTCAAATAAACCTACCATTAAAATTATAGACTGATCATTTCTTTGTCAGTGGGCAAATGTACAAAATCAGTAGGGGATCAAATACTTTTTTCCCTCACTGTATATGTGCACCACGAAGTCAGAACAGTAGGGTAAATTATGAGGGGGAAAGGGACCAAATTATTAGGGTGAGGCACATGGGCTACTAACAGTTTACTACACTGCATACACTTAGTATTACCTTCTTACCTACAGTATACATATCTCCCTGGCATGTTACATAATTTATGCAGCAGCATACAAGACATTTCTGGACTCATCTTGTTGTGCTGTGCTCACTTGAAAAGGAAGATGGCACGTAGGTCCTTCTTGTGGGCAAATTTTGTCATCAAAGTCTGGCATTCTCTGGATTTATGATGCTTTTAAGACAACTGGGAACTCGGGAAAAAAACAAGGTTGGATCATGACGTCAGTGATCTTCAGGTCAGAGCTTTAGAAAGAGGCCTAAGTTCCCTTTGTGGAATTCCGAGTTGGATGACCGTTCAAAACTTGATTTCCCAGTTGGAGGCCATTTTTTTTTTTAGAGTTCCCAGTTGTCTTGAACTCACTGAAGTCTGAGATTTCCCAGGTGTTTTGTATGCAGCAAAATTAATGCTGGATTGATAGCATGGTCAATTTATTCAACCTTTTCTGGCCCATGGTGTTGCATGTGAATGTTTATCATTTTAAGCTTGGAAAAGAGACACTTAAACCCAGACTTGGACCGCACACCTTCTCCACTGAATAGCAGGCTAGTGATTGCTTTGCAACACTTGCAGTTAGCCACTGATTCCTTCCAAACCACTCATTGTTAAATTTGCAATTTCCATCTTGTGTAATGTTTATAAACACTGATACATTTTATCTATAATTTCTCTTCATATGACAAGGATAGAAAAGGATTTGCTAGTAGATTTTCAGCTTTATTCATGATGAATGCTGCTTGTCTAGCTTGATAGCTAAGATTTTGAAAGTGTGACGTCATTTTATCAGTGCACAATGACGTTGAGCCTTCTTGGATGGACACTTCTAATGTAAATCTATGGCAGCACCCAAGGGGCTTGAATTTTCTAGCTCTTTCTGTAGTTTTTGCGGTGCCGTAGTGTTCCCATGAGTGACAGAACACTGAGCCAATCACGGCACAACTAGAGAACACCAACACCTACGCTCTGTATTTTCTCTCTGTATTTTCCCACTGGCTGCCCCACCACCACAGAAAGCACTGAGCTAGGCTGGACACCTGCATTCTGGAGCTGCCTTATTCAGAAAGCAAAAAAGAGACCGTTGTTGTTACGCCTTGGTCTTAGTATTTTGTGTTTTAGTTAATTAGTTGGTCAGGCCAGGGTGTGACATGGGTTTATTGTTTGTTGTAATTCTTAGTGGGGTTTTTTAGTTATTGGGATTGTAGCTGATTAGGGGTGTGTGTTACATAGGTTTGGCTGCCTGAGGCGGTTCTCAATCAGAGTCAGGTGATTCTCGTTGTCTCTGATTGGGAACCGTATTTAGGTAGCCTGGGTTTCACTTTGTATTTTGTGGGTGTTTGTTCCTGTCTCTGTGTTAGTGTTCACCAGACAGGCTGTATAGGTTTTTCACGTTCCGTTTGTTGTTTTTTGTTTTTTCATGTTTCGTCGTTTGTTCTATTAATAAACATGAGTAACCAACACGCTGCATTTCGGTCCGACTCTCTTTCGGCAAACGAAGAACGTCGTTACAGTTGTTATGCGGCTTTATTAACTCAATTATTTGTATTTTTAAATGTAACAGTGGGGCTCAAAACAGGTGCTCTACCCCGGTCACGTCATGATCTGTTTCACCTGTCCTTGTGCTTGTCTCCACCTCCTCCAGGTGTCGCCCATCTTCCCCATTATCCCCTGGGTACTTATACCTGTGTTCTCTGTTTGTCTGTTGCCAGTTCGTCTGTTTGTCAAGTCAACCAGCATTTTGTTTCTCAGCTCCTGCTTTTCCCCAGTCTCTCTTTTCTCGCCCTCATGGTTTTGACCATTTCCTGTCCCGAATCTGAGCCCGCCTGCCTGACCACTCTGCCTGCCCCTGACCCTGGCTGCCGTCTGGTGCCTTTGCAATGGCAGGAGTTTTACGGACGCCCAACCAATTATGCTATTATGTGGGGGTTTTTCAAGTTATTTCGAATTTATTTTGTACATAATGTTTCTGCAACCGTATCTTACAACAAAAAAGAGCTTCTGGATATCAGGACAGCGATCCCTCACCTCGGATTAGACAAATATTTTTTTCTTCAACAAGCTAGACGCACAAGACATTCTCCAAACACCCGACAGGGCCGACTTCCCCGTTATTTGCAAGAGGAAGCGACACAGGTACAGAGGACAAAGAGCCGGATGCCTGGTCAGGACCCGGAAAAGGCGAGTGGGAAACTGTCGTTACCGTCAATACTACTCGCCAACGTGCAATCATTGGACAATAAACTAGACGAGGTAGGATCAAAAATATCCTACCAATGGGACATCAAAAACTGTAATATCCTATGTTTCACGGAATCGTGGCTGAATGACGACATGAATATTCAGCTAGCGGGATACATACTGCACCGGCAGTATAGAACAGCACACGACAAGACGAGGGAGGGTGGTGTGCATATTTCTAAACAACAGCTGGTGCATGAAATCTAAGGAAGTCTCTAGATTTTGCTCGCCTGAAGTAGAGTATATTGTGTTAAATTGCAGGCCACACTACTTGCCAAGAGAGTTTTCAGCTATACTTTTTGTGGCTGTTTATTTACCACCACAAACAGATGCTGGCACTAAGACCGCACTCAGTCAGCTGCATAAGGAAATAAGCAAACAGGAAATCACTCACCCAGAGGCGGCACTCCTAGTGGTCGGAGACATTAATGCAGGGAAACTTAAATCAGTTCTAACAAATTTCCATCGACATGTTAAATGTGCAACCAGAGGGAAAAAATTCTAGATCACCTGTACTCCACACACAGAGACGCGTACAAAGCTCTCCCTCGCCCTCCATTTGGTAAATCTGACAACAACTATATCCTCCTGATTCCTGCTTAGAATAAAAAAATAAAGCAGGAAGCACCAGTGACACGGTCTATAAAAAAGTGGTCAGATGAAGCAGATGCTAAACTACAGGACTGTTTTGCTATCACAGACTGGAACTTGTTCTGGGATTCTTCCGATGGTACACCACATCAGTCACTGGCTTTATCAATAAGTGCATTGAGGACGTCGTCCCCACAGGGACTGTACGTACATACCCCAACCAGAAGCCATGGATTACAGGCAACATTCGCACTGAGCTAAAGGGTAGCGCTGCCATTTTCAAGGTGCGGGACTCTAACCCGGAAGCTTACAAGAATTCCTGCTATGCCCAAAGACGAACCATCAAACAAGCAAAGCGTCAATACAGGGCTAAGATTGAATCATACTACACCGGCTCCGACGCTCGTCTTATGTGGCAGGGCTTGAAAACTAATACAGACTACAAAGGGAAGCGCAGCAGCAAGCTGCCCACTGACACAAGCCTACCAGCCAAGCTAAATCACTTCTATGCTCACTTCGAGGCAAGCAACACTGAGGCATGATGAGAGCATCAGCTGTTCCGGATGACTGTGTGATCACACTCTCCGTAGCCGTCGTGAGTAAGACCTTTAAACAGGTCAACATACACTAGTCTGCAGGGCCAGACGGATTACCAGGACGTGTACTCCGGGCATGTGCTGACCAACTGGCAGGTGTCTTCACTGACATTTTCAACATGTCCCTGATTGAGTAATACCTGTAATACCAACATGTTTCAAGCAGACCACCATAGTCCCTGTGCCAAAGAACACAAAGGTGACATGCCTAAATGACTACAGACCCGTAGCACTGACGTCCGTAGCCATGAAGTGCTTTGAAAGGTTGGTAATGGCTCACATCAACACCATTATCCCAGAAACCCTAGACCCACTCCAATTTGCATACCGCCCAAACAGATCCACAGATGATGCAATCTCTATTGCACTCCACACTGCTCTTTTCCACCTGGACAAAAGGAACACTTACTGTATGTGAGAATGCTATTAATTGACTACAGCTCAGCATTCAACACACTAGTACCCTCAAAGCTCATCACTATGCTAAGGATCCTGGGACTAAACACCTCCCTCTGTAACTGGATCCTGGACTTCCTGACGGGCTGCCCCCAGGTAGCAGCACATCTGCCACGCTGATCCTCAACACTGGAGCTCCCCAGGGTGCGTGCTCAGTCCCCTCCTGTACTACCTGTTCACCCACGACTGCATGGTCAGGCACGACACCAACACCAGCCACAGGCACGACCCTGCCATTCAGGACCTCTACACCAGGCAGGTGTCAGAGGAAGGCCCTAAAAATTGTCAAAGACCCCAGCCACCCCAGTCATAGACTGTTCTCTCTACTGCCGCATGGCAGAGGTAACGGAGTGCCAAGTCTAGGACAAAAAGGCTTCTCAACAGTTTTTACCCCCAAGCCATAGACTCCAGAACAGGTAATCAAATGTCTACCCGGACTATTTGCATTGTGTGCCACCCACCCAACCCCTCTTTTTACGCTGCTGCTCTCTGTTTATCATATATGCATAGTCACTTTAACTATACATTCATGTACATACTACCTCAATTGGGCCGACCAACCAGTGCTCCCGCACATTGGCTAACCGGGTTCTCTCTTGCGCTACTGCTACTCTCTGTTCATTATATGCATAGTCACATTAACTATATCTACATATAAATACTACCTCAATTAGCCTGACTAACCGTTGTCTGTATGTAGCCTCGCTACTTGTATAGCCTTGCTACTGTATATAGCCTCACTACTGTATATAGCTTCTCTTTTTACTGTTGTTTTATTTCTTTACCTACCTATTGTTCACCTAATACTTTTTTTGCACTATTGGTTATAGCCTGTAAGTAAGCATTTCACTGTAAGGTCTACACCTGTTATATTCGGCTCACGTGACAAATACACTTTGATTTGATTTAATTACCGACCCCTGCCTACCTTGACTTGTCGTTTGCCTGCCCCTGTTGCTGTAATAAACATTGTTACTTCAACGCAGTCTGCACTTGGGTCTTACCTGAAACGTGATAACCCCACCTGCCCTGAATGAAGGGTCGCCACTGCATATTCCTAGTACACAATGACTACATCAAGCGTGTGACTTTACAAAATTGTTGGATGCACATTTGCAGTTCATTTTGCTTGTGTTTCGGATTATGTTGTGCCCAATAGAAATGAATGGTAAATAATGTATTGGGACATTTTGGAGTCAATTTTATCATAAATAAGAACAGAAAATGGCTGTTTGAAATCTGGCTTGTCTACTACTTACTTAAACTGCATGGGCCTACAGTGTACTAGTTGTGTTACTTAGTATTTAGAACGTACTGTTTAGTAAAAATGAATGTAGTGATTAACAAATATCATCTAATGCTCAATTACGATGATTTCTGCCATTCGTTTATTTTGTACGTCGTCAACAATCTAAGCCTCTGTTTTGCCCCATAGTTGCACACGTGTCAGCATTGACTGATGAAGTTGAATGAAGGTCCCCAGTCACCCTCTCTAACTTCCCGTCAATCTGTTTTTCTGTGGTAAAAGAAATGCAGAGAAGGAAGGGGTGGTGTGTGAGAAAACAAAAATGACCAATGAGCATTCATGTTTTTGGGGTACTTTGATTCCTCATCTTTCTTCGCCTGGTTCCCAAGCCGGGCTGTGTTCATGGCAAAGGGTACCATCTTAACAGTCTTTGCAATCCTCACCTACTCACTAATTCTCCATTAGCAATGACCTCATATGAGCGGTGTAGTGTGGCCCCATATCACCATTTAAGGTTGGTAAAAAAAATGGAACTAACCATTTCCAATGTATCATGAATGCATACATAGGGGTTTATGAATTTTTATGTAGCCACAATCTTTTTTGAATACTTATAGCAAGTGATAATGCATGAAAAGACCATTGCAACACAAGGTTAGGGATGAATGCCACTATGGAATATTGATTAGAGAGATCGATAAATACATATACTATATTATCGCTGACATTATGAAAAATACGTAATTGAGGCAGGCCCTTGGATGCGTGGCATATACAGTACATACTGAATCTCTCCCATGGGCCTTGATACCTTATAGGTCCTAAGTGGTTGATGTCATAAAACACTATGAGAGATTGTTTATCGCTGGTTCCATAAACCAATGTAATTACTCATCAGAGTAGCTACCAGAGCGAGGCTGAGCCCCAACTACAGAGAGATATGCCTGGGACTGAAGGGTCTATTATTCATCACAGCTTTATGCCACAGGCCACCTCTCTCTAGCTGACCTTTAGCAGTTTCCCAGTCTCTTACTCAGCCTGAGTTTCTTTTCATCCACATTCAAATCCGCTGCTAATGACATTTTCAGCTGATTTACAGTTGAAGTCGGAAGTTTGCATACACTTAGGTTGCAGTTGTTAAAACTCGTTTTTCAACCACTCCACAAATGTTTTGTTAACAAACTAGTTTTGGCAAGTCGGTTACAACATCTACATGTTGTGCATGACACAAGACATTTTTCCAACAATTGTTTAGAGACAGATTAGTTCACTTATAATCCACTATATCACAATTCAAGTGGGTCAGAAGTTTCATACACTAAGTTGACTGTGCCTTTAAACAGCTTGGAAAATTCCAGAAAATGATGTCATAGCTTTAGAAGCTTCTGACATCATTTGAGTCAATTGGAGGTGTACCTGTGGATGTATTTCAAGGCCTACCTTCAAACTCAGTGCCTCTTTGCTTGACATCATTGGAAACTCAAAAGAAATTAGCCAATCAGCCAAATTGTAGACCTCCATGAGTCTGGTTCATCCTTGTGAGCCATTTCCAAGCACCTGAAGGTACCACGTTCATCTGTACAAACAATAGTAGGCAAATATAAACACCATGGGACCACACAGCCTTCATACCGCTCAGGAAGGAGAAGCGTTCTGTCTCCTAGAGAAGAACGTACTTTGGTGTGAAAAGTGCAAATCAATCCCAGAACAACAGCAAAGGATCTTGTGAAGATGCTGGAGGAAACTAGTACAAAAGTATCTATATCAACAGTAAAACAAATCCTATATCGACATAACCTGAAAGGCCGCTCAGCAAGGAAGAAGCCACTGCTCCAAAACCGCCATAAAAAAGCCAGACTACGGTTTGCAACTGCACATGAGGACAAAGATTGTACTTTTTGGAGAAATGTCCTCTGGTCTGATTAAACAAAAATAGAACTGTTTGGCCATAATGACCATCGTTATGTTTGGAGGAAAAAGTGTGAGGCTTGCAAGCCAAAGAACACCATCCCAACTGTGAAGCACAGGGGTGGCAGAATCATGTTGTGGGGATGCTTTGCTGCAGAAGGGACTGGTGTACTTCACAAAATAGATGGCATCATGAGGCAGGGAAAATTATGTGGATATATTGAAGCAACATCTCAAGACATCAATCAGGAAGTTAAAGCTTGGTCACAAACGGGTCTTCCAAATGGACAATGACCCTAAGCATGCTTCCATAGTTGTGGCAAAATGGCTTAAGGACAACAAAGTCAAGGTATTGGAGTGGCCATCACAAAGCCCTGACCTCAATCCTATAGATATTTGTGGGCAGAACTGAAAAAGTGTGTGCGAGCAAGGAGGCCTACAAACCTGACTCAGTTACACCAGCTCTGTCAGGAGGAATGGGCCAAAAATCACCCAACTTATTGTGGGAAGCTTGTGGAAGGCTACCCAATACGTTTGTGAAACAATTTAAAGGCAATGCTACAAAATACTAATTGAGTGTTTGTAAACGTCTGAACCACTGGGAATGTGATGAAAGAAATAAAAGCTGAAATAAATCATTCTCTCTACTATTATTCTGACATTTCACATTCTTCAAATAAAATGGTGATCCTAATTGACCTAAAATAGGGCATTTTTACTAGGATAAATTTTTTTTGAGTTTAAATGTATTTGTCCAAGGTGTATGTAAACTTCCGACTTCAACTGTATGTCCTAATGATTGCAGGGTCTTTGCTCTGCGTTACGGATATTTCAAACTCCAGTGAGTCAGTGGAGGGTTGTTCATGACAAGTTTGGTGAAAGACAGGAATGATAATGTTGTCATCTCAATAACTGTGGTTCATTCAGGCACCTCAGACTACATTGGCGACATGCCAAGCAAGCAAGGTGGACAGGGACAGAGTGGAGGGAGGAGATAGGAGAATAATTGATATGCAGGGCACTGTACCATGACTTTTCATATTGGTTCCGTCATGATGTTGGCCTGGGGGGGGGGTCATAAATACCTCTTCCCCCCTTTTTCCTCTCTCTATCCTACTGATGTTACATTTGCAAAACCCTTGGTTAACATAGAGATTCTGGGAACATCAGTAGGTAGGGGGAAATGAACTATATTCTGGTAATCCGAACAATTGAACATATGCGGTGGTACTTAACGAATATGATGTCAGTTCGGTTGTCATCTGAGACATTCTCATCAATGAAAAGATGACATAAACTCTACAGTGGAAAGTCTGCACATCAGAGTTATCGGATTCACATGGAATTGTTGTTCAATGTAAATGTTTGAATATTAAATTATTTGTGATGGGATGAAATGTGATTTTAGCTTCTAAAATGTGAAATTTGGGTTTTCATAAGATAGGGCTGCTCAATCAGTGGCCCGTCCCTGTGAAGGGACATGGGCTATAAAACTTTTCAAACACGCCCTCCTCTCCGTTCCTATATAAGCCCTTGACGACAATATAACTTCCTGTTCCGAGGATGTAGGACGACGGTCCTATGTCAGAATGGTTCAGATAATAACTACAGAACGAAGCCAACATCAGAATGAGCTTTGGTTGCGAATGGTATGAACTTTGAACTCTTATTCACTACAGAAGTGATACCTCCTAGCCGTTGAGTTAGCAACAGCCGCCGCAAACGAGGGTTAGGAAGAAACAGACAGAGTATCCCGTCTATCACCCAACAACGTTACTACAACTTATCCAATTGACAACCAGAGACATTCTTCAAAGGACTCGATTTGGAAATACGGCCTTCCATCTACCACCAACCTACCGAAGCGCAGCTCAGAGTAAATATTTATTGCATTTTCCTTTTCCAAATGGGCGGTAATTTAGAATGCATGAAATACTGTATTTACGATAGCACAGCTTCACCTTTGTTCCTCAGTCTTCCCGCTCCTTCACTCAAACCCAGCCCCTTTTCTTTTGTGTAACAAGCTGTCATATCTGTTCCGCTAGGGACGTTTTCCTTTATGACGTAATTTGTAATCAAGTTATGATTTAATTATGTGTATGTGTAATTCTGTGTGATTAGTTAGGTATTTAGTAAATAAATAATTAAACCCAATTTTGTATTGCTGATTCAAATTGTTTGCCAGGGTTTGTGCAGATAACCAAGAATGTACAACTTTCAGATGAGACTGAATTAAGATGATGATTGATATGGACTGCTATTGATGTAAAATATTACTAGGTCTTTAAGAGTTTATTTGGAAGATAACAGCTCTATAAATATTATTTTGTGGTGCCAGACTCTCTAGTTAATTACATTTACATGATTAGCTCAATCAGGTAATATTAATTACGGATGTCATATCACTTAATCCGGCATAGCCAAAGACATGACAGTTCTAACCATGCACATTGAGATTACTAATATTGGAGAGTTGAGTTTTAAATGTGAGGATATGTATTGACATCTGAGAGCTGCTATCTGTCTTCTGGACTGCCTCAAAGAGAGATTACATTCGTCACTTTCTGCTTACTGGGGCACATTTATCTATGAAAAATGGAGGACAAATTGATCTTGTGGTTAATAAAAGAAAATCATATACAGTATAAGTCTGCCTGCACTCCCTGACTGAGCATTGATCATGTATAATGCAATGAATTATATACAACATTAAAGAGATTTGGTATTTGGTATTTTATTAGGATCCCCTTTAGCTGTTGCAAAAGCAGCAGCTACCTTTCCTGGGGTCCACACAAAACATGAAACATAATACAGAATGGCATAATGCAGAACATCAATAGACAAGAACAGCTCAAGGACAGAACTAAATGCATTTTTAAAAAGGCACATGTAGCCTACATATTAATGCATACACACAAACTATCTAGGTCAAATAGGGGAGAGGCGTTGTGTCGCGAGGCATTGCTTTATCTGTTTTTTGAAACCAGGTTTGCTGTTTATTTGAGCAATATGAGATGGAAGGAAGTTCCATGCAATAAGGGCTCTATATAATACTTGTCACGCCCTGGTCGAAATATATTGTGTTTGTCTGCATTTAGTTGGTCAGGCCAGGGTGTGACATGGGTTTATTGTGATGTGTTTTGTCTTGGGGTTTTTGTTAGGTATTGGGTTTGTGGCTTAGTGGGGGTATCTAGCAAAGTCTATGGCTGTCTGGAATGGTTCTCAATCAGAGGCAGGTGTTTATCGTTGTCTCTGATTGGGAACCATATTTAGGCAGCCATATTCTTTGAGTGTGTCGTGGGTGATTGTTCCTGTCGCTGTGTTTATTGTCACCAGATAGGCTGTATAGGTTTTCACATGTATTGTTTTGTTTAGTTATTTCATGTCGAGTTCATTTATTAAAGAACATGAATAACCACCACGCTGCATTTTGGTCCGCTTCTCTTCCACCAGACGAAAGCCGTTACAGAATCACCCACCACAACAGGACCAAGCAGCGTGGTAACAGGCAACAGCAACAGCAGGAGCAACAAAGAGAGGAATGGACATGGGAGGACGAATTGGACGGAGAAGGACCCTGGGCTCAGCCTGGAGAATATCGCCGCCCCAAAGAAGAACTGGAGGCGGAGAAAGCTGAGAGGCGCAGAAAGCTGAGAGGCGCTGGTATGAGGAGGCAGCACGGCGACGCGGATGGAAGCCCGTGAGTCAGCCCCAAAAATGTCTTGGGGGGGGGGGCTCAGGGAGAGTGTGGCAGAGTCAGGAGTTAGACCTGAGCCAACTCCCCCTGTTTATCGTGAGGAGCCAAGGAGGAGACTAGAACCAGAGCCGGTGTTGGAGGTGAGCGAAGCAGAGACTGTGAAGCCGTTAATGGGGAAATTGGAGGAGAGAGAAATGAGTGAGTTGCTGTGTTGGTGCTTTAAGCATGGAATTCGCCCGACGGAGCGTGTCGGGGATTTGATGGCACCTGGGTCAGCGCTCCATACTCGCCCTGAGGTGCGTGTTAGTCGGCTGGTGAAGATGGTGCCAGCCTCACGCACCAGGCCTCCTGTGCACCTCCCTAGCCTTGCACGTCCTGTGCCAGCCCAGCTCTCAAGATCTCCAGTACGCCTTCACGGTCTAGCCCATCCTGTGCCACCTCCACACATCAGCCCTCCAGTGGCAGCTCCCCGCACCAGGCTTCCGGTGCGTGTCCTCGGCCCAGTACCACCAGTGCCAGCACCAGGCATCAGGCCTACAGTGCGCCTCACCTCTCCAGTGCAGCCCGAGCCTTCCTCCTCTCCAGCGCTGCCGGAGTCTCCCGCCTGTTCAGCCCAGCCAGAGCCTTCGTCCTCTACAGCGCTGCCGGAGTCTCCCGCCTGTTCAGCGCTGCCAGAGCCTTCCTCCTCTCCTGCGCTGCCGGAGTCTCCCACCTGTTCAGCGCTGCCAGAGCCTTCCTCCTCTCCTGCGCTGCCGGAGTCTCCCGCCTGTTCAGCGCTGCCAGAGCCTTCCTCCTCTCCTGCGCTGCTGGAGTCTCCCGCATGTTCGGTGCTGCCAGAGCCTTCCTCCTCTACAGCGCTGCTGGAGTCTCCTGCCTGTTCAGCGCAGCCAGAGCTGCCAGTCTGCATGGAGCAGCCAGAGCTGCCAGTCTGCATGGAGCAGCCAGAGCTGCCAGTCTGCATGGAGCAGCCAGAGATGTCAGTCTGCATGGAGCAGCCAGAGCTGTCGGTCTGCATGGAGCAGCCAGAGCTGTCGGTCTGCAAGGAGCTGTCGGTCTGCAAGGAGCTGCCAGTCTACAAGGAGCTGCCAGTCTACAAGGAGCTGCCAGTCTGCAAGGAGCTGCCAGTCTGCAAGGAGCCGCCAGAGCTGCCAGTCTGCAAGGAGCTGCCAGTCTGCAAGGAGCCGCCAGAGCTGCCAGTCTGCAAGGAGCCGCCAGAGCTGCCAGTCTGCAAGGAGCCGCCAGAGCTGCCAGTCTGCAAGGAGCCGCCAGAGCTGCCAGTCTGCAAGGAGCCGCCAGAGCTGCCAGTCTGCAAGGAGCCGCCAGAGCTGCCAGTCTGCAAGGAGCCGCCAGAGCCGCCAGTCTGCAAGGAGCCGCCAGAGCCGCCAGTCTGCAAGGAGCCGCCAGAGCCGCCAGTCTGCAAGGAGCCGCCAGAGCCGCCAGTCTGCAAGGAGCCGCCAGAGCCGCCAGTGAGCATGGAGCCGCCAGAGCCGCCAGTGAGCATGGAGCAGCCAGAGCCGCCAGTGAGCATGGAGCAGCCAGAGCCGCCAGTGAGCATGGAGCAGCCAGAGCCGCCAGTGAGCATGGAGCAGCCAGAGCCGCCAGTGAGCATGGAGCAGCCAGAGCCGCCAGTGAGCATGGAGCAGCCAGAGCCGCCAGTCAGCATGGAGCAGCCAGAGCCGCCAGTCAGCATGGAGCAGCCAGAGCCGCCAGTCTGCCAGGATCTGCCAGTCAGCCAGACTCTTCCAGATCTGCCAGTCAGCCAGACCCTTCCAGATCCGCCAGTCAGCCAGACCCTTCCAGATCTGCCAGACTCTTCCAGATCTGCCAGTCAGCCAGACTCTTCCAGATCTGCCAGACTCTTCCAGATCTGCCAGTCAGCCAGACTCTTCCAGATCCGCCAGTCAGCCAGGATCTGCCAGAACCGCCAGCCAGCCAGGATCTGCCGGATCCAACTACCTGCCTGAGCTTCCCTCAGTGCAGAGCTTCCCCTGCCTGAGCTTCCCCTCAGTGCAGAGCTTCCCCTCAGTGCAGAGCTTCCCCTCAGTGCAGAGCTTCCCCTCAGTCCCGAGCTTCCCTCAGTCAGAGCTCCCTCAGAGCTTCCCCTCAGTCCCGAGCTGCCCCTCAGTCCAGTGGGGTTCTGGGTGAAGACTACTAGGCCATGGTCGGCGGCGAGGGTGGACTATCCTAGGACGCGAGGAGGAGGGACTAAGACATTGATAGAGTGGGGTCCACGTCCTGCGCCGGAGCCGCCACCATGGACAGACGCCCACCCGGACCCTCCCCTATTGTTTTGATGTGCGTCCGGGAGTCCGCACCTTAGGGGGGGGGGGTTCTGTCACGCCCTGGTCGAAATATATTGTGTTTGTCTGCATTTAGTTGGTCAGGCCAGGGTGTGACATGGGTTTATTGTGGTGTGTTTTGTCTAGGGTTTTTGTTAGGTATTGGGTTTGTGGCTTAGTGGGGGTATCTAGCAAAGTCTATGGCTGTCTGGAGTGGTTCTCAATCAGAGGCAGGTGTTTATCGTTGTCTCTGATTGGGAACCATATTTAGGCAGCCATATTCTTTGAGTGTGTCGTGGGTGATTGTTCCTGTCGCTGTGTTTATTGTCACCAGATAGGCTGTATAGGTTTTCACACATTTATTGTTTTGTTTAGTTATTTCATGTCGAGTTCATTTATTAAAGAACATGAATAACCACCATGCTGCATTTTGGTCCGCTTCTCTTCCACCAGACGAAAGCCATTACAATACTGTACGTTTTCTTGAATTTGTTCTGGATTTGGGGACTATGAAAAGACCCCTAGTGGCACGTCTGGTGGGGTAAGTTTGTGTGTCAGAGCTGTGTGTAAATTGACTATGTAAACAATTTGGGATTTTCAACACAATGTTTCTCATAAAAAGAAGTGATGCAGTCAGTCTCTCCTCAACTCTTAGCCAAGAGAGATTGACATGCATAGTATTAATATCAGCCCTCTGATTACAATTAAGAGCAAAACGTGCCGCTGTGTTCTGGGCCAAATGCAGTATAACTTGGCCTTTCCTTGCTGCACTGAACCACACAACTGGACAATAATCAAGATTAGACTAAACTAAAGCCTGCAGAACTTGCTTTTTGGAGTGTGGTGTCAAAAAAGCAGAGCATCTTTTTATGGCTAGACCTCTCCTTATCTTTACAACCATTGAATCTACAGTGGGGAGAACAAGTATTTGATACACTGCCGATTTTGCAGGTTTGCCTGATTTTCCTGATGCTTTTCTGATGTATCAAATACTTATGTCATGCAATGAAATGCTAATTAATTACTTAAATATCATACAATGTGATTTTCTGGATTTTTGTTTTAGATTCCGTCTCTCACACAAATTACAGACCTTTACATGCTTTGTAAGTAGGAAACACTGCCGATTTTGCAGGTTATCAAATACTTGTTCTCCCTACTGTACTGTATATGTTTGACCATGACAGTTCACAATCTAAGGTAACGCCAAGTAGTTTAGTCTCCTCAACTTGTTCCTCAGCCACACCATTCATTACCAGATTCAGCTGAGGTCTAGCACTTAAAGCACTTAAGGAATGATTTGTACCAAATACAATGCTCTTAGTTATAGAGATGTTCAGGACCAGTTTATTACTGGCCACCCATTCCAAAACAGACTGCAACTCTTTTAAGGGTTTCAGTGACTTCATTAGCTGTGGTTGCTGATGTGTATATGGCTGAATCATCAGCATACGTAGACACACATGCTTTGTTTAATGCCAGTGACAGGTCATTGGTAAAAAATAGAAAAAAGTAGAGCTGCCCTGCGGTACACCACACTTTACATGTTTAACATTAGAGACGCTTCAATTAAAGAAAATCCTTTGAGTTCTATTAGATAGATAGCTCTTAATCCACGATATGGCAGAGGTTGAAAAGCCATAGCGCTTAAGTTTTATTATGGTCAATAATATCAAAGGCTGCACTGAAATCTAACAGTACAGCTCCCACAATCTTCTTGTTATCAATTTATTTTACCTTTATTTAGCTAGGCAAGTCAGTTAAGAACAAATTCTCTATAAGCATGCTGAAAGTGTGTTTTTAATTTGTTTACAGAGAAATAGAATTGTATTTGGTCAAACCCAATTTTTTCCAAAAGTTTGCTAAGAGCTGGCAGCAAGCTTATAGGTCTGCTGTTAGAACCAGTAAAGGCCGCTTTACCACTCTTGTGTAGCGGAATTACTTTGGCTTCCCTCCAGGCCTGAAGACAAAGACTTTCCTCTAGGCTCAGATTAAAAATATGACAGATAGGAGTGGCTATAGAGACAGCCAACATCCTCAGTAGCTTTCCATCTAAGTTGTCAATGCCAGGAGGTTTGTCATTATTGATCGTTAATAATCCTTTTTCCACCTCTCCCACACTAACTTTACAAAATTCAAACTTGCACTTCTTTTCTTTCATTTTTTTATGCATGAATATAATTGCTCACTGTTTGTCATGGGCATTTCCTGCCTACGTTTGCCCACTTTGCCAATGAAATAATCATTAAATGAATTGTGAACATTAATTTTATTTTGTTTTGTGATGAGTAAGCCATCTGATTCGATGAAAGATGGAGTTGAATGTCTTTCTGCCCATAGTTTCATTGAAAGTTTCATCCCATCATTCTTTATATCATTGATCTTGGCTTCATAATAAAGTTTCTTCTTCTTTTTGTTGAGTTTAGTCACATAATTTCTCAATTTGCAGTAATAAGCCAGTTCGATGTGCAGCCAGACTTATTAGCCCACTCCTTTTGCCTCATCTCTTTCAACCATAAAGTTTTTCACTTCCTCATCAATCCATGGATCCTTAACAGTTCTAACAGGCAGTTTCTTAACAGGTGTATGTTTATCAAAAATTTGAAGAAGCAATTTCATAAATTCATCAAGTGCAGCGTCTGGATGCTCCTCATTAATCACATCAGACCAACAAATATTTTTAACTTCATCCACGTGTCACAGCAAAATATTTTGTATGATCTCTTATACACTCTTTTAGGCTCAGCTGTTGGAACTTTGGCTTTCCTGGATATAGCCACTATACTGATACTGTGATCACTACATCCAATGGGTACGGATATAGCTTTAGAACAAAGTTCTACAGCATTAGTAAAAATGTGATCAATACATGTGGATGATCTGCCGTACTTTTGTGTACTTGTTAGACCAAGTATGGGGACCTTTGATGGGGGTGGGTGCCATTAAAAAACAGAACTCATTATGAGGGGCCGCGGTGGCTCCTGGGTCTGTGTACTCACACCAAAACTATTATTGGTCCACGGGCCTACAAAAAGGGGGCCAGTTGTCCATCCCTGTATTAGACAGCAATTATTGCCCATGTGGGGGAAAATCTAGGGGAAATGGCACAGCACAGCTTCCAGAGAAATAATTGTTTTTAAGCTAGCTTTCATGGCTAATTGATGTAAGACAGTAATTCTGCATGTATGAACTACACATTGACACATCTATCCCAAAAAATACTTAGTAGTCGCCAAAGTTCTGGAGCATGTCTTGAAAAGACTCCTGTCCTGCTTCAGAGAACAGGATGGAATTTAGCTTGGTATCGATCAGAATAATGATTGACATGATAAAGGAAGGGGATCCATTATTTACGGAACATTGCTGTGGAATAGAAAACCAAAAAGGGACCAAACTGGATTTATTAGACAGGTACTCTTCTGATAACATTCGCCATCTTTTTGATATTATTGATCAAGTAACATACAGAAGACCCCTGTTCTGCTGGATTCACTGGATGCTGAGAAGGCGTTCGACAGGATGGAGTGGAGCTTTCTGTTCTGTCTTAGAAAAGATCAATATGGGCCCAAACTTTATTAAATGGATTAAGTCCCTATACTCTCATCCAAATGCCATGGTGACTACTAACGGACTGAACTCTGACAGATTCCCTTTGAGACGGGGCACAAGACAAGGGTGCTCGCTGTCCCCCCTGTTCTACTTGTTGGGGGCGGAGCCTCTGGCAGAGTTGATAAGGAGCAATCCAAGTATTATGGGTGTTTCTGCAGGCGGCCTGCAGCACAAGATTTCGCTCTACGCGGATGATGTCTTGTTCTACATATCCAATCCAGAGAAATCCCTCCCATTTTAGACACAATTGCTCAGTATGGCAAGATTTCAGGATATAAGGTACATTTTAACAAATCCGCTGTTTGCCCTCTCAATCTTACACTCACCAGCTCTATGAAGGCACTATGTCCGTTACAATGGAAGATACAGGGGTTTCAATACCTTGGGATCTTCGTAACGCCAGATCTGAATAGCCTGTTCAAGGAAAATTATCTTCCACTCCTGGATCAAATCAAGAAAGATCAACAAACCTGGATCTCCCTCCCAATTAGCTTAGTTGGAAGAATTAATGTCATCCGTATGAACATCCTCCCTAGACTGAACTATTTATTTCAGATGCTCCCATGCTATCTCCCAGTTTCCTTTTTCAAAACAACAAACCAAAGCATCACCAAATTTATATGGGGCAATAAAAGACCTAGGATCAAGTTCTCCACTTGATAAAAACCTGAATTAAATGGTGGTCTTGCCCTTCCCTCCCTTCAATTGTATTCCTGGTCTGTCCAAATCTGCAACATGCTAACATGGGATCACAAACAGACAAGAGTCAACGTGGATTCAGATAGAAGCCCAATCCTGTGGTTCATTGCCCCTAAGCTCAATTATATTCATTAATAACTTTAGTGAAGTGGGCAACATAGCCAAAACCTTTGTGATTTACAGCACCCTACTAGCATGGAGGGACTGTAAGAAATACCTGGGCATTCCTCCCAAATATGTTCTCACTCGCCTATAGTATGCAACCCAGACTTGCCAAACGCCCTGGGTGATGCCAACTTTAATATTTGGCATACTCTAGGAATCAGGACCTTTTCAGACCTATTTCATCAGAAAACCACTACACTGAAATCATTTCAAAAGCTCTGCAGTGAATTCAATGTGCCAAGATCCCATTTTTTTTAAAATATCTTCAAATTAGACATGTCATTTCCTCATTTACTTCCAAGAGGAGGTTTAGAGCTCAGCTGAATGAAGTTGAAACCCTTCTTGCAACAGCACAATCCATTAAAGGCAAAATCTCCTATATCTATAGACTCCTTTCTGAGAAAGGAGGCTCCTCCTTTACTCCTTTGGAAATAATCTGGGAAAAGGAACCTTGGTCTGACTATCAGTGATGAGTTATGGGCGGAGGTTTGCGACAGAGTATACCGCACCTCTACTAATGTAAAAATGAAAGACTAATTACAAATGGTTGTATAAATTGTATTTCACTCCAATGAGACTCCCAGAATGGAAACAGACATTTCTCCTAACTGTAAAAGACGCACCTCTTAAAGTGGAACCTATATGCATTTATTTTGGAGCTGTAGAGAGATTGCCAGATTTTGGCAATCTATACATACTGCTGCACAGAAAATAATAGATGTACCATTTGATATGACCCTGTGTCTCTATCTTCTTAATGCCCAGCAGGACTTTGTTATTGATCCTGACAGAGAACATTTGTTTATGACTATTACATACTTTGCTAAGAAATGTATTATTCTATTGTGGGCCTTGAATACTATTGTGGGCCTCTAATACCAGATTGTTGACTTTCTCCCTCTTGAAAAGCTCACTTATGACCTCTGCAAGAGACAGCCCAAGTTCGAGACTCTGGTCTCCACTACTCAATTATATTTCAAATTGAACAGAGTGAATGGGGTGATTAGGGAAATGAGAAGATACATGTTGTGTAAGGTGCTGTAAAAACTAACTATTTGCTCATCATCTCAGCTAAGGCTGGAAATAGCTAATAAGAACATTGATAGTGCTGCTGCAAGTTTTAATATATATATATATTTTTTTTTTAAATAATTATTTTGTATTATGTTTATATTTATATTATTATTATTATTATTATTTTATTTATTTTTTCTAATCTGTCACATATGTGAATGTGGAATGTGTTTTGTTGGTTGATTGAAAAACAAGAAAACTTAATAAAACTTTAAATTGAAAAAAAAGAACCAAAAAGAAGTCCATGCAGTGTGACTAAGTTTATGTTAGATTTTACACCTAAACATACGGTCACCAAGACCTATGCAAGCACAGGCTCTATAAAATGGCCTGACCTTCCCTGGGAAATCACTCCATACAGACCAAATGCTCTTCCTGCCTTCCGGGGCTCAGTCGAGAGCCTCAGGGACAGAGGTTTCTTTTCAATGTGCTAGTTTGGCTGGATAGAAGAGGCTTGTAACTTTTCAAAGCAATTATGCAAACCTAAGTACAGGGAAATGGAAATGGCTTCTGAAGAAACAAGCACATGCTCCTAACTCCTGGGCTTCTGTTGATAAGTGGGGGAAATCAGAAGGCTAAACTCAGCGCTCAGCTGCTGATTGCCGTTTTCATAGGCTGTTATTTCTTCCAATATGGGAGATGGGAGGAGGGAGGAAAGACACTTATATTGGAATTGATGAACCCTTCAACAGTGACTTCTAAACTTCCTGGCACATCTTGTATTATTCATCCTATCCTTAGGTCCTCCCTTCGAACTCTGTTTGTCTTTCTCTGTGACTGATGCACACTGCATTTATGAACTGAATTATCATTCCAACAACTACAGAGTCACTGGATCCTTCTATGGATAGAACTTCAATAGAACTTCAACTTCTTCCCATTACTTCAAGAGAAATATTTTAGTCACCCCTGACTTTCTGACCAGTTCTGCAGATCTAAACAGCACTCATCTCCTGGCATCCCACCCAGACAGTGTTCTCCAGGATCATCCAACCCTTCCCTCCATCACCCCTCTTTTTCAGACCCCACACCCACATTGGCTCCCTGTCTAGGGCCCAGCATGGGAAGGAATGTTTTTGTTGTTGCGTGTGGTAAACCGACGGGTGGTTAGGGGAGCTTCAGTGCAACTGTCAGGAATCTGTGGGGAGGAGGAACAGCAGTCATTTTAGCTTTCTGTTAACTCTGTCTCCAAGAAATGCCTACAGCACCTCCTGCTCAAGCCTATATCACAAGTGGATAATCTGTACAAGTGGATAATTTGTGTCAAAAATGTGTTCTGTGAGATGACAGTATGCACTCGTTTAGATGCACACAAGAAGTTGAAGAGTCTACAGAACTCATGGCCTGAATGGCACAGTGGACGCCCACTAAACTGCACACTCATCAGGCACAGCAGTATCTTCATCAGATAGTTGAAAATTAGGTGAGAGGAAATTACAGTCATGTCTAGAGATCATATTTGGTCCTGTCCTTTTATCCCAAATCAAGGCGATCCAGTGTCCGGGTCCAGATTGCATTGACCAAATTCCCCAAAGTGAGTGATTATGAATGGCATGAAGGTCCAGAAGCCAGACATGCAGCTATAAAGTGCCTGGAGTTGAAGGGTCTTGATTACTTCTGTTGATTAACCATATATTTTATCTGACACCATAAAGAGATACAGACACCATGAGATACTGCAACCACGGAGGCTCATCTTGCAGTGTCATACTTGACAACCAAACTGCCTGCCTTTCTTCTGCCCTCAGGAAATGGACATTGTGACACTCAGGAAGTGTTGTCACAACAGTATATTATTGGTTAAAATTGTGACAGTGCAAAAAATTGAATATGAACACACAGACGTAAAGGGTGTGAGATAAATTTGATATTCAATCCCATGCACATTGAAACACATCAATAAAAATACTTTCAAGAACATGTGGCTTAGTTCCCATGCTGCTCCGCTACCAGTTGGATCCCCAGGGCCAGAGGTACTGTTGGACACTTGGGTATTTCACTAAGCAACAGGACGTGTTCCACCGCTCGGTTGCTGTTTAACGATTGCTGCAGACGAGATGAGATGCCATACTGCGTTGTCGCCAACAACCAGGTGAGTCATTCAGCTCCAAAATCTAAAACATGTGGCCCTGAATTGGCCTTCTGCCTCTCAGTCTGAGGTCTTGAAATGAGGACAAGGCAGCGCTTTAGAAGACAAAATAAGTAATTATGTTAAAAACACAGCCATGTTTATAATGTGTTTCTCTTCGAAATGTGGAGAGTTACACAGCTTACATTACAAGTTTACAAGTTGTCTTATTTTGGCACGGCATATGAAAATAACTGTGTCAAGAGAGTTGATGTTGTGATAGCATTATGGTCCTGTACATCATACACATCACAGTAGCAACACTCAAGTCCACCTCTATTAGGGATTTGAGCCTCATGCCAAAAAATGACCGCACCGCTCAATGGTGAAACAGCAATCTAGGATCTGTGCCTGCAAGACCAAAATCAAAGGGAACGTTTTTTTGTCCAATTTATTTCGAAACCACTTCAAAAGCATTGAAGAACAATCTGAATCACTTTGACCATCCTCTCTTATATGTCTTATATGTTAGCAGGTTGAGGTCCTGAAAGAAACAATAGAGTTGCACTGCACGTATTAATGGTTGGTGAATGGGACAGGGTGAGTGGAGTTAGGTTACAAGGCTTAGACGTGCTGTTGGAGAACCCTGGGGTTATTGGGGCCAAATGGCAATCTTTTCAATCACTAATCATGGTGAGAGATGGAACAATGGCGTCCACTACAAGACAAGGCAGTGGAAAATGTTGTCTGAGGCCAAGTAATACAGACTCCAGTTTAAGTTAATCCTAAACTGCTGGAATAAAGTTAGTAGGTAAAAGCGGGGGGCTTGTGGCTGAAGACCACAAACATTGAAACCCGCAATGTTTCAGAGGGTTCTTGCCTTAGGGTCCAATGTCAACAACCAAAAGCACCCAGTGCCGTTCTGAGGGCAACCTCTCAGTGGTGATGGTCCTGGTAAAAATGTGATGTTATTTCTGCCTTTGCTATCAGATCCTGGCCTGCACCAAACTAATCCTCTCCTACCAATCAAAGTGTAGCACTACCAGTGCCCAAGATGCTTTCTTCGCATGTGTGCCAGCGAGTTCATCAAAGCCTCGCTGATGCAAAGAAAAATTCATTGGGACATAATACAGTATCAGAGCATTTGCTCAGTTGCAGTCAAGGCCCTGTCATAGGATCTTTATCTGGGCTACCACCTAAAGAAAAGTAAGGTAATAGCTGTTAGCCTTTTCCCACCTGTCTTTGGAGTCTCAGCTGTGGAAGTCGTGATTCTGTTGCTCTAGCTGTGTAAATACAACATTTCTGCTCCCTCTCTTTTCACTACTCTTTCCTCCATGACGACAGAGCTAATAACCTGCCTATAAGGTGTTGATCTTAGCTGCCCTCCAGGTTCCATACTGATTTGACCTGTCAGTTTCTGGGCCTGATTAAGCCAAGCAAATAGCCTCACCTGTCTCTGATGTTGGTCTGTGTAGGATGCTGGCTGGCTGTCGGACTCACACAACCTGATGGATTCCGTTGCTTGCTTCATTAGGCTGTCAGTCAAGGACAATGTTTTCTCTGTCTGATTTCGTAGTAGCTGAAAGAATATACTGTAGATTAAGATATCTTATATACCATAGGCCTCTGCTGTTTTGACATAGGATAGCATATCAAAACCAACCCTCGTTTTTCTGCAGAATTCTGATTTGGTAGAAAGGGAATGCTGTTGATGAAGGGGACATGGGGTATCTAAGGCATTCCCCTGCTACTCAAAAAGAGCACACATAGTACTGTGTGAGGACTACGTCTGAGGGTCTTATAGGTTCCCTGTCAGCCCGTGGCACATTATAAAAATATATTGTACTTACTTGCTTATACACAGTAACATGTTAAAAAAGGAAGCGTGATACATTGAAATGTAGAATATTTATTGCAGATGCTTTTTAATCCAAGACAAGGTTTAATCTCTTTCCCAGAAAATGTGTATTAGCTCAATGTTTACAAGGCCAAAGGCTGAATTGACTCTCTGGCAATCTCACACAGGCTTTGAGGACAATACAGTGCCACTGACACGACCCGCAACCAAAACCTGCGGACTCTCCTTCACTGCAGCCGATGTGAGTAAAACATTTAAACGTGTTAACCCTCGCGAGGCTGCAGGACCAGAAGGCATCCCCAGCCGCGTCCTCAGAGCATGCGCAGACCAGCTGGCTAGTGTGTTTACGGACATATTCAATCAATCCTTATCCCTCGGGGGGGATAAGGCCCCTTTGAGTGTGGTGTCAGGAAAATAACCTCACACTCAACGTCAACAAAACAAAGGAGATGATTGTGGACTTCAGGAAATAGCAGAGGGAGCACCCCCCTATCCACATCAACGGGACAGTAGTGGAGAGGGTAGTAAGTTTTAAGTTCCTCGGCGTACACATCAAGGACAAACTGAATTGGTCCACCCACACAGACAGCGTCAAAGACAGCGACAGCCCCAAAACATCACTGCTCTAGAGGAGATCTGCATGGAGGAATGGGCCAAAATACCAGCAACAGTGTGTGAAAACCTTGTGAAGAGTTACAAAAAACGTTTGACCTCTGTCATTGCCAACAAAGGGTATATAACAAAGTATTGAGATAAACTTTTGTTATTTACCAAATACTTATTTCCCACCATAATTTGCAAATAAATAAATTAAAAATCCTACAATGTGATTTTCTGGATTTTTTTTCTCATTTTGTCTGTCATAGTTGAAGTGTACCTATGATGAAAATTGCAGGCCTCTCTCATCTTTTTAAGTGGGAGAACTTGCGCAATTGGTGGCTGACTAAATACTTTTTTGGCCCACTCTACCCTACATTACTCATCTCATATACTGTACTCTATATCATCTACTGCATCTTCATGTAATACATGTATCACAGGCCACTTTAACTATGCCACTCTGTTTACATACCCTACATTACTCATCTCATATGTATATTGTACTCGATACCATCTACTGCATTTTTCCTATGCCGTTATGTACCATCACTCATTCATATCTTTATGTACATATTCTTTATCCCTTTACACTTGTGTGTATAAGGTAGTAGTTTTGGAATTGTTAGGTTAGATTACTCATTGGTTATTACTGCATTGTCGGAACTAGAAGCACAAGCATTTCACTACACTCGCATTAAAATCTGCTAACCATGTGTATGTGACAAATAAATTTGATTTGATTTTGATTTGGGTTACATTCACAGCACAGCTGTAGCTATAGGCACTCAACGTATGGATGTTTGCGGAGACAGGGGCAGATCTAGTTTGCGTTGATGATCCTCTTCAACCTCTAAACAGCTCAAATCCAATAGCCTACAGAAACATGTGAGAAGATCGTCTCAACAGAATTTCATTAGCACTAGTCTCAAAAAGCTAGATGGAGGTCAATCTTTTTAAGTAGTTATGGGGTCTTCCATTGAACATTATGTGACACCTTATGTTACTATAAAGTTGCTCAACATAATAACTGGCCGACATCTGTGACAAACATCTGTAAAATGTTATTATTTTCATTTTATTTAAAATAAAAAAGTACCTTGCATATCTCTTTTTTACCATAGCCCCAAAAAATGTTTTGCAGGAACATTAAAAGTTATCCAGGCTATGTTTTCATTTCCAGCACTAAAGGTGCACCTTTAGTGCTGGAAATCAAAAAACATGCAAAACATTATAATATATATATATATATATTATTAAATTTGTAAAATTATCTTTACCCCCCTTTTTTCTCCCCAATTTCGTAGTATCCAATTGTTAGTAATTACTGTCTCGCCTCATCGCTACAACTCCCGTACGGGCTCGGGAGAGACGAAGGTCGAGAGTCATGTGTCCTCCAAAACACAACCCAACCAAGCCACACTGTGGCCCCATCCGACAAAACCCCCAAACAGGGCCAAAAAAACAGGATATAACCCACTTTGCAAAAGCACAACCCCCACACCACTAGAGGGATATCTTCAACCATCAACTTACCATCCTGAGACAAGGCCGGCAGGGTAGCCTAGTGGTTAGAGCATTGGACTAGTAACCGCAAGGTTGCAAGTTCAAATCCCCGAGCTGACAAGGTACAAATCTGTCGTTCTGCCCCTGAACAGGCAGTTAACCCACTGTTCCTAGGCCGTCATTGAAAATAAGAATTTGTTCTTAACTGCTGACTTGCCTAGTAAAATAAAGGTAAAATAAAAAGGCTGCGTATAAAAGGCACAACCCAAGGGGGGCGCCAACCCAGACAGGAAGATCACGTTAGTGACTCAACCCACTCAAGTGACGCACCCCTCCTAGAGACGGCATGGAAGAGCACCAGTAAGCCAGAGACAGAGAATCCCAGTGGAGAGAGGGGACCTACTGAAGAGATGAGTCTTCAATAAATATATAAAGGTTGAGACCGAGTCTACGTCTCTCACATGAAAATTTAGCTCTATAGGAGAAAGCCCTGCCTCGAGCTGTTTGCTGAGAAATTCTAGGGACAGTAAGGAGGTCTGCCATCTTGTGACCGTAGCATACGTGTAGGTGTGTATGGCAGGACCAAATCGGAAAGATAGGTAGGAGCAAGCCCATGTAATGCTTTGTAGGTTAGCAGTAAAACCTTGAAATCAGCCCTTGCCTTAACAGGAAGCCAGTGTAGAGAGGCTAGCACTGGAGTAATAAGATCACATATTTTGGTTCTAATCAAGATTCTAGCAGCCGTGTTTAGCACTAACTGAAGCTTATTTAGTGCTCCAGGCTCTGTAGCCGGAAAGTAGAGCATTGCAGTAGTCTAACCTAGAAGTGACAAAAGCATGGCTTAATTTTTCTGCATCATTTTTGGACAGAAACTTTCTGTTTTCTGCAATGTTACGTAGATGTAAAAAAGCTATCCTTGAAACAGTCTTGATATGTTCGTCAAAAGAGAGATCAGGGTCCAGAGTAACGCTGAGGTCCTTCACAGTTTTATTTGAGACGACTGTACTGCTGTGCAGGCCAGTCAAGTTCTTCCACACCGATCTCGACAAACAATTTTGTGCACAGGGTCATTGTCATGCTGAAACAGGAAAGGGCCTTCCCCAAACTGTTGCAACAAAGTTGGAAGCACAGAATAGTCTAGAATGCCATTGTATGGTGCAGCGTTAAGATTTCCCTTCACTGGACATAAGGGGTTCTAGCCCGAACCATGAAAAACAGCCCGGGACCATTATTCCTCTTCCACCAAACTTTACAGTTGCCACTATGCATTCAGACAAGTAGCTTTCTCCTGGCATCCGCCAAACCGAGATTCACCCGTCGGTCTGCCAGATGGTGAAGCGTGATTCATCACTCCAGAGAACGCGTTTCCACTGCTCCAGAGTCCAATGGCGGCGAGTTTTACACCACTTCAGCCGACACTTGGCATTGTGATGGTGATCTTAGGCTTGTGTGCAATTTTATACAGCTGTCAGCAACGGGTGTGGTTGAAATAGCTTAATCCACTAATTTGAAGGGGTGCCCACATACTTTTGTATGTATGTGTATGTGAATAATTCTGCCCAATGATATCATCAAAACTTTGAACATTTTAAAACTGGGATTTTCAAACACCATGAGATCTGCAGTGATGCGGGTGTAACAGTATTGCTTCCATCCCTCTCCTCGCCCCTACCTTGGATCGAACCAGGGACCGTCTGCACACAATGACAACAGCCACCCTTGAAGCATCGTTACCAATCGCTCCACAAAAGCTGTGGCCCTTGCAGAGCAAGGGGAACAACTACTTCAAGGTCTCAGAGCGAGACACGTCACCAATTGAAAAGCTATTAGCGCGCACCCCGCTAACTAGCTAGACAATTTCACATCTGTTTCATGGGGAGCAAGAAAATATAAACTAGTTGCAGGTTTTGAAATTCACAGTTTTTTACTTTTAATGCTACACTGTGATGTCAAAGAGAAAACATTTTTAAAGACTTTTCTTCCTATCTTTTTAACCACAGATCATAGAAACCCACTGTTTTCACATATGTAGACACTGGTTTGGTGCTGAAGATTATGAATATAAGGTTGAAAAGTGGCGGAATTGCCCTTTAATAATGCTGTTATAACAAAACATTTGTCAAACTCCTGCCATCTGTTTTGTTTGAACACTGTAAGATACTGTACTTTGACATTACTTGATCTTGGGATGTTATAGTTACATGTCAACGTGTAAAGTTGGTTGTTAAATAAAATGGCTGCATTAATAGAATATCTAATTCGTTTCCAATAAGTTATTGGGTAGCACTCCCAGTTCCCTTTCACTGAACTGCTGTAATATGGATACATGCATTCCTCTCACGGACTCAAGACGCCCCGGGGCTGCGTCAACTCGGTACAAGTCTATAAAGAGGGCTGAGCAACGAAACAAACGTTGAATAGTAAATGGTTGGCTGTGCAACCTTTTGGAGACTGGGTCTTGATCTTGGTGACGGACTTCTCGTGCGGTTGCTCGTTTTGTTTTCTTTAGGAGAGAATGAGGCACTCCTCGGGATACATGACTTCACTATCAGCTCAGGTCACTATCAGCTCTGGTTATCATTGTTGATAATAAGTAACATTCTCGTGGATGAATCCCTGAGTTTAAGGAACTTTTGAATGTCATGGTTCACAGTGAAATGATTTAACATCTGAAAACCAAAGGAATTAATCTTCATTTGTTTCTATGGATTCACTGTTTGGTCAGGTAATATCATTATTACTTATTTCACACCATTAATTATCTTCTTGTAGCCTATGATGTTGAACTAGCAATGCACATAAATAATAACCGTTTTGACAATGCACACAGATCCCTTTTAATTTGGACATGGTAAATCATTCAGGAAATTTACAATGAACAACTATTAGAATTTTTTTTTACAAAATGGGTGAAAGTAGAGGGAAATAATTGCTTGCCTGGTCAAACGTTACACTCCGTGTAATTAGTCGTTACATACACTGCTCAGCTTAATAAGGTTTTTTGAAGAACCATACATGTTTTTTTGTTTTACCAATAATGAGTGCACATGTATTGGGCTGAATTAGTATGATTTCATTTCGATTTTAAACCTGAAATTGTTTTCAACTCTCTCATTTATCAATGTCTTTGGGTGCGTTCGTAAATTGCCTCCAGTGTGTCAGTGGCTATGTGTCGATTGTAAATTCAGAGCGTTGTCAGATTGTCTGTTCATAAATTCAGAGGCTTCGCTCTCGGAGTGTTCAGAGCGCACACTGGATGCTCTGGCAGAGGAGTAGGGTTGATCCGAGCGTTCTGACCTTACGACAGCAGTCAAGCACCAAAGCTAACTGGATAAAGTTGGCTAGCTTACTTGCTACTTCCAGACAAAATGAGAGAACACCTCACTCTGACCATTTTACTCGCCCTAGCGGAGTTGATTAACCTGTTTTCATGTTATCTAGAGCGTCAGTAACTGTAACTGTGCTGCTTGCAACATTTAATAACGTATTTTTTTCAAGGACTGCAAATGCACCCTACAAAACTGTAGTAGCCTATGTCATGTTTGGCAAGGGCATACCCTTTGTGTGTGTGTTTCTCATGAACAATGGTAAGGTATCTCTGCTACAAATCAATCCGAAATCATTGCTAGATCGAGTAACTCATGAGAAAACATATTATACAAACTAGGCAGCACAGTATAGGATTTTATGTATACCTAATTTTGGAAGAAGTATTGTGACTCTGTTCTGTTATTCTGCATTGAAGGTTTTGAAGACGAAGGAAAGGGGTGATTTGATTGGCATCGTGTAGACTACGCCTATGGGTCTGCTATCATGATAGAGCACCTTTCACAGAACGTGTGCTATGTCACTGTCAGACACGGTCAAGACTTGAAGGAGCACCTTTCACAAGAACTGTATTGACTTGTCCCGCATTCTCAGGTTGCGGAGTACAATGAGGGGGGAGTGTGTGGCATTTGTCTACAATAGGCTTTTTAAAGGACACTAGCTAGGTTTCCATTCAGTTCACGACAATTGGCAACAGAATATTCTAAAATCTGAATAAAAACAATAGCCTATGTGCATTTTCCCACCAGAGATGTTTCCATAAAATGAACTTGATACGAAAAAAAAGCTGTGCGGGATGACGTAGTGCAAATTAAAACAAATTTTGCGGTTAAACACCCATTTACCAAAATAACAAATACAAGCTAAATGGGTTTCCATCGCATTTTCAACTCTGATGGTTATGTCCCCCCTCCCCCTCCAAAGAAAAATACTTTATATAGCGAATGTGCCCTCTCTTGTCTTGGTATGTGCGCTCTAGCGAACAGCTCCCAGATAGGCCTACAGTCCGGGTAGACTACCTGCATGATGCAATTATTTATGGAGAAGAGCGAGATTATTTTTATTTGTCAAATGATAGCCAAGCACGATCATCATGTCAGCAGAATAAGACTATCGATATTTATTGGAAAGGAACATCGAGCTCATCACCTTCCACCACCATGTGAAGTTCATCATCTGTAGCCTAATAAACTGTATGATTTCCCGACCCGATTCCAAGTGGAAAGACATCCCACCATATCATCGCATGACTCCCAAGTTTCGATATGATGGTTATTTTATCAATATTTGCGCATAAAAGCGTTTCCACAGCCATTTCTTGCATAATTAACTTCAGCAACTCAAAAAGTTATCAATTTATCTAGTTTGTTTTGTCCACATTTGGACATTTTACGACACATTTTAAGCCATCCGGTCTGTCATGACATTTTTTATCCAACATATACAGTGCATTCGGAAAGTATTCAGACAGACCCCTTGACTTTTTTCACATTTTTTTTCATTACAGCCTTATTCTAAAATGGATTAAATCGTTTCCCCCCCCCCTCATCAATCTACACACAATACGTCACGTTCGTCATAGCGATAAAACTAAGGCGCAGCGTGATATAAACACATTCTTCTTTAATTAACGAAGAACACTTAAACAAAACGAACGTGCCGCTATGATAAACTGAGTGCTGACATGCATCGACACATAGACAATAACCCACAAAACCAACATGGCAAATGGCAACCTAAATAGGATCCCCAATCAGAGACAACAAAAAACAGCTGCCTCTGATTGGGAACCCCCCCCAAAGGTGTGGAGTCCCGGCCGCAAACTTAAACTTATATGGGAGGGTCTGGGTGGGCATCTAACCTCGGTGGTGGCTCTGGTTCTGGACGCCGCCCCCCTTCTTTACACTGAGTCCTCTCTTGTAGCACTGACCCGTGGATCATCGTCGGAGGCTCTGGACTGCGGATCCTTGCCGTAGGTGGAGGCCCCGGACTGGGGAACGGACTGTGGCCCGTCGTTGGAGGATCCGGTCTGTGGCCCGTCATTGGAGGTTCCGGTCTGTGGCCCGTCGTTGGAGGTTCCGGTCTGTGAACTGGACTGGGTACTGGACTGGGTACTGTCGCCGGATGCTCTGGACTGGGTACTGTCGCCGGACGCTCTGGACTGCCGAGGCTCACTATAGGCCTGGTGCGTGGTGCCGGCACTGGTGGCACCGGGCTGGGGACACGCACCTCAGGGCGAGTGCGGGGAATAGGAACAGGGCGTACTGGACCCTGGAGGCACACTGGAGGCCTGGTGCATGGTGCCGGCACTGGTGGTACCGGGCTGGTGACACGCACCTCAGGGCGAGTGCGGGGAGCAGGAACAGGGCGTACTGGACTGCCGAGGCGCACTGGAGGCCTGCTGCAAATGCAGGGCGCTGGCACAGGACGCACTGGGCTGTGCAGACTCACCGGAGACACAGTACGCAGAGCCGGCGCAGGATATCCTGGTCCAAAGAGGTATACTGAGACCAGGAGCGCTGAGCCGGCACCCTCCTTCCTGGCTGGATGCCCATTCTAGCCCAGCCAATGCGAGGAGCTGGAATAGAGCGCACCGGGCTAGAATCGCGCACTGGAGACACCGTGCGCTCCACTGCATAACACGGTGCCTGACCAGTAACACGCTCCCCACAGTAAGCACGAGGAGTAGGCTCAGGTCTCTGACCTGACTCATGCAATTTCCTTGTGTCCCCCCCAAAAAAGTTATTGGGGCTGCCTCTCGGGCTTCCGTGCTAGCCGTGTACCTTCATTTCGTCGCTGTTCCTCTATTCTCCGGTATTTATCGTCATAGTATCGCTGTTCCGCTTTCACTGCCTCTAACTCCTCCTTAAGATGGCAAATACTCCCCCGGCTGTGTCCAGGGTCCTGCTCCATCTAATATCTCCTCCCAGGTCCATTTCCCCATTAAGCGCTGTTCCTCCTTTTCACGCTGCTTGGTCCTGGTTTGGTGGGTTATTCTGTCATGTTCATCATATTGATGAGATCAATGCGCAGCATAATATGAACACATTCCTCTTTAATTAACGAAGAACAATTAAACAAACTAACAAAACGACCGTGACGCTATGATAAACCGAGTGCTGACATGCAACTACACATAGACAATAACCCAAAAAAAACAACATGGGAAATGGCAACCTAAATAGGATCCCCAATCAGAGACAACGATAAACAGCTGCCTCTGATTGGGAACCAATTCAGGCCACCATAGACCTACATTTACCTAGACATACCAAAACCCCATAGACATACAAAAAACCCTAGACAGAACAAAAACACACATACCACCCTCGTCACACCCTGACCTAACCAAAATAATAAAGAAAACAAAGATAACTAAGGTCAGGGCGTGACACAATACCACATAGAGACAAAGCAAAAACAAGTTTTTAGAAATTGTTGCATATTTATAAAAAAAGAAGAAAAAAAATGCCAAAGGGGAAATATTACATTTACATAAGTATTAAAACCTCTTTGGGCTAGACATGCCGGTAGCACCCCACCTCGACAACATCGGTTGAAATTGCAGAGCGCAAAATTCGAAATGCAAAAACCGTAATATTAAACATTCATGAAAATACAAGTATCATACATCATTTAAAAGCTTAACTTCTTGTTAATCCAGCCTCTTTGTCAGATTTCAAAAAGGCTTTACGGCGAAAGCATACCATGCGATCATCTGAGGACAGTGCCCCGTGTACAAAAGCATTAAAAACATTTTCCAAACCAGCAGAGGGGTCACGAAAGTCAGAAATTGCGATAAAATAAATAATTTACCTTTGAAGATCTTCCTCTGTTTGCAATCCCTAGGGTCCCAGCTACAAAACAAATGGTTGTTTTGTTCGATAAAGTCCTTCTTTATATCCCAAAAAAGTTATTTTAGTTGGCGGGCTTAATTCAGTAATCCACCTGTTCCCCTCGTTCAAAAAGCATACAAAGGAATCCCAAAAGTTACCAATAAACTTCGTCCAAACAAGTCAAACAACGTTTCTAATCAATCCTCAGGTACCCTAATATGTAAATAAACAATCAAATGTAAGACATAGAATAGTGTGTTCAATACTGGAGATAAATAACGAAGTGTGCGCGCCAGAACACTACAGTCAAAATGAGAGCCACCTAGAAAAACTACAAATTCTAGCTCATTTTTCAAAAAACAAGCCTGAAACCCTTTCTAAAGAGAATCTCCCATAAACAAGGATTTGAATGGGCTGTGATCTCAACAAAATGAAAAATCTGTATGGATTCTCCTCTGATTTCCACCTGCCATATCTGTTCTGTTATACTGCTTCCAAGATGGCGTAGCAGTCAGGAGTACTTGTCCTTTGTCTTGTCGTGTCCCATGTATATATATTTTTATATATTTTTCTTCTCATATCTTTTTATATTTTTCTAAACCCTTATTTCAAGATACTCTTTTTCTCTAACATATTTTTCTTTGCCTCTTACTGGAACCTCTCCAACATCAACTAGCCAGCTAACTAGCCAGCTAATCAGTCATCAGCTAACCTTAGCTCGGAAAGCTCTCGCCAGTTTGTACAACGCAATTCAACCAGAGCATACCGGACCTATTTGTTTTCTCTCCATATCCCCGGATTCCTATCGCAAGCTCTGAACCCTTTCACCTTCCGACCTTCGCAGCTAACATCCCCTGAATGCTAGCTGTCTAGAGCACAACGGACTGTTGGCTTACGAGGCCCATCGAACACATTCCGAAGCCACTAGTTAGCAGTCAGCTATCCTTTTCTAGCGGTCATCAGCTACCTTTATCCCGGACCACTCTCGCCAGTCTGTACAGCGTGACTCAAACCAGAGCTAGTTGGACTTATTCTTCTCGATATCTCCAGATTCCTACCGCAAGAGCTGAAACTATTTTTTATTTTATTTTATTTTTAAACATTTTTATTATATATATATATATATATATATATATATATATATTTCCACCTGGAATTATAGCAGCTAACAACCCCTGAACGCACTGCCTCTAATCTGCGGCCTGCTAGCTATCTTAAGCACATTGGACTGCTGACTTAAGAGGCCCTTCGGACATATTTCTTCAGCCACTATACATATTTTGCCAATTGGCCTGGTTTACCACATGGAGCCCTGCTGATCCGTCCGCTGATGTAACTGCACGAGGGGGGCACAACAGACTTCCCTCCGTCGCGTTATCCCTCTAAGGCCTTTCTGTTAGCCTGCTAGCCCCGTGCCGCTAGCTGCTTGAAACCACGCACTGGACTTGTATGATCACCCGGCTACGCATGCCTTTCCCTAACGTCACCATGCCATGTCGATTGCTTTTCTGGTTTGTAACTATTGTTTTATTTCACTGTAGAGCCTCTAGCACTGCTCAACACGCCTCGGCTAAATATTTAGTTCCACCCCCCACACACACGCAGTGACATCACCTGGTTTAAATGCTATTTCTAGAGACAATATCTATTTTATTATCACTATATGCACAGGTTTACCCCCACTGTATTCACATCCTACTATACCTTTGTCTGTACATTACGCCTTGAATATATTCTACCGTGCCCAGAAATCTGCTCCTTTTACTCTCTGTTCTGAACGTACTAGGTGTCCAGTTCTGTTAACCTTTAGCCATACCCTTATCCTACTCCTCCTCTGTTCCTCCGGTGATGTAGAGGTTAATCCAGGCCCTGCAGTGTCTACCTCCACTCCCATCCCCCAGGCTCTCTCATTTGTTGACTTCTGCAACCGTAAAAGCCTTGGTTTCATGCATGTTAACATTAGAAGCCTCCTCCCTAAGTTTGTTTTATTCACTGCCCTAGCACACTCCACCAATCCGGATGTCCTAGCCGTGTCTGAATCCTGGCTTAGGAAGACCATCAAAAACCTTGAAATTTCCATTCCTAACTATAACATTTTCTGACAAGATAGAACTGCCAAAGGGGGCGGTGTTGCAATTTACTACAAAGATAACCTGCAGAGTTCTGTCTTACTATCCAGGTCTGTACCGAAACAATTTGAACTTCTACTTCTAAAAAGGAACCTTTCCAGAAACAAGTCTCTCACCGTTGCCGCTTGCTATTGACCACCCTCTGCCCCCAGCTGTGCCCTCGACACCATATGTGATTTGATTGTCCCCCATCTATCTTCTGAGCTCGTGCTGCTCGGTGACCTAAACTGGGACATGCTTAACACCCCGGCCATCCTACAATCTAAGCTTGAAGCCCTCAATCTCACACAACTTATCAATGAACCTACCAGATATAACCCCAAATCCGTAAACATGGGCATCCTCATAGATATCATCCTAACTAACTCACCCTCCAAATACACCTCTGCTGTTTTCAACCAAGATCTCAGCGATCACTGCCTCATTGCCTGCATCCGTAATGGGTCTGCGAGCAAACGACCACCCCTCATCACTGTCAAACGCTCTCTAAAACACTTCTGCGAGCAGGCCTCTCTAATCGACCTGGCCGGGGTATCCTGGAACGACATTGACCTCATCCCGACAGTAGAGGATGCCTGGTTATTCTTTAAAAGCGCCTTCCACACCATCTTAAATAGGCACGCCCCATTCAAAAAATGTAGAATCAGGAATAGATATAGCCCTTGGTTCACTCCAGACCTGTCTGCCCTTGACCAGCACAAAAAACATCCTGTGGCGCTCTGCATTAGCATCGAATAGCCCCCGTGATATGCAACTTTTAACTGATGTTCTGAAAGAGCTGCAAAATCTGGACCCCTACAAATCAGCCGGGCTAGATAATCTGGACCCTCTCTTTCTTAAATTATCTGCCAAAATTATTGCAACCCCTGTTACTAGCCTGTTCAACCTCTCTTTTGTATCGTCTAAGATTCCCAAAGATTGGAAAGCTGCTGCGGTCATCCCCCTCTTCAAAGGGGGAGACACTCTAGACACAAACTGCTACAGACCTATATCTATTCTACCCTGCATCTCTAAGGTCTTTGAAAGCCAAGTTAACAAACAGATTACTGACCATTTTCAATCACATCGTACCTTCTCCGCTATGCAATCTGGTTTCCGAGCTGGTCATGGGTGCACCTCAGCCACGCTCAAGGTCCTTAACGATATCATAACCGCCATCGATAAGAGACATTACTGTGCAGCTGTATTTATCGACCTGGCCAAGGCTTTCAACCCTGTCAATCACCACATTCTTATTGGCAGACTCAACAGCCTTGGTTTCTCAAATGATTGCCTCGCCTGGTTCACCAACTCCTTCTCTGATAGAGCTCAGTGTGTCAAATCGGAGGGCCAATTGTCCTGACCTCTGGCAGTCTCTATGGGGGTGCCACAGGGTTCAATTCTCGGGTCAACTCTCTTCTCTGTATACATCAATGATGTCGCTCTTGCTGCTGGTGATTCTCTAATCCACCTCTACGCAGACGACACCATTCTGTATACTTCTGGCCCTTCTTTGGACACTGTGTTAACTAACCTCCAGACGAGCTTCAATGCTATTCAACTCTCCTTCTGTGGCCTCCAACTGCTCTTAAACGCAAATAAAACTAAATGCATGCTATTCAACCGATCATTGCCCGCACCTGCCCGCCCATCCAGCATCACTACTCTGGACGGCTCTGACTTAGAATACGTGGATAACTACAAATACCTATGTGTCTGGCTAGACTGTAAACTCTCCTTCCAGACTCACACTAAGCATCTCCAATCAAAAATTAAATGTAGAATCGGCTTCGTATTTCCCAACAAAGCTTCCTTCACTCATGCTGCCAAACATACCCTCGTAAAACTGACCATCCTACCGATCCTTGACTTCGGCGATGTCATCTATAAAATAGCCCCCAACACTATACTCAGCAAACTGGTTGTAGTCTATCCCAGTGCCATCCGTTTTGTCACCAAAGCCCCATATACTAACCACCACTGCGACCTATACGCTCTCGTTGGCTGGCCTTCGCTTCATACTCAGCTCGCTGGTCACCATAGCAGCACCCACTCGTAGCACCCGATCCAGCTGGTATATCTCATTGGTCACCCCCAAAGCCAATTCCTCCTTTGGTTGCCTTTCCTTCCAGTTCTCTGCTGCCACTGACTGGAACGAACTGCAAAAATCACTGAAGCTGGAGATTCCCATCTCCCTCACTAGCTTTAAGAACCATCTGTCAGAGCAGCTCACAGACCACTGCACCTGTTCATAGCCCATCTGTATACAGCCCATCTACCTCATTCCCATACTGTATTTATTTGCACCACAGTATCTCTACTTGCACATCCATCTTTTGTACATCTACCATTCCAGTGTTTAATTGCCATATTGTAATTACTTCTCCACCATGGCCTATTTATTGCCTTAACTCCCTTATTTGACCTTATTTGCACTCACTGTATATAGACTTTGTCTTTTTTTTTACTGTATTTTTGACTGTGTTTTGTTCTTTCCATGTGTAACTCTGTGTTGTTGTATGTGTCGAACTGCTATGCTTTATCTTGGCCAGGTCGCAGTTGCAAATGAGAACGTGTTCTCAACTAGCTTACCTGGTTAAATAAAGGTGAAAAAAAAAAAAATACTCACAGACATTATTGTAACAGTTTTAGAAACTTCAGAGTGTTTTCTATCCAATACTACCAATATATGCATATCCTAGCTTCTGGGCCTGAGTAACAGGTAGTTTACTTTGGGCACCTCCAAATGCTGCCTCCTATTCCGAAGAAGTTAAGACTAGAGGTCGACCGATAATGATTTTTCAACGTCGATACCGATACCGATTATTGGAGGACCAAAAAGCCGATGCCGATTAATCGGCCGATTTTTTTTTTACCCATTTATTTGTAATAATGACAAATACAACAATACTGAATGAACACCTATTGTAACTTAATATAATACATAAATAAAATCAATTTAGCCTCAGGTAAATAATGAAACATGTTCAATTTGGTTTAAATAATGGAAAAACCAAGTGTTGGAGAAGAAAGAAAAAGTCCAATATGTGCTATGTAAGAAAGCTAACCTTTCAGTTCCTTGCTCAGAACATGAGAACATATGAAAGCTGGTGGTTCCTTTTAACATGAGTCTTCAATATTCCTAGGTAAGACGTTTTAGGTTGTAGTTATTATAGGAATTATAGGACTATTTCCCTCTATACCATTTCATTAACCTTTGACTATTGTATGTTCTTATTTGCACTTTAGTATTGCCAGTGTAACAGTATAGCTTCTGTCCCTCTCCTCGCTCCTTCCTGGGCTCGAACCAGCAACACAACGACAACGGCCACCATCGAAGCAGCGTTACCCATGCAGAGCAAGGGGAACAACTACTAGAAGGCTCAGAGCGAGTGACGTTTGAAACGCTATTAGCGCTCTCTAACTAGCTAGCCATTTCACTTCGGTTACACCAGCCTCATCTCGGGAGTTGATAGGCTTGAAGTCATAAACAGCGCAATGCTTGACGCACAACGAAGAGCTGCAGGCAAAACACACGAAAGTGCTGTTTGAATGAATGTTTATGCACCTGCTTCTGCCTTCCACCGCTCAGTCAGATACTTAGATACCTGTATTCTTGTATGCTCAGTCAGATTATATGCAATGCAGGACACGCTAGATAATATCTAGTAATATCATCAACCATGTGTAGTTAACTAGTCATTATGATTGATTGTTTTTTATAAGATAAGTTTAATGCTAGCTAGCAACTTACCTTGGCTTACTGCATTCACAGTGGAGAGCAACGAGAGAGAGGGAGAGAGAGGCAGGTCGTTATTGCGTTGGACTAGTTAACTGTAAGGTTGCAAGATTGGATCCCCCCAAGCTAATAATGTGAAAATCTGTCGTTTTGCTCCTGAACAAGGCAGTTAACCCACCGTTTCTTGGCCGTCATTGAAAATAAGAATGTGTTCTTAACTGACTTGCCTAGTTAAATAAAGGTATAAAAAATCTAATTAAAAAATAAATAGAAATAAAATAAAAAATTGGCAAATCGGCACCCCAAAATACCGATTTCCGATTGTTATGAAAACTTGAAATTGGCCCTAATTAATCGGCCATACCGATTAATCGGTCGACCTCTAGTTAAGACCCTCAATGACATTCAGAGACTTGTCCCGAAGCCACTTCTGCATTGTCTTAGCTGTGTGCTTAGGGTCATTATCCTGCTGGAAGGTGAACCTTCACCCCAGTCTGAGGTCCTAAGCGCTCTGAAGCAGGTTTTCATCAAGGATCTCTCTGTACTTTCCTCCGTTCATCTTTACCTTGATCCTGACTAGTCTCCCAGTCCCTGCCACTGAAAAGAATCCCCACATCATGATGCTGCCACCACCATGCTTCTCCGTAGGGCTGGTGCCAGGTTTCCTCCAGACGCTTGGTATTCAGGCCAAAGGGTTCAATCTTGGTTACACCAGACCAGATAATCTTGTTTATCGTGGTCTCCAAGCAGGCTGTCATGTGCCTTTTACTCAGGAGTGACTTCCGTCTGGCCACTCCACCATAAAGGACAGATTGGTGGAGTGCTGCAGTGATGGTTGTCCTTCTGGAAGGTTCTCCCATCTCCAGAGAGGAACTCTGGAGCTCTGTCAGAGTGACCATCAAGTTCTTGGTCACCTCCCTGACCAAGCTCTTCTCCCTCTATTGCTCAGTTTGGCTGGGCGCCAGCTCTAGGAATAGTCTTGGTGGTTCCAAGCTTCTTTCATTTTACAATGATGGAGGCCACTGTCATGACGTTGCCCTCTTTGGGTACAGCGAGCACCATCACCCGCTCTCTGCTCCTTCAACCAGGCTGCTGTGGTCAGTGAGGTCGTATATTCCTAGGGAAGACCCTGCCACATGGCCACACAGTATAGAGATGGAGTGAAGTTTCATAGAGAACAAAGGAATTTCTTCCACCTCACAGAACTTGAGGTCCGAACAACGTTTACGTTCCGGAGAAGGTATAAAAGATCGGTGAAGAATCCAGCTACGAACTGGTCCGTTTGTTACAACTTGGGGAAGCTCATGGGAGACGGTGCGGCCACATTACCATAACGATGTTTATATAATAGCCTCAGATATGAGGTTTACATCTAATTATTGTATAAGATGAATAAGTGAGTATGATACTGTTTGTAAAATTGTGTAATGTGATTTTGGAATGTTTAATGAAGGAAACTCCAATTCCCTTTTGAGTTGAACTAAATCAGAGGACCGCCCATGAGCCCAGTTAGGGTCAGGCATCCTGGGACAGCCCCTTTTCTGAAATTCCGAATAAAACCCCAATCTTGAGAATTCCTCAAGTAGACCATGTTTCTCTCAATCACGGGAGGACAAAGGTTGCAGACCATTGCTGAATCTTTTAACCATGTGGTTAAACTCTTAGACTATCGATACCGACAGAATAAGAACAAGTCTTTGATATTAATTACTAGTCTGCAGCTAGGAATTCGGTATCAATCAACACAAAGAACAACCGCTGAAACATCCCTTCTATTCTTTTTTTTTAACTAGGCAAGTCAGTTAAGAACAAATTCTTATTTTCAATGACGGCCTAGGAACAGTGGGTTAACTGCCTGTTCAGGGGAAGAACGACAGATTTGTACCTTGTCAGCTCGGGGATTTGAACTTGCAACCTTCCGGTTACTAGTCCAACACTCTAAACACTAGGCTACCCTGCCACCCCCATAATGAATGAATGAATGAATGTCACTCTGAACAACAACTATCTACTGTTTGTTTATGCATTTCTGTGAATTACTAGTAATAAATAAATGATTTAAGACAATTGATGTATGGATGACTCATAGTGAAGACTGGGTTCGTGCAGATAACCAACAATTTACTATGTTTGGAATGAGACTAACGTGAGGTAAAGTAAATAATGAATTAATCAGAAGATTATTGATCAGATATGAAAATATCGGAAAGGTTATATTGGGAAATTATAATTTTGTAATCTGAATATTTTCCTTGGTGCCGCGACTTCCTAGTTAATTACAGTTACATGATTAATCAGTTTGATCGTGTAATACTAATTACAGAAAATCTTTGATAAAATCTAAGTCTTCAATTTAATGATAGTAAAGACACGACACCACTGTATTCTTGGGGACCTTCAATAATACAGACATATATTTTTTGGTTGTGCCTCGACACAATCCTGTCTCAGAGCTCTACGGACAATTTCTTCGACCTCATGGCTTGTTTTTTTTCTGACAGGATGTTTCCAATGTCCAATGAAGTTGTAGAAACATCTCAAGGATGATCAATGAAAACAGGGTGCACCTGAGCTCAATTTTGAGTCTCATAGCAAAGGGTCTGAATACTTACGTAAATAAGGTATTTCTGTTTTTTGTTTTTAATAAATTAGCAAAGATCTCTTTGTCATTATGAGGTATTGTTAATAGATTGATGTGGAAAATGTTTTATTTAATCAATTTTAGAATAAGGCTGTAATGTAACAAAAAGGGGTCTGAATATTTTCCAAATGCACTGTACTTTTCTCACATAATAAGGTTGGATGGAGACCTGGTTTATGACAGAAAAAAATCTTTACATAATGCAGGATAATATTTATTGTTGTTAGGTAATAACAGAATACTGAATGAGTTTTCGTTTCCCCAGTAAACTTTGTATTTATGCTATGTATAATAGGCTATTGGTTAAGTTTGGTTATGGTAGTACTATATATTAGTGAGGTTAGGAGTTCTTCCAGGTCAACTGGTCAGTATATTAATCATAACACCTTTCCTATTTTCAGTGCCTTCTCACTCTAAGGATCCCGATGGCTACCTGAGGCCAGTGATGTTGGCCATGCAGCACTACAACTCCTCAGGCCTGGCTGCCCCCAATCTCCTCCCCAACCAGACCTGGGGGGTGGAGGGTGTGCCGGCCATGGCCTGGAGGGCAAACATCACCACAGAGAGGCCCATGTCTCCCCCCAGTAACCCCACTGCAGCTGGCCTCTCCATGACCCTGGGCATCCTGTCCAACATTGTAGCCCTGGTCATCCTGGCGAAAGCCTATGCCCGCCTGCGCCGCCGCTCCAAGGCCACCTTCCTGCTCTTTGCCAGTTCCCTGGTGGCCACAGACTTTGCCGGCCACGTCATCCCCGGTGCACTGGTGTTGAGGCTGTACTCAGCTGGGGCTGCGACTGGGCCCTTAGGTCTCGCTGCCACCGATGCCCCCTGCCAGTTCCTAGGGGGTAGCATGGTGTTCTTCGGCTTGTGCCCATTGTTCCTGGGCTGTGCCATGGCTGCTGAGCGCTGCCTGGGTGTCACACAGCCCCTGCTCCATGCCTCACTGGTCACCACGGCTCGCACCAAGATGGCACTAGCTCTCATCTGGCTGCTGGCTCTGTGTGTGGCCTTCCTGCCCTTCTTCAGGCTGGGGGCCTACACCTACCAGTACCCCGGGACCTGGTGCTTCATCAGTGTCCTGGGAGAGACTCAGGAGACGGACGTGGCCTTTGTCATGCTGTTCTCTGGACTGGGCCTGGCCTCTCTGACTGTGGCCCTGGTGTGTAATACCATCAGTGGGGTCACGCTGGTGCTTGCCAGACTGCGTAAGAAGTGTAAGACCTGCTACCATCGCTCAGCCAAGTCCCATGACATTGAGATGGTGGCCCAGCTGGTGGGCATTATGATCACTTCTTGCATCTGCTGGAGCCCCCTGCTGGTGAGTTGGAAAAGTTCAGTTCACTGAAGTTCACAATTCTGCATGAATCAGGGTAGGGGTCAAAACTATCTTTATTGTGTTCCATTCGGGAATTAAGGTCTCTTTTCAGTCCTTATCATGGGAATTCAGCGCTACAGCATAATTGAAAGGCAATGCTCCCACGTTAGCGGCTACTGCATCCACGGTAAACACTTCGTATGTCTGCTCAATCGGGAAATCCCACATGAAAAAAGACTAGTATACTATGGTATAAATCAGGGCTCTCCAACGCTGTTCCTGGAAAGCTGCCTTCTTGTAGGTTTTTGCTCAAATCCCAATCTAGCGCACCTGATTCTAATAAGTATCTGGTTGATAAATTGAATCAGGTTAGTTACAACTGGGGTTGGAGTGAAAACCTACGGGAGTGTCGCTCTCCAGGAGCAGGGTTGGAGAGCCCTGGTTTAAATACTATAGTATTCACTGTAGTGTTTTTGCTGACTTCCCTGTAGTATTCACTGTAGTGCTTTGCAATATATTAATGTAGTACTTATTATGGTGTTTTTGTTTTATTATTTTTGATATAGAAGTAGAGGTTTTCTCCTTCATGAAACCTACTAAATGAGCACGAATTCCATAACCTGTAAGTCAATCAGCCAGCCTGAAATCTTACCAAATAATTCAACACTTCTGCTATTTTCTATTACATAATATCTTCTATACTTGGCATGTAGGTTTCTCACTTATGGGTGGCACAAATTGGGATATGGGGAGGGGAATGGGCAGGGTATATGCAAATGAAATACTGTTGTCTTTACTATAATAAAAAAGGTTTGTGTTTGTGCGGACTGTAGTGTTTTTGCGGACATTACTGTAGTATTTACTACAATGTTCTTTTGCGGATCATACTGTAATATTAACTGTAGTATTCTACAGTATACTACAACATTCTATAGTAAGTACTACACATGATTGAGGGATACTACCATGTGTAGTATAGTATTCTACAGTATACTACAGTTTACTATAGAATTCTATAGTAAACTGTAGTAATGTTTCATGTGGGTTACATTTACATTTCTATTTCGCTTCAGCAATACAGATTGAATAGAGTCTGTGGGAAAAGTTACAGGGGAGAAGAGGGGGGATGAATGAGCCAATTGGAAGCTGGGGATGATTACTTGGCCATAATGGTATGAGGGTCAGAATGGAGATGAAGCCAGGACACTGAGAACACCCCAACTCTTAAGATAAGTGCATTGAGATCTTTAGTGACCACAGAGAGTCTGGACACCTGCTTACTGTCTCACCCAAAAGACGGCACCCTGCACAGGGAAATGTCCCCAATCACTGCCCTGGGATCTTTTTGTTTTTGACGAGACTAGAGTGCCTCTTACTGGCCCTCCAACATCACTTCCAGCAGCATCTGGTCGCCCATCCATGGCCAACCAGGACTGACCCACCCTGTTAAGCTTCAGAGACAAACCAGTAGTGAGATGCAGGGTGGTAAAAGCATAAAATAATATTGTAAAAATGCTCAGCTAACAAAAGTAATTCATCCTCTGTAAATTTCCAAGATATTCTGCCCCATAAACTCAAAGGCCTGAAATAATATAGAAAATCTCTGCTAACAATCCAGTACTATTTCATCCTCTTTTTGTACACCTTCTGAAATAGACACTTTCCAGTTCCCAGTCATAAACACTATGATTCAGAATACTGCACCTAAAACAGATGGATAGACATGGTGTACTGCACCAAGGCTATAAATGAATAGTCATGGTGGGCCCTTGCATTGACTAGATGGAATAAATTATTTAAGGTAATGCCATTATGAAGGACTTGAATAACAGATTTCAGATTGGGTGACATTGAAAATGTTACAGCTTCTCTACTTTTCCAGTCTTCTGGGAAAGAGGAATATTAGCCAACTAAAATAATTTCATACAAAATCATGGTGATGGTTTGATGATTTTTTAATCAAGGATATATTTTTTTTTTACAATTCCAATACTAAGAATTTTGTATAAACTGTTAATATGTTGTAACGGCTTTCATCGGAAGAAGAGGAATCGTCAGAAACAAAATGCAGCGGGAAACGTGTTCATCTTCATTTTAAGGAACTGAACACTGAATACAAAAAAGAACAAAAGGAAAACCTGAAACAGTCCTGCAAGGTGACACAAACACTAAACAGAAACACAACTACCAAAAACCTAGACATACAAACATAGAATGCCCACCCAAATCACACCCTGACCAAACAACAATAGAAACATACAAAGCAATCTACATTCAGGTCCAATTTAAAAGTAACCATTCATTTTGACACATAAACTGTGAGAAGTGAAATAGGACAGACTATAAACCATGCTTCAAATTATGGCAGCCTGTTACTTGTCATCACTGGGTCTGTTAAAACTTAGAGTAGCCTTGAGCACCTCCCCCTCTTGTTCCTTCTCCCAAAAAGTATGCATTGTTCTTTATTTAGAACATTGTCAAATCAAATTTATCAAGCCCTTCTTACATCAGCTGATATCTCAAAGTGCTGTACAGAAACCCAGCCTAAAACCCCAAACAGCAAGCAATGCAGGAGTAGAAGCATGTTATGTGCGTTAATAGTGTCTATTAATGGATTTCTCACCTGGAAGACATTACGCCCATTAATGTCAGTAGTTGACCTATTGAGTTGCACAATACTGCACAAAAGTTGGGCTCAAATATAATTACTGATGTGTGAACTAAATTGGAACAGCTTAGCATACATGCTTTACTGTTGGGGAGATGTAAGAACCATTACAGAGGCATTGTTTGTGCTTAAAATCTCTTAATAAGCTGTGGCCAATTGTTATAAAAATTGTAAATAAGATTTATAAGGCTACAATTTTGAGCCTGTGATTTCTAACATCAGTAAAGCTGTTCATAGGAACACGTTGTGAAGATGCATTTTGACTGCTACATTTATTCATTTTTTTTGTTAACATGTGGCAATCTACAGTGTCAGGTAATGTATATAAATTACTAGCAGTGTATGCAGATTGATGCAAATATATATACACCAGCTGAACATATCTATATCCTGCACAACCACTGTAAAACTAACCTAGGTATCTGTGTTACTTGCAGATCTTTGGCCTGATGTCAGTCACATGGTCCTATAGCGGTTCCATAAGCAATGACCAGGACACATACAGGAGGTTGATGGTGATGGGTGTCCGGCTGGCCTCCTGGAACCAGATCCTGGACCCCTGGGTCTACATTTTGCTGCGCCGGGCCGTGCTGAGGAAGATCTATCGCATCACCAAGAGCCGGGCCAGCTTCAAGAACAGCACCTTCCGCCATTGGGACATCAGCTCCTTCCAGAACTCTGAGAAAATAAACACTGTCAACAGGATCTGAGGGAGAAGAAAACACACAGACAGAAAGAGACAAACATCTTATCATGGTCCTTTGTTGTTCTTTGGGCTTTATTTGCCACCCAACTCAACATGCTGGATTGAGGAGAAGACTGAACATCCAGCAGTAGGATCTAACAGCAGTGTTGGTGTTTCACACAAAAGGAAATACCTATTGCCTATAAGACCTATATTCCTTTATTGAGAACTGTGTGGGTCTGCCTGACTGTGAAAGTCTATGGGGTTTGGGATTGAAATCATCATCCTCCAGATCTTGGATCTCTTTCAGATTGATTTGATTGGCCAGTAAGACCTGCTTTGACTGTTGTGTGGAGAAGTCTCATCATTTTATGGGAAACAGCCAAGCCAGACTATACTCAAACAAATGAAATGTCATAAATGGATTTATAACAAAACATTCTGACCAAGTAAGGACAGTATGCCTCACCTGGATACTGGAGACATAGCACAGATAAATCTGCCCAAGGAGAAGGGTTTGTTGTAAAAGTGTCTGGTAGGTAATGCAACATGAGTCTTTCTCTGTGTACATAAATGTACATGAAATGAAGCTGCCTATAAGATATCAACAACAAACATCTCAAATTATATATACGTGTTTGTGTGTGTTACTGTCAGTGTTTTTTGGAGTTCATGCTTTGTTTGTTTGTGGAAATGTCAAAGTGCACTTTGACACATCATGAAGTCAGTGGCACTATGCCAAAGCAAAGTAAAGGCTGTGATTTTACCTGTGCTTGAAGATGTGAAAGACATACAGTATGTGTCAAACTTGTAATGCTATTGACGTGTGAATTGTGTGTGTGTGTGTGTATTTATTGCTTATATTGTTTCCCCAATTGTCTGGGGACCTAAATGAAGCTAAGTGTTGCAAAAGCTATAGAATTTAATGTTGTCTAATAAAGTTTAAGTTGCCGGTTATCCTTTTTTACTGAAAAACATATATGATTTTATTTTTCTTTAAAATAACATGTATCCCAGCCCCCGTCCCCGCAGGAGGTATTTTGCCTTTCCATAGGCCGTCATTGTAAATAATAATTTGTTCTTAACTGACTTGCATAGCTAAATAAAGGTTCAATAAAAATAAAATGAAATAAACCACAAAATGGCCTGTCAGGGTCATAGCACCATGGTGCTCATCCCAGGAGAGAACAGAGGTGTGGAAAATGTCCTCTGACAGGGGAAGTAGAACAGAAATGATCTCAGTATAGGTATGAATTGATGAATTGATTTTCATTACTCCATCAATTGCAATGGTTGTAACGAATGTTAATTATTACTGAGTAAAGTGGTCTGTAATGGCTCATATTGATGAACTACCACAAATAATTTCCTGCAATACACACAACGCCTTACAATTACATACATTTTCTCTGAAGTTTATGGAATTCTATGAATTCTATGAATTTAAGTTTGCTTGTATAGTAGTAGGTAACAGTACAAAAGAAAATGACACAAGTACACAAATGGAGTCTTATACCCTGACTACACCGCTCGTGTCGCGTGCGTTGCAAAATACATTTAGGAATCTATGTTATTCAATTATTGCACCCAGACTACTCACAAGCGTCTGTGTGTCATCTCCTCATTGGTTATACCCACGTGGGTGATTGACAGACGAAATGTTGCCAGTTGTCGTGGTAATACTATGAAAGTTTAGATGCCAATCACTATATAAGTTAAACGATGAAAAAGCCTGGGAGGAGAGATGACTAGAAACGATTCGGTTAACCGTTTTTATGTGTGGATTAATTGTCGAGTAGAGGACCTTGTGCATTTAGGTAAAATAACAACTCAATGTTTATATCCCAGGACAAATTAGCTAGCAAGTGCAAGCTAAATTGCCATAAATGTTTAATGTTTTTCGATCTGTCCCCAAATTCATGTCATTGGTTCAGAGTTTGTTTTGATATTTTAACCTGCGTGTCGTGATCGCGTTTGGTGTAGGGGGACAAAATACATTTATGGATGATGGCGCATTACCTAAAATACGTTAGAATAGAATACAGTATATACATATGAAATGAGTAAAGCAGTACGTAAACATTAAAGCAGTTTTTGTGCCATTCGTCCGCCGCCATCATCTCATGTTTCAACAAGATAATGCACAGCCCCATGTCGGAAGGATCAGTACACAATTCCTGGAAGCTGCAAATTTCCCAGTTCTTCCATGGCCTGCATACTCACCAGACATTAAGCATGTTAAAAGATGGATTGACGTGTACTACAGCGTATTCCAGTTCCCGCCAATATCCAGCAACTTCTCACAGCCATTGAAGAGGAGAGGGACAACATTCCACAGGCCACAATCAACAGCCTGATCAACTCTATGCATGAGCCAAATGGTGGTCACACCAGATACTGAATGGTTTTCTGATCCACGCCCTACCCTTTTTTCAAGGTGTCTGTGACCAAAAAATGCCTATCTGTTTTCCCACTCATGTGAAATCCATAGATTAGGGCCTAATGAATTAATTTAAATTGACTGATTTCATTATATGAACTATAACTCAGTACAATATTTTAAATTGTTGTATGTTGCGTTCATATTTTTGTTCAGGTAACTTTGAGTCACCTTAATGGAGTGCAGATTAAAACATGGTAAATTAAAACACACCTAAAAATCTTGTCATGACTCCTGGATTTTCACAGACCCTAGGTCTGAGTGAATGATTTGCTGCTCTTGTGCAGGGAAATTCATTAACACTTCGATTTTTTAACACCTCTTTCATTTTAAATGCTAACAGTCCCCATGGTTTAAACCCCTCTTCCCCTCCAAATTTGCCAATTACCCACTGATATGTATATAGGACCCTGCAAGAAGGTGGTAAATAAGAGGGCCATTTGAAAGGTGGTTATATAAACATTGCCTCATATTTTTAACAGGTATTTTAAACTAGGTGGTTTGAGCCCTGAATACTGATTGGCTGACAGCCATTGTATATCAGACCGTATACCATGGGTATGACAAAACATTTATTTTTACTGCTCCAATTACGTTGGTAACCAGTTTATAATAGCAATAAGGCACCTCTGGGGTTTGTGATATATGGCCAATATACCACGGCTAAGGGCTAATCTTACTACGACTCGTCACAGAGTGCCTGACACAGCCCTTAGCCATGGTATATTGGCCATATACCACACCTCCTCGGGCCTTATTGTTTAAATACACCACATCTTCTGTCTGAAATGTGTGTTTGGTCACATACTTTAATGGAATCCCCAGATATCAAATTATAACTATTTTATATCCTGGATAAACAGGGCATGGTGTATAGAGTAGAGTTAATAATTAAATAATGATTTATAGTAGCTATGTAATTTTGGGAAATTGGCTGGTGATTATCCAACAGTACGGTTTTGACTCGTGATCGAGCTAGCTAGTACTTTACGTTTCAGACTAGACATCGAAAGGTGAAACGGGATTGGCTACTTATTTGGTCACATGCTACTTTCGCCCAATTAGCTTTCAGAAAGTGCTGTTCAGGTGTGTGTGTGTGTGTGTGAGTGTAGTCATTTCTGCTCCTCAGCGAGGAGAGTTGGAGCGAAGCGTCGCTTAATTGGTAAGTCTAGAAGGATGTTTTATTTTGAGTGTTTTATAACGATGCACATTATATTCAGATTGATTAAATAATTACCACCGTCCCTATGAACATGAATTAAGCAACTATATTACCGGTGACACTCATTTTCCGTTGTACGAATTACGTCTCGCAAGCTAACGTTAGCCTAGCAGCAGCCCTCTTTGTTCAGAACGCTCCCTCATCTCGAACCACAAGCAAGGCAGCACGTCTTAAGGCACCATGCTAGCTACCTAACGTTATATTATGGATATTTTTTTTTTTACGCGGCTAGGAATAGAAAGCAAATGCAGGATTTTGTCCATCGTTATGTATGATTGCCTATATAGCTATGGCTAGTCAACGTTGGCTACAATGCGAGGACACGACCATCTTGGGCTAGCCACGCTAGCTAACGTGACGCTCATAAAATGTTATCACTATATCATGCCGATCACATATGGCATTTTATATTTAACTATCTATATATACCCACATAGTTAGCAGTCTAATCGTGGTGTGACTAGTGCATGGGGCATATTCCAGACTGGCGCACTGAATTAAGGCATGAAATTAAAATGGCGTCTGGGAGGATTTTCTTAGCCAGCAGATCCTACCCACTTGCTTACAGCAACACTGACTAGGGTCAGACAGCGTTCCTGTGTAGATAAAGACACCACAGAGCCCGCGCCAAATATTGCTCTATATGCTGAATTGTCACATTGATCAACTGGTAGTTTTTCAGGAAAACTGTCCATTTCCTCCTCAGGAAGCATAAACCACAGCAGCCATTTTGGAATATCAGTGTGAGCCAATTGGCTCCTTTGTCGTTCAAGTGACATGCCATTCCATAATGGCTACTGCTAACTAGCATGAAGACAAACATCTGTTTACTTCAAATCAAGCAGTCATTCAGTCTTCTTGGTGTAACAGTTGGGATAATGGGACAATTTGGTGTACAACCAGTTATCATCCCAGGATTGAGGTGTGTTTAACCTCTGGGCTGTGTGGGACGATAGCGTCCCACCTCACCGTCAGACAAAGTGCAGGGTGCCAAATTCAAAACAACAATCTCATAATTAAAATTCCTCAAGCATAAAAGTATTTTACACAATTTTAAAGATAAAATTCTCGTTAATCTGGCCAGTGTCTGATTTTAAAAATGCTTTACAGCGAAAGCTCCACAAACGATTGTTAGGTCACCACCAACTCACAGAAAAACACAGCCATTTTTCCAGCCAAAGAGTAGTCACAAAAAGCACAGAGAAAAATAAACACTATTCTTTGATCTTCAACAGATGACACTCATAGGACTTTATGTTACACAATACATGTATGTTTTGTTCGATCAAGTGCATATTTCTTTATAAAAAAAATCTCATTTTTACATTGACTCATTACGTTCAGTAGTTCTAAAACATGCAGTGATTTTGCAGAGAGCCACATCAATATACAGAAATACTCATCATAAAGTGTACAGCGTTCAGACAACAAAGCAGCCAATAAGATATCCGCCACATTGTGTAGTCAACATTAGTCAGAAATAACATTATAAATATTCACGTACCTTTGATCTTCATTGGAATGCACTCCCAAGAATCCCAGTTCCACAAATGTTTGATTTGTTCAATAAAGTTCATAATTTATGTCCAAATAGCTTCTTTTGTTAGGGCGTTTGGTAAACAAATCCAAATGCTCGTTCAGATCCAGCCGAACGTTGGACGAAAAGTTCAAAAAGTTCCGTTACAGCTCGTAGAAACTTCTCAAACCAAGTATAGAATCAATCTTTAGGATGTTTTTTATCATAAATGTTCAATGTTCCAACCAGATAATTCTTATGTCTGTAGAAAAGCAATTGAACGAGAGCTAACTCTCTCGTGATCGTGCGTCAAACCCTGTGGCACTCTGCCAGACGCCTGGCTCAATCCCCTCTCATTGTCATTTTTTTGTTTGTTTTTATATCCACATCACTGGACCCAACCAACCCACACTGTGTAAAGTGCAACAAATACATCAGACTGACATTGCGAGCATTCGTGAATCAGTCCTGAAGAGCTATATGAAGGGGGAAAGACACAGCTGTGCATCCTGCGCTGGCGGCAGTTTGACATTTTCCTATGCAACAACCTCCAGACCTTTGTTGCCAATCGCCTCATTCACAGGCTCCTGCCGTTCACATTTCCTCACACAGCAATTCCAAATAGCGACACTAAAGCAGCCAGTCAGAAGCAAGACACTTTTCCTTAGCTATTAAGTAGATGCCCAATAATAATATAATAGTCATTAAGCTGGAATTGTGGGGTAAGTTGTCAGTAGGCATGTCAAACCCTGCTCATCGCTACTCAAGTTACATCAGTACTCACTTACCACCATGTATGTAGTGAAACAACACAGTAGAACTTGTAAGGTAGTGGTGAATAGTCAGATGTTTTTTTCATGAGGTTGTGGCGATACACTGCTATCTGGTGGTGATGAGGAATGATTGCATAATAGGAACTATTACAAATGGATGGTAATTGAAAATAAATATGAGTTCTTGGAAAAGTACTTAAGTCCTTTTTCATTTGACTGCATCAGTAGATATTGAACCAAGCGTGCCATGAAAAGGGTACATGCTGAATCAGGGGATGATGGAAAACAATCAACATCCTTTTTGTATGAATATTGTTTTGATTCTGATCTTTTAAAAAAAAAACCCCCAAAAAAGGTGTGGCTTGTTTTCCATCATGAAGTTATGGTACTTGGCTGGGCCCTGGGTTGGTAGAGCCACGGCAATGTTTTTTTCACAGCTCGTCATGTAGTTAGCTAGCTATCGGGCCTGGATGCCAGTCTCTTTCTGCCATAGCCCCTCTAGTAATGTAATAGTATCTTATGTCATAAACCTTCAAAGTGACAGAATAGTACCGGTAATGGCAGCCATTTTGGTATGGGAGAAATCCAAACCAGTCACTTCTCAGTATTGTTGTCGTCTATTAGAGGTTGACCGATTATGATTTTTCAACTCCGATACTGATTATTAGATGACCAAAAAAGCAGATGCCGATTAATCGGCCAATTTTATTTATTTGTAATGACAATTACAACAATAGTGAATGAAAACTTATTTTAACTTAATATAATACATCAATAAAATCTATTTAGCCTCAAATAAATAATGAAACGTGTTCAATTTGGTTTAAATAATGCAAAAACAAAGTATTGGAGAAGAAAGCACATTGCACTTTTACTAAGGTTTAAAGTTCCTTGCGCAGAACATGAGAACATATGAAAGCTGGTGGTTCCTTTTAACATGAGTGTTCAATATTCCCAGGTAGGAAGTTTTCGGTTGTAGTTATTATAGGAATTATAGGACTATTTCTCTCTACAATTTGTATTTCATTAACCTTTGACTATTGTATATTCTTATAGGCACTTTAGTATTGCCAGTGTAACAGTAGCTTCCGTCCCGAACCAGGAACACAACCAGGAACACAATGACAACAGCCACCCTCGAAGCAGCGTTACCCATGCGGAGCAAGGGGAACAACTACACCCAGGCTCAGAGCGAGTGACGTTTGAAACGCTATTAGTGCGCGCTAACTAGCTAGCCATTTCACTTCGGTTACACCAGCCTCATCTCGGGAGTTGATAGGCTTAAATTCATAAACAGCGCAATGCTTGACGCACAGCGAAGAGCTGCTGGCAAAACGCACGAAAGTGCTGTTTGAATGAATGTTTACCCACCTGCTTCTGCCTACCACTGCTCAGCCAGATACTTAGATACCTGTATGCTCAGTCAGATTATATACAACGCAGGACACGCTAGATAATATCTAGCAATATCATCAACCATGTGTAGTTAACTAGTGATTGTTTTTTATACGTTTAACTAGCTAGCAACTTACCTTGGCTTACTGCATTCGCGTAACAGGCAGTTTCCTTGTGGAGTGCAACGAGAGAGGCAGGTCGTTATTGCGTTGGACAAGTTAACTGTAAGGTTGCAAGATTGGATCCCCCGAGCTGACACGGTGAAAATGTGCTGTTCTGCCCCTGAACATGCAATTAACCCACTGTTCCTAGACCGTCATTGAAAATAAGAATGTGTTCTAAACTGACTTGCCTAGTTAAATAAAGATTAAATACAGGTGTAATAAAAAAAATCTGCAAAACCGGTGTCCAAAAATGCCGATTTCCGATTGTTATGAACTTGAAATTGGCCATTCCAAATAATCGGTCTTATCGTCTACTTTCATCGCTAGTTGTAGGTGGAACGTTCAAATTTGGAGAATGCTCCTTTAAATCCATTGTTGCTACGTGAGATAATCCAACAATGTATACGCCGCCATGTTAGAGTATCTTTGTCTTCTCTCATTGAGCAAAACAGGCGAGTGTCATTCAAAGTGACGCTTTATCTCTGCTTTGCTCACGACGTGCAGAACTTTGGACACCCACCCGCCTTGAACAATGAGAGACAAAAATACTCAAATGGCAGCATATACATTGTTCTACCTCTGAGCAAGAATGTATGTAATTTAAAATCGGCACATTTTCTAAATTCAAATGTTTCTTCCGCAAGTAGCGATGGGTTTGGAGAAGACTTGAGTGAATTGGGCATGTTGAAAAATTGCTCCTGCCGTTTTACACTAGCTAAGGCGTAACGACTGTATGGAGCATTCACATATAGCCACCATTACAATGCTAGTTTCCTGAATAGAGGGATTTGACACATGATAGAAATTATCAGTGGTTGTGTACCTTGATGACTTCTCAGCCAGGTTTACTGTCAGAACTGAGCGACTCAAGATGTGGGGTACTGCCAGTTTCTAATTGATGTCAACTGCAATGAACCGTTTGTAGATTTTAACTGCAGTGCATTCATGTGTTACATACATTTTGGCTTTAGGACTGCGTGTACTGCAGGTCTGTCTGGTAACTGATACCCTTTGCCTCATCATTCTGAACTGTACATTGGCTCTGAAATGTTAATATCAAACTCGCGGCTAACTGAAGAACCATGTTTTTTAGGTCATTATTGCTCTCAGAGTCATACTGGGATACAGGGGCAGTAGCCCAATTTCTCTTCCTTGGTAGAGCTACATTTTAGTCACTAGCATATCTGGCATCTGCTCCTGCAGGACTGACTCATAATCAAACTGATTGAATCAGTATTTTGAAAGTAGATGCTGTTGGTGCCCCTAAGGATTGTGCTACAGTTGTGTCCTGGCACTGCTTCAGCCCTGGTCCAACTTCTCCCATCTTTTATTTTTGGGAGGAAGAATGCGACCGGTGTCCTGCTCATCTGTAGGCCTACAATGATTGAGCTGCCCATTTAAAAAAAAAATCAACAATGGTGATATCAGACCACCTTTTGGCGCTGGGTTTTATACAGGGAGGCTCAAAACAGGAGAAACATTTTAGCGCAACCTTGTCCAATAACGATGCTCATTGAGTTCTATTTTTTTTCCCTCCCCCATGCCTACTGAACACAACCCAGGTTTGCAACCGGCTACAATAGGAACACCCTTGTTACTGCTGTTTCAGCACACTTAACCTATGGGTAATTCCGTGGTATCTGAATTGTGCTGAGACTCCTGTGTAAATTGTTTAAAGCAGTCAATGTGCATAGTTGTTGGTTTGTTAAACTTAGAAATCAATGGTTTGTTTGGTATACATTTTAAAGTGAGAAATTTGAGTTTGTGTAATTCCTTTAGCATGGAATTTCCCTTGTCATGCAAAGCCACCCTTCACTTTAGGGAGGTGCGTCCTTAGGTCAGTTATAAGAAATCTCTATGTTCTGTTACCCTTAAATAACATGTTTTTATTTTAGCAAAAAAAATGACATCTTCTACTCTAGGGGAATCTGGCATCCTTTTATTGCTTTGCTCATTTTAAGCATGTCCCTTTTGTTCTCAGCAGAACCAAGCAGCAGTGTTGGTGTTCTCTCGGGAAGGACCTGTTCTTGTATCACTGCCATATACACAGGATCAAAGACTCTAAAGCAACTATGGTACCGCTTTTCTTATACACTCATTTTTAGGAAGGCTATTTTGTGTAAACACTTTCTATTTGGTAGTGAACATGGAGCACTTTAATTTTACTAGCCTCACCACTATAATATTTTGCCTCTGCAAGCAATCAACTGTATTTGTCTGACATAATTGATTGAGAAGATTATTTGTAAGTTAACAAGGACGCGGCATACAAGTAGGCCTAAAAAAATAAGTGATTCCATCAAATGTCCATTGTAAGGGTAATTCAGGTTGCTGCCAGTCAAAACTGCCCTGGGCATTTCAAACACATGCTCCTGCTTGCATTTGATTGCACTCCTCTAATTGTACATGACTCTCACCCAGCAGTAGTCCATGGATGATTATGTAAGGACAGTGAAAGCTGACTAAGTAAAATTACTGTATTTTGAGGATTACAGTGGGGTGAAGGTTATCACAATATGACTGTTTCTTCCTATCAAAGCCACTTAGTGACTACAATTGTGACCTGCTGAAGTCAATTCCTTAAAATAACTCTCCTATTCCGGTCCAGCCTCCTCCCCTGCGCCACCGCTCCATGCGTATCTTCATGAACGATGACCGCCACGTGATGGCCAAGCACTCCGCTGTGTACCCCACACAGGAGGAGCTGGAGGGTGTGCAGAACATGGTGTCCCACACGGAGCGTGCTCTCAAGGCTGTCTCTGACTGGCTGGACGAGCAGGAAAAGGTGGTCAAGTCTGCACCAGACGGAACTGATTCCGATAAAGAAAGGTAAGTGAGTGGAAAATTATATTCTAAATGGTGCATGGGGTACAAAATGTCAGTTGCGTAGAAATATGTTTTGCACCATCAAGGCTGGAGTGTTGGTGAAGGCAGCATCACTTTCAGCTTTGAATTTCAAAGGTAATTGACCTGGGTACTCATGTCTCCTCTGCCAGTGAGCCCAAGGTGTCGGAACAGGCCACACGGTCCCTGCGTGGGGTGATGAGGGTGGGCCTGGTGGCCAAGGGCTTGCTGCTGAAGGGGGACCTGGACCTGGAGCTGGTCCTTCTGTGTAAGGACAAACCCACAATCACACTGCTGAAGAACGTGGCAGATAACCTGGCTGTGCAACTCAAGGTGAGTCCATTCACCCTCTAGTGTTTTCTGTGTCTTCATATTGTTGGCTTTGTGAAGTTGAATTTGTTCTTCCGGAATATACTCTCCTGCATCATTTCAGTTGTGGGGTGACGCATTCATTTGAGAGGAATGGTCACAACTGAATTCAGTAATAAAATATTTATTTTATGCTTGGGGGTACATGACCTTGACTGCTTGGTGGGATAGCCACTACATGGCTATTGTATTAACAATTCCTCCTGTTCTACCTGGCAGACCATCACAGAGGACAAGTATGAGGTCACTCAGGTCATCCGTGAAGCCACCATCGTAATCAAGAGCACCAAGGAGCCTCCCCTGACCCTGACTATCAACATGACGTCCCCCCTGGTCCGCGAGGAGGTGGAGAAACAGGCTGCCGGAGGTAGGCTGCCACACAGGGGCAGATGGTTCACTAGTGCCCCCTTAGGCAGGGAGACTAAACAGGCAGGCAGCCAGTCTAGACAGATATTGTTTATTGGGCCTTCAATGGAGCTAGGGGATATGTGGGAACTGTCATGTAATGAAACCGTGCTATGTTTATAGCTCTTTAAACTCTCGTAGTTCCATGTAATGTGATGTACATTTTTGATGGCCCAATACACAGTATAGAAAGGCTAGTTACTGACTGAAAAGGGTTTTCTATTCCCTATGGAGTCCAGACATTAACTATATGAAGGCTTACTGAGAATAACAAAAAAACAAACACCACTTTGTTTGCATGTTTTATACTGAACACTGAACGGTTTGCATTGCAGCAAAAATGAGTTGCAAAGTGTTGTCAAGTGTTCTGGTTACTAGACCCAGCAGTGGGCTATTGACTGATGTTCATCAGCAGGGAGGACACGGGTTACAGATAACGCCAGGGGCTCTTTGACTCTGCATGGCTGAATGTCACTTCTCCCAGTCACAGTCAAAATCAGTGGACAACTGTGATCAGTCTTTGTAAATCCAATCCATGGCGGTTTGTCCGAAGCAGAGGGAGTCATAAGTTCAATAATAAATACAAGAAATACTTACAGTGCCCTCTGTAATTATTGGCACAGTGAAGCATTTTTTTTTTTTGGCTCTAATTATTTGAGAAAGTTAAATGCACATATCATACCACCTGAAAATACTAACCTCCCCTGTTAGTGTAATTGGGAGGGATTTGCATATCTTGGGGATATATTTGTGCGTTTAACTTTCTCACTCCTCATTCACTATTCATTCAGGATTATCCATAATTATGGTAGCATCCATATTAATGTAGAAGTGTTTAGAAATGTATTCTTATTTATAATAATGTTTACTCCGAAATGACACATTATTAACAAATTTTTATTGGGCACAAAATAATCTGAAACACAACCAAAACTAACAGAAAATGCATCCAACAAATGTCGAGTCACAAGCTCTATGTAGTCATTGCGTGCTATGAGTATTGGACCAAATACTAAACTTTGAATGAGTCAAAAGAAGAAAAAAATGCTTCGCTTTCCCAATTAGAGGGCACTGTATATTATGAGAAAGGGTACTAGTCGGTGGCGGCCCATGTTCCCTCAGATGTTCTGAACAGGAAGTTGGATGTACCCACCAGGCATCAACCTAGCCTTATCTATAACTGTGTCAACATTGAAGCCCGGTTTGGCTCTTGAAGGCCATCAGTTTTGCTGCAGTGTGGACTTGTTTTGTTAATTTTGTGCATCTGATTCTCTCTGTCAAGCCTTCTAGTTTGTCAATTTTTAGGGACGCTGGACCTTTGACCAACTGGACGCTCTCTGTCTCGGAAGGGGCTAAGCAGTACACCCAGTATAGGGGTGAAGGGGAGGGGCTCTACCTCTCATTGTTATAGCAAAGCACTCAGACTTCATAACTGGGCTGAGGCATACGAGTTGACATTGAGTTAACACAATGGAGACAACTTCCCTTTTGATAATTCACTCCCACTGTAATCTTACATCCATACACATTTTTCTCAATATAGGCCTACTTGGAGTATCTTAAGAAATCACCCACTTAACAGCAGTTTCTGAAGTGGGTTGAAGTTATATATCTTTAGTGTAATTGCAGTTTCACTGAGAGGTTCAGACCATCAAGTTCTCCAGGTGTGGGGGGGTCCCCCCTCCCCTTCCCTGTCCTGCCTGTGGTTTGGGAAAGCTGCCTACTCCCCCTGGCCGTGTGACAGAACCCCCCTTGGTCAAACTGTACCTTGTCTTCTTATTCCACCCGCCAATAGAAACGCTATCAGTCAACGATCCACCGGATGTTCTGGACAGGCAGAAATGCCTTACTGCCTTGGCGTCTCTTCGCCACGCCAAGTGGTTCCAGGTTTGCATCTTGTCTTTATTTGTCTTAAAGTAGTTCAGTTTTTTTCTACATTTGACGCAGTTTCTTTCTTTGGTCGTTTTATTGTTTTTATTTTTAAATGTCCTTTCGAAGTGTATCTATCACCTGTAGTAGACTTCTTACTCTGTGGTTTTATAGCGTTTCCAAGGAAACCTTTGTCATTACCTTGTAGAGATGCTCTGCTGACTTAACAGGTTTGATTGCAGTGTCATTGAAAATGTTCAATGCTGCTTTTTAGAAAGGACGTTCAACAATCCCCTCAAAGCAACCGTTGTATTAAACCACTGCTTAATTTTGATCAGAGATGTGGAACTAACTTGCTACACTCGGGTGCAATATTTCTCAAATATTATCAATCTATCAATCGACAACCCTTTTCTGTACTATCATATTGTGTTGAGGTTGATTCCTCATTGTGGACTATGTTGATTCTTAGTCATCATAGGGTACTGTCATCTCTTGCTCTTAACTGTAAGCGCTCCATCTCTGCAGCCTGTTCTTGTAGAGTGTGTAGGCTCCAATCCCCCATGCTCTTGCTGTTTCAGCTTTCTGTGTGCCACAAAAAAAGGAATATTGCACCTTAGTTAGAAAATGTACATTCACTATTCAGTCTTCTGGGGCCTCATTTATAAACGTTGCTTATGACAAAATATGACCCAAAACATGTGCACCAAAGTTGGCATTAATTAAAAATACTCTCCTCCCACGAACTTCAGACCATGCATAAGCACAGTTTCTAGTGGTTGAAGTATTACATTGCAAGGTGAAAGTGGTAGCCTTGTGCTAATGGGGAATATGACTCTTACTCAGTCACGAATAATGCCAAAATCTGCCATTAGCGAGAAGAGCAAAATCTTTTTATTTTCTTTGCATTCTAAAATAAAATCCTATTTCACTTACATGATCATTGCATAGTAAATTCTTCACATTTTCTGATTTCCTAGGCAACTTGCAAACTGGTCTATAGGCCTACAAGTTACTATAGGCTACCATTCTTCCCATTGCTCATTTCATTTGACTTATGTCACAGTAGTAAATAAGCTATTTCAAGTATTTTGCTGTGTGATCCATTCCAAAACGCTGTTTAACATTGGAACAGACTGTTCACCTTTTCATTGACGTTTGTAGGCTAGGCTTATGTCTACTGGAGAAATGTGACATTACAGTTTTCAGACATTTCATTTAGAAGCAAAATACATACAACAACCATTGCATAATACATTCCTCAACATTTCTGGCCATGTTAAGATGGTTGAGTTCATATTCCTGAAGTAGCCATATAAAAAATTACCATGTCACATCTCATTTAATTGGGCCAATTAATGTGCTATTTATAATGTCATGTTTTTAGTCTACATCCAACAGGAGAATTCAACAGATGAACAGACATTTGATCTACTGAAATGTGTAGGCCTCCGGTCATTTTTTTATTAGAGTAGGTATTGTTTCAGAACTTGTGGACATTGCTACATATTTAGGTTTGTGGGGAGAAAGTCAATGCAAAACATTATTGCATTCAACGATCTGTTTACAGGTCCACAACAATTTGCAATTGATTTTGTCACTCAGATACTGCAAAAGAAAACATTCTGCCAACACACGACATCCGATCAAGTTCGCTATTGCTATTTAGATACTCTTTGCCTATTTCCAATTCTAGTATACAGCAAATAAGGGCATTATTGTCACCATAAAATGTGAAATATGGGTGTTTTTCAGGTGGACTTATCCTGCTCGTTAATACTTGTTTACATGTTTATGACTGGTCTGATTTCTAATGGGGGAAATGCATATGTTTGACATGTGCAAAGTTTATATAAAGCTATTTTGTCCGTGCGTAGTCTTTTCAGAAATGGTGCAAATATTTACTGTTAAATTCATGCAATGGTTATAAATGAGACCCCTGGTATATACCCCATACAATAACCTTTAGAGCTACTGTAAGGTATCGCCACTCATTAAACTAAGCACATTATAAATACTCTCATTGTCCTACATTTTTCCATGTCAGCATTTGGCTATACATTGACTCCCCTTCTCCCTCTAATCATTTAACAGAATCACAAGTTGACACATTTGATACGGAGCTGCAAGAAGCACAATTACTCAACAATCACCACCCTGTCATACCTATTACAGCACCACTGATCAAATCTGCTTTTTACTTCACACAAATGGAGTTGTCTATTAAATTCAATAACCACATCTGCAGACAGAACAATTATCACATTCATGCTGCACTTTTCCCATACTGTACCACAATAATGACAAAGCAGAGCCGTTCGTCTGTGTGGCTTTTTGGTGTAGCTGCTGCTTTCTTGTTTTTGTGAGTTCTTGTTTGACTAAGGCTCCCTCTCCCTCCTCCCCCTCCCTGCTTGTGTCTCCAGGCCAGGGCCAACGGGCTGAGGTCCTGCGTCATCGTCATCCGCATCCTGAGGGACCTGTGCTCCCGCGTCCCCACTTGGGCCCCACTGCATGGATGGGTGAGTCACCAGCAGCATTTTCTGCCAGCTGGTTCGTCGAACGCCCCCTAACTCATGACATTTGGTTTGAGAAATGTCATTCTAATTACAGTGGTCAGGTTTGATGTGTAAGATGGTAATTTATTTAAGGGCTTAGTACATCAAACTGCAACAAGTTCTTATTTACAGCCTTTTTATCCAATTTGCCAAACATCTGGACAAAATACAAACATTAACATTTCTTCCCTTCACCCCTGCTAGCCAATAGAGCTGCTGTGTGAGAAGGCAATTGGCACAGGGAACCGGCCAATGGGGGCAGGAGAGGCTCTGCGAAGAGTTTTGGAGTGTCTGGCTTCTGGAATCCTCATGGCTGGTGAGTAGTCTCAAAGAGCGGAGAGGACAAGTCCTCCCACCTCTGCTTAATTAATATCGTAGTAATTCCACATCACAAGCCAAAAGATGTCATAATTTGCCTGTTGGTTTTTAGATGGTGCTGGAATCTGTGATCCATGTGAGAAGGAGCTGACAGATGCTATTGGCCACCTGGACCTCCAGCAGAGGGAGGACCTCACACAGAGTGCCCAGGTGAGTCACATCTACACCCACAGGGCCTACCGAGTGGGGCAGTGGTCTAAGGCACTGCATCGCAGTTGCTAACTGTACCCCTAGAGGTCCTTGTTTGAGTCCGGGCTCTGCCGCAGCCGGCTGCGACCGGGAGACCCAGCTGCGCACAATTGGCCCAGCGTCGTCCAGGTTAAGGGAGGGTTTGGCCGGCAGGGATGTCCTTGTCCCATCACTCTTTAGCGACTCCTGTGGCAGACCGGGCGTGCACATGCACATTGCCAGGTGTGCTGTGTTTCCTCCGACACATTGCTGCACTGCTTCCGGGTTAAGCAGGCATTGTGTCAAGAAGCAGTGCAGCTTGGTTGGGTCGTGTTTCGGAGGACGAGTCCGTCAGGGAGTTGCAGCGATGAGACAAGATTAACTACCAATTGGGGAGAAAGGGGGGTAAAATTGTTTGTGTAAAAAAAAAAAAAAAAAAAAAAAAAAAAAAAAACACGTGTGTGATTATGGTGGCTGTAGTAAATGGAAAAAAATCACCACCTGTTCATCTGTTTTCAGCATGCCTTAAGGCTGTCTGCCTTCGGACAGCTTCACAAAGTGCTAGGGATGGACCCCCTTCCTTCCAAAATGCCCCGGAAACCCAGGAGCGAGACCCCCATTGACTATACAGGTAAGCCAGGCTGCAGACGTGTGCATACAACTTAGTGTCCATATTTTGGAAAGGCTCAGCAGTCCTTGTGTTTTTGTTGCAGTCCAAATCCCCCCCAGTACAACCTACGCCCCACCAATGAAGAGGCCTATCGAGGAGGAGGAAGGAGGGGAGGACAAAAGTCCAAACAAGAAAAAAAAGAAGCTGCAAAAGAAATGTAGGTGTTGCTTAGTTCTTCCTGTTCTTCACAGTTCTTCAGTGGCGACTCTTTTTAATTTCCCCCTTGGATGGACCAAAACAATTTATTAAGTGGCAGTGTTTTTAATCCTAATCTTCACTAGCCCCAGATGAGAAGTCGGAGCCTCCCCAGGCCATGAATGCTCTGATGAGGCTGAACCAGCTGAAGCCTGGCCTGCAGTATAAACTCCTCTCCCAAACTGGCCCGGTACACGTACCAGTCTTCACCATGGCTGTGGAAGTGGACGGCAAGAGCTTTGAAGCCTCAGGCCCATCCAAACGCACTGCCAAGCTTCACGTTGCTGTCAAGGTGAGTGGGTGTATGGTGTAAATGTTCTAAGCGTTGGGTGTGTTGTTGTGAAATCAGAAGATTGTAACTATTGTCTGCTGCGCTTCACATATTTTCCTTTCCAATCTTTTGCTTGGCCCAATCATAGGTCCTCCAGGATATGGGCCTCCCCACAGGTGTGGAGCTGAAGACTGCTGAGCCAGTGAAAACTGAGGTGGCAACGGCCATTGTGGAGGAGGTGAAACCCTGCATCACTCCCATCGCAATGGACACCGCAGCCACAGGGGCGGACAGCGTGGAGGCCACAGACGGTGCAGAGGTATGGGTCCTCGGAGTAGAACTCAAAACAATGTTTTTGGACACTAGGCTCGGTTTTGACTCCAGTTTTGTTGTATTGGTCTTGTTTACAGAGAAATGTATGTTTTTCTTTGTCTTAGAGTGCTCGTCAACAGGGACCAATCCTGACCAAACATGGGAAGAATCCTGTGATGGAGCTAAACGAGAAGCGGCGCGGCCTCAAGTATGAGCTCATCTCAGAGACCGGAGGCAGCCACGACAAACGCTTCGTCATGGAGGTTAGTGTCTCAGGAGTGGAATAAGTACCCATCCACCCCGCAACTAGACTGATGCCTTTTTAGAAACAAACAGTAGATATCCAGCTGCTTCAATGATTGGAGGAGTTTACTTTATTTGCACCAAATCTCAATTTCATGTAAATTTTAGAGTTTTTTTTTTTTTGCTTGTTTTTGAGAATTTACCCCTGCATCACTATACTGAGAGCTTTGTCGTTTCTAACATTACATTTGGGTGTTTTTGGAGTTTTGCTTATCTGTGGCTCCCATACTGCAGAACGAGCAACAAGGAAGTATATTGGTGAGGTACATTTCTCAAAACAGTGTCTGGACACTTCTATAGCAACATACAATTTAAATCTCAAATTTTGTTCAAATAAAGTTAACTTGACCTTTTTAAACATTGACAATAACATGAGCTTGGCTTTGACACAAATTCTTGGTCCCATGCTTTATCCTGTTCTTGCCTGAGTCAATGTATTGACCTGTCTTTCCTCCTGTTCCAGGTGGAGATAGATGAACAGAAGTTCCAAGGGACTGGCTCCAATAAGAAGGTGGCCAAGGCCTATGCTGCCTTGGCAGCCCTGGACAAACTCTTCCCAGAGGGCTCTGTGACTGAGGCAGCCAAGAAGAAGAAACTCCCAATGGTAAGATTCCTTATGCCTTACTGTATATATGTGCTTGCTATTGTTTGTAAAAATATATTAACTGAGTAATTATGGTTGCTGCTGACCTGTCTGTCAATTTAGTCCTCGTGTTTTCTCCAACAGCATGGGTTTGGCATGATGGGTGACCCGACTGGTGACCCGGCAGCCACTCCCAGGGGCAGAGGTAGAGGACGTGGCAGGGGGAGGGGCCGAGGGTTCAATAATGGTGGCAGCTATGGTCAAGGTAAAACAGCTATATGCTACCTACAGTGCCCTCAAAGTATTCATACCCCTTTCCTTTCTCTACGTTTTGTTACAGCCTGAATTTAAAATTTATTAAATGTATTTTTTTGTCAATTGGCCAACACACATTGCCCTAATGTAAAAAAAATTAAAATCAATTACTACCCCATCTCTGTACCCCGCACATGCAATTATTTGTTAGGTTCCTAAGTATAGCAGTGAATTTCAAACACAGATTCAACCACAAAGAACAGGGAGGTTTTCCAATGACTCGCAAAGAAGGGCACCTATTGGTAGATGGATTTTAAAAAAGCAGACACTGAATATCTCTTTGAGCACGGTGAAGTTGTTAATTACACTTTGGATGGCGTATCAATACACCCAGTCACTACAAAGAGACAGGGTTTCTTCCCAACTCAGTTGCCAGAGAGGAGGGAAACCGCTCAGGGATTTCACCAAGGCCAATGGTAACTTTAAAATGGGTAGAGTTTAATGGCTGTGATAGGAGTAACTGAGGATGGGGTCAACGTTGTAGTTACTCCACAACACTAACCTAATTGACAGTGAAAAGGAAGCCTGTACAAAGTTTAAAAATATTCCAAAACATGCATCCTGTTTTGCAACACGGCACTAAACTAATACTGCAAAATAATGTGGCAAAGCAATTAACTCTTTGTCCTGAATAGTGTGTTATGTTTGGGGTAAATCCAATACAGAGTAACACTCCATATTTTCAAGCGCAGTGGTGGCTGCATCATGTTATGGATATTCTTGTCATCTTTAAGAACTGGGTTTTTCAGGATAAAAATTAAACTAAGCACAGACAAAATCCTAGAGAATAAACTGGTTGACTTCTTTCCCTCAGGCAGTGGGAGGTGATAGCAGGACAATAACCGAACACACAAGGCCAGTTAAGCACAGGAGTTGCTTATCAAGAAGACATTGAATGTACCAGAGTTGCCTAGTTACAGATTTGACTTAAATCAGCTTGTAAATCTTTGGCAAGATTTGAAAATTGCTTTCTAACAAATGACCAACAACAAACAGAACGTGAATAAAAAAACAATTAAATGTGCAAATATTGTACAATCCAAGTGTGTAAAGCTCTTCGACTTACCCAGAAAGACTCTCAGCTGTAATTGCTGCCAAAGGTGATTCTAATATGTATTGACCCAGGGGTGTGAATATTTATGTAAATTGGTGTGTGTGTGTGTATATATATATATATATATGTGTGTGTGTGTGTGTGTGTGTGTATTTTTGGGGTCCATTAACATGTTTTTCCTTTGTCATTGTGTGTAGACGGTCAGGTCAGAAAAACAGATTTTTATTTCGGGCTCTAATACAATAAAATATGGAGTAAGTCATGGGGTATGAGTACTTTCTGAAGGCACTACATTGACTATTGACTATGCTGTAAATACTGTTTTTCAACATTTAAATGGTAGGCAACATCTCATGTCAGCTGAGAAATGTAATGGTTGGTTTGCTTAACTCTTCAGGTGGCTATGGAAGTTATGGATATGGGAACAATGGAAACACTGGCGGCTATAGTGAGTATTGATTTTCCCTTGTCCTCATCTTCCAATCCCTGGAATAGTCTTGCGACTCAGTCTGGTTTTCATTTGATATGTCCACCTTTATCAAGAGGATACTACAAGAGGGTTTCTCACTACTCGCATTGTAAGATAAGCAGAAGTTCAGTGTGGTTTGATCAGAGCACAACATGCTCAGCCATCTTAGTGGAGAGTTAGTGGCATACATCTGGAGGTTTCCAACAATACAAGACCTGGAAATGTTATTTAAAAAGTATATTTTTGTTTTGGAGAGTATGCCATTGAATGTCATCTAAACAAACTACCAAAGAAGGAACTTGAGTGCTCTTATTCCTGGTTCGATTATGATTTTACATTTCTCTGCTTTGTTAAGCCACAGGACTCAATCTATATCACTTTGACCCCCCTCCTACCAGCAGAACTGTTCTGAGGAAACACCTTCTTGAGCGTGACAGGAGCAGAGAAATCTAAAAGTCCCGACAAACAAAAAGCAGTTTTGAAAACAATTTGACCAAGTCATTGACACATGCCACTTTATGGCAAAAAACAAACAAACCAATCTAATTAAATTTTTCCTTCTCTGCTCTGTCTCATTCTTTAGGTGACTTTGTCTCAGACTGCTATGGCTACCACGAGTTTGCGACATAGATCATCCCAATCTTTTAAATCAAAACAAAATGTAGAGAAAGAGGAGCAAACTATAGTGTTCCTGCAACATGAACTCCAATCACTCCCCTGGGAAAAAACTCCCTTTGCTTAACCGCTACGACTCATGTCCCAACGCCTAGAGAGATGGGAGGCCAGTGAGTGCTTGTTGCCTTTGGTCACCTTCCATACCCTCTGCCAACCCTGGGACGTACCTGGACACCTGGATATGCCAAAAGCCACAGGCACACTTTCCCAATAGACTGCCTTCCTTAGTGGAATTGAGACCAGAGCATTATGGTTGGCTGATGGATAATGGCCCACTGTGATGGAGTGGGTCAGACTGGGGAGATTGATCCCATTGTGGCCATCTGTCTTGAATGTCTACACACAAAAAAAGTTATTTCTTATGATGTGAACGGTCTTATTTCATTTTGTTGTCTGAAAATGTATTATCAATCACCTCATTGTCAATGTTTTTATTTTATTTAGCATTTTGTTATGAGAACATAAGGCTGCTTTGAATATTTGCAGTTTTTTATTAAAATGTCAGAATTGCTAAATTGTGGCTATTGATGCATGGTGGTTACATGCTCGTCTTACTTTGAAAATGATAATGTTCACAATGCCCCTCATTGACCTCACACGTGAGGCACCTTTAGGCATGAAAGAACCACAGCATTGTTGATACTTGCACAAGACTGATTTTGACATTCTGCATTATGATTGTGAAGTAAAAATAGTCTTGTATGTTTTTAAAAAATAAATGTGATATCCCATACAATAATGTGGTACTGCAATTTTAGTGAAACGCTTCACTTTCTTGAAAATGCAATGTATTAATCTTCACAAGCATGGGTGTGACAGCAGTAGAACTCTACAAACCCCCTCTTAATTTCATGCCTCTTTCTTTTAGATTATTACAATAGTGGAGCAAATGGTGGAGCTGCGGCTGCTGGCACAGTTACTGAAGTCGCTGCGGCCAGCACTACAGGCGTGACAGCTACAGGAACCTATGGTTCCTACTACCAGAATGATGGGGGCTACTCCACCCCATCTCCAGCTCCCAAAGCCCCTGTCAAAAAGGAGGCCAAGTCTACCTTCCCTGGACCGCCAGGCGTTGGTGGGGGGGTCCAAGGGGCCTACCAGACCACCCCTGGCCAGAGTGCCTATAACCAGTATGGCCAGGGCTATGGGCAAGGCAATAAGACCTTCAATCAAAACCAGGCAGGAGCAGGAGTTTATCCGTACAGCACTGCCTACCCCAGCCAGGTGACGGGCAGCACTGTTGCCAGCCAAGACTACAGTTACGACGGTAAGATGGATTTTCGGCACAGGGAATCACAAGTTCAACGTAACCTAAGCTGTTTTATCAAGAGTTTCACTAATCAACTTCCTCTTCCATAGGTTACGGAAATCAGTCAAATTACAACGCACAGGCAGGAGCCAACCAGAGCTATGGTGCAAATCCAGCGCCATACCACAACCCAGTAGGATACGGCAGGGGAGACCCCACCGTGAACTACCAGTACAGATAGACTAATCCGCCCTCTGCACACCCCCAACTGAGCCCCACAGTACCACCCCACAACCCTGTCACAAGCGTTCTCCAAAGAAGCGATGGTGGCTGTCCTGTGATCCATGGTTACTTGCATTTGTTTTATTTTTTTATTTAAAGTAATAAACTGGACTTATTAGTTGGCAGCTCCCCACGGCTGTATCAAATTGTCTATTTCATCAGTTTGGTCAGTGTTCAAGCTTGTATTTTATTTGTATGCACTCCACCAAATTCCCCTCCCATATCACCACCACTACCACCCAAAAAGAGGGAATGACAACTTTTTTCCTTTTTTTTTTTATACCCCAGCTATGATTTTATTTCTGTCCATACACAGTTAACTATGTTGACCACTAGTTGTTTTTGACTGAGGATGTTTAAATTTTCATTTTACAATACAATGGGCCTGGAGAACTGCTTGCTTGTTGACGTATTTGCTTGTAATTTTAGACATTTATTTTTCAATGTTTTAGTTGACGTATTTCTGTAGTTTTAACTCCAACAAATAATTTTGGAAATGACTAGGAAGACATTTTTTTAAATGTCAATTACATTTCTGGTCAAAGTAGATTTGGTGGTTGGGATGATTTTATTTCTTCTCAGAACCATGTATAAGAAAGTGTGGTGTTTGTATCAATAAAGGACTTTTATTTTGGAGGAAAGCAACTTGTGTGTCGACCAAGCATTTCACTTCATGAGAGGCTCTCTATTAACCTTACGTTCCCTCCCAGATATCAGAAAATACATTTTGAAGTCAATATTGTGCAATGAAATGTTACATTTGTCCTTTTGGAGACGCTCCAATCCAGAGTGATTTACTACATTCATCTTAAAATGACTAGGTGGGACAACCACATCTGTCATAATACATTCTTCCTCAAGGTATTCGTCAAACCTTGCTAGCTACAACAAAAGGAGTTAGCTGTCCAAAATTATAATCCGTAACAATTTTTGGATTACCCAAACTCTAATTTATTCTGATTACATTCAGTACTTAGATTCCTTTCCCCATAAAAAGTATTGGAAGACAAATGTATGTTCCCAACTGAACCACATATTGTAGCATAAACCAATGTTAGTTTACATTTACCTAGCTGGCCATATATGGATGTTAAATTGGACTTTATGGGTTGGCTATGTATGCTGCTTCTAATCTAACCCATCGCTTTCTACTACATATAATAGGATTATATCGTTACATTAATAACCAAAGTCAGAATTCCAGTTATTCTAATAAAGGTCATACCCCTTGATCTTCAAGAATAGGACTTAGAAATATTGAAGTATAGATGAGCCAAATTGTTTTACCGGAGCATAACCCAAAACTAAGGATTTATTAGCCAGGCCTACTTTGTTTGATTTTGTTTGGGCTCATTGATTTGAGTTGAAAAATAAATGTTGAGTTCATGGAATGGCATGCATTGATCACTACTAAAAAGTACTATTCACATGTGGAAAAATGAATGCTATATGCCTGTTTACCTTTTTGTTGGTGACACTTTATTTTGATAATATGCAGCTGTTTAAAGGGCAAATCCACAGATAAAAACAATACGGACGCCGCCTCTGTTTTGGTAAAAAGCTGAGGGATGGGCCTGGAGAAATGTAACCACTGAGATTAATAGACCGCTATTGATGCAAGGACTGACCATCCATGATACCAAAATTATTGTTTTAGCCATGTGAGGCTATACGGTGTTTGTTCAGGTTTACAAACTGGTTTCTCATGGAGTGTGACAGTTGAACTAGGCTCACAAGGCTTTAGTTATATTCTTCAAGAATCAATGATATAAATACAGTAGAAAAAGTCTATATACAGTGTGTGCAAATGAGGTAAGATAAGGGAGATAAGGCAATAAAATAGGCCATAGTGGCAATGTAATTATGATATAGCAATTAAACACTGGAGTGATGAATGTGCAAGTAGAGATAATGGGGTGCAAAGGAGCAAAATAAAATAAATACAATATGGGGATGAGGTAGTTGGATGGGCTATTTACAGATGGGCTATGTACAGGTACAATGATCTGTGAGCTGCTCTGACAGCTGGTGCTAAGTGAGGGAGATATGAGTCTCCAGCTTCAGTGATTTTTTGCAGTTCGTTCCAGTCATTGGCAGCAGAGATCTGGAAGGAAAGGCGGACAAAGTAGGAATTGGTTTTGGGGGTGACCAGTGAAATATACCTGCTGGAGCGCATGCTGCTATGGTGATCAGTGAACTGCGATAAGGCGGGGTGAACCAGGTGAGGCAATCGTTTGTGAAACCAAGGCTGTTGAGTCTGCTGATAAGAATGCGGTGATTGACAGAGTCGAAATCCTTGGCCAAGTCGATGAATACGGCTGCACAGTATTGTCTTTTATCGAAGGCAGTTATGATATCGTTTAGGACCTTTAGCATGGCTGAGGTGCACCCATGACCAGCTCGGAAACCAGATTGCATAGCAGAGAATGTACGGTGGGATTTGAAATGATCGGTGATCTGTTTGTTAACTTTGTTTCCGAAGACCTTAAAAATGCATAGATATAGATCTGTCGCAGTTTGGGTCTAGAGTGTCTCCCCCTTTGAAGAGGGAGATGACCGCGGCAGCTTTTCAATCTTTGGGGATCTCAGACGATACGAAAGAGAGTTTGGACAGGCTAGTAATAGGGGTTGCAACAATTTCGGCAGATCATTTTAGAAAGAGAAGGTCCAGATTGTCTAGCCCGGCTGATTTGTAGGGGTCTAGATTTTGCAGCTCTTTCAGAACATCAGCTATATCGATTTGGGTGAAGGAGAAATGGGGAGGCTTGGGCGAGTTGCTGTGGGGGGTGCAGGGATAGCCAGCTAGGAGGAGGTGCTTTTATTCTCCATGGACTTTAGTGTCCCAGAACTTTTTTGAGTTCGTGCTACAGGATGCAAATTCCTGTTTGAAAAAGCTAGCCTTAGCTTTCCTAACTGCTGGTTCCTAACTTCCCTGAAAAGTTGCATATCACCGGGGCTATTTGATGCTAATGCAGTACGCCGCAGGATGTTTTTGTGCTGGCTTTTGTGGAGCCCTTGGGAACGATGCTTCGTGGGTGTCAGTTGTTGGTGTGTGCAGAGGGTCCCTGGTTCGCGCCCGGGTATGGGCGAAAGGACGGTTTAAAAAGGGCAGTCAGGTCTGGAGTGAACCAAATTTTATATATATAAAATTTGACCATTTGAATTGAACCATTATTGGGTTCAAAAACACTTAAATTTGTGAACACCCATCCACAGCAACCACAATCCGTAAGGCGCAAATAGATAAATGAGAGCGCAGCAGTGTGATTCACATCAATGAGCTATGTAGATATCTGTACCCCCTTAGACTACACCACTGCTGTTATCTTTTCCTCCAAGCGTTTATTCAAATTTGCTAATCTTTGGATGCCGACGGCAGTCACACCATTGGAAGACATAGCTTGGACTGTAGCCTACAAAAGCCAATTCCTGCTCTTTTGCCGCAATCCATTAAACACATTTAGTGTGTCATCATAGTCCTCTCTGATTTGTGGTCAGACTCGCTTTGGTGAAACAAATTTAAATTTGACTTAAATGTCATTGATAAAACAGAGAAGTGCCAAAGATTTTTTTTCGCAAACATCCTTTCTGAATTTAAAAGTAATCCTCAAAGTAATCATCTAGTTTTTAAAAAGTATCTGTAATCAGATTCTAATATTTTTGCTGGTTACGTAACGGATTACAGTTACCGTTTTTTTGTAATCTCTTACATATAAAATATTACATATAATCCGTTACTCCCCAACCCTGTTCAGATGTAGCCTGAATGAGGTGAACTTGGTGAATTGTGATGAAGTGTCATGCTCTGACAGTTTCATCAGAAACCGGAATAACAACAGCTCATTGCCCTTACAACGCTGGGAGAGCAGCATACGATCCAGCTTTTTGGTTTGCGACCAACTCCTACAAATGACATTACATTAAGTGTCAAACAGATTGGATGAATCTACGTATTGGGTACTTGATTACATTTACATTTAAGTCATTTAGCAGACGCTCTTATCCAGAGCGACTTACAAATTGGTGAATTCACCTTCTGACATCCAGTGGAGCAGCCACTTTACAATAGTGCATCTAAATCATTTAAGGGGGGGAGAGAAGGATTACTTATCCTATCCTAGGTATTCCTTGAAGAGGTGGGGTTTCAGGTGTCTCCGGAAGGTGGTGATTGACTCTGCTGTCCTGGCGTCGTGAGGGAGTTTGTTCCACCATTGGGGGCCAGAGCAGCGAACAGTTTTGACTGGGCTGAAACTGTACTTCCTCAGTGGTAGGGAGGCGAGCAGGCCAGAGGTGGATGATCGCAGTGCCCTTGTTTGGGTGTAGGGCCTGATCAGAGCCTGGAGGTACTGCGGTGCCGTTCCCCTCACAGCTCCGTAGGCAAGCACCATGGTCTTGTAGCGGATGCGAGCTTCAACTGGAAGCCAGTGGAGAGAGCGGAGGAGCGGGGTGACGTGAGAGAACTTGGGAAGGTTGAACACCAGACGGGCTGCGGCGTTCTGGATGAGTTGTAGGGGTTTAATGGCACAGGCAGGAGCCCAGCCAACAGCGAGTTGCAGTAATCCAGACGGGAGATGACAAGTGCCTGGATTAGGACCTGCGCCGCTTCCTGTGTGAGGCAGGCTCGTACTCTGCGGATGTTGTAGAGCATGAACCTACAGGAACGGGCCACCGCCATGATGTTGGTTGAGAACGACAGGGTGTTGTCCAGGATCACGCCAAGGTTCTTAGCGCTCTGGGAGGAGGACACAATGGAGTTGTCAACCGTGATGGCGAGATCATGGAACGGGCAGTCCTTCCCCGGGAGGAAGAGCAGCTCCGTCTTGCCGAGGTTCAGCTTGAGGTGGTGATCCGTCATCCACACTGATATGTCTGCCAGACATGCAGAGATGCGATTCGCCACCTGGTCATCAGAAGGGGGAAAGGAGAAGATTAATTGTGTCGTCTGCATAGCAATGATAGGAGAGACCATGTGAGGTTATGACAGAGCCAAGTGACTTGGTGTATAGCGAGAATAGGAGAGGGCCTAGAACAGAGCCCTGGGGGACACCAGTGGTGAGAGCGCGTGGTGAGGAGACAGATTCTCGCCACGCCACCTGGTAGGAGCGACCTGTCAGGTAGGACGCAATCCAAGCGTGGGCCGCGCCGGAGATGCCCAACTCGGAGAGGGTGGAGAGGAGGATCTGATGGTTCACAGTATCGAAGGCAGCCGATAGGTCTAGAAGGATGAGAGCAGAGGAGAGAGAGTTAGCTTTAGCAGTGTGGAGCGCCTCCGTGATACAGAGAAGAGCAGTCTCAGTTGAATGACTAGTCTTGAAACCTGACTGATTTGGATCAAGAAGGTCATTCTGAGAGAGATAGCGGGAGAGCTGGCCAAGGACGGCACGTTCAAGAGTTTTGGAGAGAAAAGAAAGAAGGGATACTGGTCTGTAGTTGTTGACATCGGAGGGATCGAGTGTAGGTTTTTTCAGAAGGGGTGCAACTCTCGCTCTCTTGAAGACGGAAGGGACGTAGCCAGCGGTCAGGGATGAGTTGATGAGCGAGGTGAGGTAAGGGAGAAGGTCCCCGGAAATGGTCTGGAGAAGAGAGGAGGGGATAGGGTCAAGCGGGCAGGTTGTTGGGCGGCCGGCCGTCACAAGAAGCGAGATTTCATCTGGAGAGAGAGGGGAGAAAGAGGTCAGAGCACAGGGTAGGGCAGTGTGAGCAGAACCAGCGGTGTCGTTTGACTTAGCAAACGAGGATCGGATGTCGTCGACCTTCTTTTCAAAATGGTTGACGAAGTCATCTGCAGAGAGGGAGGGGGGGGGGAGGAGGATTCAGGAGGGAGGAGAAGGTGGCAAAGAGCTTCCTAGGGTTAGAGGCAGATGCTTGGAATTTAGAGTGGTAGAAAGTGGCTTTAGCAGCAGAGACAGAGGAGGAAAATGTAGAGAGGAGGGAGTGAAAGGATGCCAGGTCCGCAGGGAGGCGAGTTTTCCTCCATTTCCGCTCGGCTGCCCGGAGCTCTGTTCTGTGAGCTCGCAATGAGTCGTCGAGCCACGGAGCGGGAGGGGAGGACCGAGCCGGCCTGGAGGATAGGGGACATAGAGAGTCAAAGGATGCAGAAAGGGAAGAGAGGAGGGTTGAGGAGGCAGAATCAGGAGATAGGTTGGAGAAGGTATGAGCAGAGGGAAGAGATGATAGGATGGAAGAGGAGTGAGTAGCGGGGGAGAGAGAGCGAAGGTTGGGACGGCGCGATACCATCCGAGTAGGGGCAGTGTGGGAAGTGTTGGATGAGAGCGAGAGGGAAAAGGATACAAGGTAGTGGTCGGAGACTTGGAGGGGAGTTATCGATACAAAAAGGAAAGACATAGTTTATCAACCGATTCCTCATTAGAGTTGTCTGTGGAACTTGTTTGTGCCACAGCCCACTGAAAGCAGAAAAGCAATGGCATTACATGTCAAAATGTTTGATTTGATTAATACCATTTACAGCTTAACCAAAAGGCCTTTCCATTGTGGTCAGCATACTCTGCTTACCCCAATTTGAGCTGATCTGGATGTCTCTCTCTGCCCCTCTCTTTCTGCTTCAGCACTGACTGTCAGTCTCGAGAAGCCACAGTGGGATGCCAGCTAGGTGTTTGTACCTACAGATGGTGGAGTGGAGACGGGCTCTGGTACCATCACCAGATCAGGAATTACCTGCTCAGTCTTGATGTCTTTCAATGGAGTCAGAGGAAGCTTGGAAAAAATGTTGGACTGTCAGGGTGAGCCAGGGTGATCATGTCTGCCACCACCAAACACTGTTCTATGTCTGCTATGAAGGTCTCGATTTTCAGGCTATTTTCTGGGCGAAACAACTTTGTATAATCGTCGTACAGCATGCCAGGCTTCTTGTCATTTGTGCAATGAATCTGGTGATACAGTTTTGTCAGATCTCACAAATGCTCTGCTCATATGAGCTCTTGACACGAAGCCCAGAACCAAGGTAAGCAGGTGTTCAACTACAGCTTGTTACAGAGTGAAAAGCTTTGGTCTGTGCTTCAGGGTAGATCCTCCCTACAAATCCGCAGAATATGTATTTGAGGACAAACTCGTAGTTAATACCAATATCTGGACTCACTAAAAACATATCTTGAAGGACTAGTCTGTTTCCCCTCAAGACAGAGGTTGGCCATCGTTTTCAACACTGTGACTCCTTAAAATAAATCTAGCTTGCTCACAACACAATCAATGAGCTGCCAGTCATGCAAGTCTATGATTTTGTTTTTTTGGTGTCATTGTATATCTGAATGTGCAAGAGAGAGACATTGCACCTCACAGTGTCTGAGTGAACCAGCAAGTCCTCTTCTGTTGGAGTCCTATTCCTAGTAGCCTCCGATAAGAGTCTGAGGGTAGTGCTGACTGTTACATTGAGACTGCTGGGACCCTTAAATACATTCTTAACTTTAGCTGTGATCTCCGCAGTAATGGTGTTGAGCAGGTGTGTGTCACCTGTGCTTAGTTTGTCAGTCAGGAGTTTAGTAGTGCCAAGCAGGTGTTCTAGCTTCCTGAGTATGTTTTGGACGATTTTCTCAGCTGTAGGTATGGAAAACTAGAGGTGCATTCAACAAGGCTTCCGTTTGCAAACCCTCGCGGCTAACTATGTTTGTTTTCAGAGTTGGTTGAATGTTCCATTTCTGTTAGAAAAAACTGATATGGATGTGGCAAGAAGAGCTGCTGTGCTTGCTGCAGCGAGAGCAATTGTGGATTTTTCAAATTTATTTTGGTCCTCATCTTATTGAAGCACTGCTTCCCCTACTAGCAGTTGCTTTTGATGAGCTTGGAGATGAGTCCGTGAGAATACAAACTGTTAGCTAACGTTAGCAAACGTTCACAGTCAACATCAAGTTAACAGCGTTCGCAAATGTTTTCTATTGTTGAAGGGTTAGCTAACGTGCTAAATAGTTACAAAGTAGCTCAAATGCTAAAGTTATTCTGTGATAAGATTCTAATTTGGAACCTTTGGTTTGCTAGATGTTTGCCTTACAGTAAGGAACATGACAGTTTGCCAAAAGGCACCTAAAAGACTCTGACCATGAGAAACAAGATTCTCTGGTCTGATGAAACTAAGATTGAACTATTTGGCCTGAATGCCAAGCGTAACGTCTGGAGGAAACCTGGCACCATCCCTACGGTGAAGCATGGTGGTGGCAGAATAATGCTATGGGGATGTTTTTCAACGGCAGGGACTGGGAGACTAGTCAGAAAGGAGGCAAAGATGAATGGAGCAAAGTACAGAGAAAGCTTTGATGAAAACCTGCTCCAGAGTGCTCAGGACCTGCACTGTATATACTGCTTTGAGTGATGAACGCACAGCTTTCTTTCTGCATAGGTGTATTACAGGCAATTGAGCCAAATATACACTGAACAAAAATATAAACGCAACATGCAACCATTTCAAAGATTTTACTGAGTTACAGTTCATATCAGGAAATCAGACAATTGAAATGCATTTATTCAGCCCTAAATATATGGGTTTCACATGACTGAGAATAAAGATATGCATCTGTTGGTCACAGATGCCAACAAAAGAAAAAGTAGGGGTGTGGATTAGAAAACTATTCAGTATCTGCTGTGACCAACATTTGCCTCATGCAGCATGACACATCTCCTTCGCATAGAGTTGATCAGGCCTGTGGAATGTTGTCCCACTCCTTTTGAATGGCTGTGTGAAATTACTGGATATTGGTGGGACCTGGAACATGCTGTCTTACATGTCGATACAGAGCATCCAAAACATGTTCAATGGGAAAAAGTGTCTGGTGAGTGTGCAGGCCATGAAGAACTGGGACATTTTTAGCTTCCAGGAATTATGTACAGATTCTTGCAACATGGAGCTGTGCAATATCATGCTGACACATTAGGTGATGGCGGAAGATGAATGGCACGAAAATGGGCCTCAGGATCTCACCACGACGTCTCTTTGCATTCAAATTGCCATCAATTGTGTTCTTTGTACATAGCTTATGCCTGCCCCTATTATAGGTTACCGCCACCATGGGGCACTCTGTTCACAACGTTGACATCAGCAAACTGCCCGCCCACATGACGCTATCTGCTATCTGCCCGGTACAGTTGAAACTGGGATTCATCCGTGAAGAGCCAGTTGGCCATCGAAGGTGAGCATTTGCCCACTGAAGTCAGTTACGACACCAAACTGCAGTTAGGTCAAGACCCTGTTGAGGATGACGAGTACGCAGATGAGCTTACCTGATGAGCTTACCTTATCAGTCGCGCAAACCCACAGTTTCATCAGCTGTCCGGGTGGCTGGTCTCAGACAATCCCGCAGGTGAAGAAGCTGGAGGTGTTGGGCTGCAGTTGTTTGGACGTACTGCCAAATTCTCCAAAATGACGGAGGCGGCTTATGGTAGAAAAATGAACATCCTGTTAACAGCTCTGGTGGACATTCCTGCACTCGGCAAGCCAATTGCACGGTCCCTCAAAAGTTGAGACATCTGTGGCATTATGTTGTGTGACAAAATTGCACATCTTAGAGTGGCCTATCATTGTCCCAGCACAAGGTGCACCTGTGTAATGATCATGCATTTTAATCAGCTTCTTGATATGCCACACCTGTCAGGTAAATGGATTAGTTTGGCAAAGGAAAAATGCTCACTAACAGGGATGTAAAACAAGTTTGTGTACAAAATTTGAGCGAAATAAGCTTTTTCTCTGTATGGAACATTTCTGGGAACTTTAATTTAAGCTCATGCAACACGGGACCAACAATTGACATTTACATTATTTTATATTTGGTACAGCTATCCATCTGGATTTCCGTGTCTGTTTCCATTAATCCTTTTTGGATCTCCCAACAAGGAATATGTGTAGTAATTTTCTTTTGTGTAAAGTAAAATTGTATTATATTTCTAATGAAATATTCGTTCCAGTTATAGGCAAACACGTCATAGCCCCCCCCCCCTTTCGTGCGACAATCCTGATGTTGAGAGCCATTCAGAAAAACATAATTGCAACTGTTTGATCTTACATCCATTTAAACTTCACCTACCTACAACGAGCACAATATTTCCAAGATATATCAGTTCAGTCATTCAACTATTTCCATTCTCATCCTCAGTCGCAATTCAGTCACTGTCAGTACATTACATGCAATGCAAGGGATAAATCAAGTGTGTAGTGGATTTTTTAAAATTCTTCATGTCAATTCAGGTATTAATTTTCGCTTGTTCTGAGGAGTTTACGGTATTTCAAAATACGGGCTCTTGTATTCCAGTACTTTCGACATATCCAATACTGAGCTCACTACCGGTCTCTTTTCGGCTTCGCTGTGACAAGCATGGCTGACACTGGTCTTGTAGAAACGCTTCTTCGGCGGGTGGAAAAGGTGGACGGTGGTCTCGACAGTCAGGATGTTGCAACCAGTCTTGGTGTGGACCACCAAGCTATCGTCGGGGCTGTGAAGAGCCTACAGGCACTTGGTGATGTGAGTTTACCTGCCCGTGTTGAAGCGGAAGTTAAGCGACCGTCCACTTTGTTCATTCGACGGAGAACTTAAGGACACAGCTGATGCTTAAACTGACTAGGAAAAACCTAAAACTGACCATTACCTTAACCCTAACCTAATTTTAATACATTCTGTAATTAAATATCGTTTTGGGCGTCAAGCGTGCATTTTTTTCTGTTCATTCTATGATGGGCGATTGGATAGGAAAGTGATGCAATAGGGACGTAAACGGAATATGTTAGCCACCTAGGTAGCAACCTTCTATTGTGAAGACTAAATAATTGTAGACCATGAATAAATACATAATTTAGCTACTCTTATTGAATACAGTGACAATGCTATTACAGACGTGCATCCCTGTCAAGACACACAGAACAATCCAACAATGCAGTGTGGACTACAATCCAAGGCAATGGTGACTGTTCAGACTGAATGTTCAGCTGCACTGCTAATCCGCGAATTTGACTAAAAACTGTTAGACATTTTCAATATTAGCTTTTATTGAGTCGTCATTAAGGCAATCTACCAACGTTTGATACACCTAGCTGGCTACTACTTGTATAGGATGGTAATTAATGGAAGCTTCTCTAATGTCAAACATGTAAAGTGTGTTGTACCGCAGGGCAGCTCTCCAGGCCCTCTCTTTTCTATTTTTGCCAATGACCTGCCACTGGCATTAAACAAAGCATGTGTGTCCATGTATGCTGATGATTCAATCACATACACATCAGCAACCACAGCTAATGAAGTCACTGGAGCCCTTAACAAAGAGTTGCAGTCTGTTTTGGAATGGGTGGCCAGTAATAAACTGGTCCTGAACATCTCTAAAACGAAGAGCATTGTATTTGGTACAAATCATTCCTTAAGTGCTAGACCTCAGCTGAATCTGGTAATGAATGGTGTGGCTTTTGAACAAGTTGAGGAGACTAAATTACTTGGCGTTACCTTAGATTGTGAACTGGCATGGTCAAAACATGTAGATTCAAATAGAGGTCGACCGATTATGATCTTTCAACACCGATACCGATTATTGGAGGACCAAAAAAAAAAGCCGCTACCGATTAATTGGCCGATTTTTAAAAATGTAAATGTATTTGTAATAATGACAATTACAACAATACTGAATGAACACTTATTTTAACTGAATACATCAATAAAATCAATTTAGCTTCAAATAAATAATGAAACATGTTCAATTTGGTTTAAATAGTACAAAAACAAAGTGTTGGAGAAGAAAGTAAAAGTGCAATATGTGTCATGTAAGAAAGCTAACGTTTAAGTTCCTTGCTCAGAACATGAAAACATATGAAAGCTGATGGTTCATTTTAACATGAGTCTTCAATATTCCCAGGTAAGAAGTTTTAGGTTGTAGTTATTATAGGAATTATAGGACTATTTCTCTCTACGATTTGTATTTCATATACCTTTGACTATTGGATGTTCTTATAGGCACTTTATTATTGCCAGTGTAACAGATTAGCTTCCATCCCTCTCATCGCTCCGACCTGGGCTCGAACCAGGAACACATCGACAACAGCCACCCTCGAAGCAGTGTTACCCATGCAGAGCAAGGGGAACAACTACTCCAAGTCTCAGAGCGAGTGACGTTTGAAACGCTATTAGTAACACACCCTGCTAACTAGCTAGCCATTTCACATCGGTTACACTAGCCTAATCTTGGGAGTTGATAGGCTTGAAGTCATAAACAGCGCAATGCTTGAAGCATTGCAAAGAGCTACTTGCAAAACGCACAAAAGTGCTGTATATCAAGTCATAGACTTAATTATAACATAATACACAGAAATATGAGCCTTAGGTCATTAATATGGTCAAATCTGGAAACTATCTTCTCGAAAACAAAACGTTTATTCTTTCAGTGAAATACAGAACCGTTCCGTATTTTATCTAACGTGTGGCATCCATAAGTCTAAATATTCCTGTTACATTGCACAACCTTCAATGTTATGTCATAATTACGTAAAAATCTGGCAAATTAGTTTGCAAAGAGCCAGGCGGCCCAAACTGTTGCATATACCCTGACTCTACGTGCAATGAACGCAAGAGAAGTGACACTTTCACCTGGTTAATATTGCCTACTAACCTGGATTTCTTTTAGCTAAATATGCAGGTTTAAAAATATATACTACTGTGTATTGATTTTAAGAAAGGCATTGATGTTTCTGGTTAGGTACACGTTGGAGCAACGACAGTCCTTTTTCGCGAATGCGCACCGCATCGATTATATGCAACGCAGGACATGCTAGATAAACTAGTAATATCATCAACCATGTGTAGTTATAAATAGTGATTATGATTGGTTGATTGATTGTTTTTTATAAGATAAGTTTAATGCTAGCTAGCAACTTACCGTGGCTTCTTACTGCATTCGCGTAACAGGCAGGCTCCTCATGAGGCAGGTGGTTAGAGTGTTGGACTAGTTAAACGTAAGGTTGCAAGATTGAATCCCCGAGCTGACAAGGTAAAAATCTGTCGTTCTGCCCCTGAACAAGGCAGTTAACCCACCGTTCCTAGGCCGTCATTGAAAATAAGAATGTGTTTTTAACTGACTTGCCTAGTTAAATAAAGTTGTAAAAATAAAAATAAACGGTGTCCAAAAATACCGATTTCTTATTGTTATGAAAACTTGAAATCGGCCCTAATTAATCGGCCATTCCGATTAATCGGTCGACCTCTAGATTCAATGGTTGTAAAGATGGGGAGAAGTCTAGACGTAATAAAGAGATGCTCTGCTTTTTTGACACCACACTCCAAAAAGCAAGTTCTGCAGGCTTTAGTTTAGTCTAATCTTGATTATTGTCCAGTTGTGTGGTCCAGTGCAGCAAGGAAAGGCCAAGTTATGCTGCATTTGGCCCAGAACATAGCGGCACGTTTTGCTCTTAATTGTAATCAGAGAGCTGATATAAATACTATGCATGTCAATCTCTCTTGGCTAAGAGATGAGGAGAGACTGACTGCATCACTTCTTTTTATAAAAAACAATGTGTTGAAAATCCCAAATTGTTTGCATAGTCAATTTACACACAGCTCTGACACACACACTTACATCACCAGACTTGCCACCAGGGGTCATTTCACAGTCCCCAAATCCAGAACAAATTCAAGAAAGCGTATAGTATTATATAGAGCCCTTATTGCATGGAACTTCCATCTCATTGCTCAAATATCCCCTATTTGACCTAGATAGTTTATGTGTACGCGTTGATATGTAGGCTACGTGTGCCTTTTGAAAAATGTATGTAGTTATTTTCTTGTCTATTGATGTTCTGTATAATGTCATTCTGTATTATGTTTCATGTTTTGTGTTGACCCCAGGAAGAGTAACTGCTGCTTTTGCAACAGCTAATGGGGATCCTAATAAAATACGAAATACCATAATGTCAACTTTGAAAAATTAGACCGAGTCAATACATTGGGAGCTGTTATTGTCACTGGATCTAAAAATGAGCCCATGGTAAACGTATAATGTGCAGTGATAGCTAATTCATGATGTGTACACCAATCAGACCTTGAGAAGATGACCAAATTGGTGGTCCTCTGCCTCAAGCCTCCATTATGATTTTGATCATGGTTGTTTGTTTTCCTGCACAGGTGATCTCAGCTGAGCAGCGCTCCTCAAAGCACTGGGAGCTGACTAGGGAAGGCTGTGAGATAGCCGAGCAGGGCAGCCATGAGGCCAGAGTCGTCAGCTCCATCCCAGAGGAAGGGATGCCTCAGAGCCAGCTCATGGTGAGAGGACCTGCAGGGTGCCTGGACAAATAATATGTACCATAATGTTATGTTTATTTGGATGAAAAACATTTGGCTGAAAAATAAAGAATTTAATTCAAGTTGGTCTTTACATTGTGATTTTGGGTCATAGCAATATACAGTATATGCTCCCTACTTGGAGCATTGGGGCAGTGTTTACAGATAGTTTTGTCTCTATTTCTGTGTAGAAACTAGCCTTTGGGAAGGTGGGTTTCAGCAAGGCCATGTCCAACAAGTGGATCCGTCTGGACAAGGGCCACGAGGGCGGCCCCAGGATCTTCAAGACTGTGAGTTTATCTTCACATCTGACTTGGTGTGATTGAGTGTGAGTGTTGCTTTTATAATGGAGAAAATAAGTATGACACACAAGCATCAATTTCGTGTGTGTACCCAGGTGGAGCGCTTAGAAGACTTGGTGAGGGACAAGTTGCTCCTGGTACAGAAAGGCCAGGCGTCTCAACTGGAGGAGAAGGAGAAGAATGAGCTGAAGAAACGCAAACTGCTCTCTGAAGTGTAAGAATCAGACCGGTTGATAATATTTGACTACTGTGAAAATGTTTGTGAAATGTTAAGTATATGCCTAACTGGTATCTACCAGTAGATGGCAATAGATGCCATTCAGCAGTACAACAGTGTTCAATCATCTGACATCCAGGCATGTTCAGGATGCCCCAGTCACAACTAGCCTCAGCATAGTCTCATGCTGATGATGTTCTCTGACTTGTTGACCCTTAAGTCTTTAGTTGAATAACAGCTGAGAAATGCAGGTTTGGATTAGAATATGAATTATGTCTTATATCATAGTTACATCCTACTTACATAATATTCACAGATCAGATGTGAGTCAATGTTGTCGCCTTGTCAGAGTTGAGATGTCTAGTTCACCCAATGATATGAATACCCTAACATTGTGTTTATATACATTATTACTAAATGAATGCACCAGCTAAAGGACCACAAGTACTTTTCTGGGTCCAGTCAGTCAGGATCCCAGTGGTGAGGTTAATACTGTACCTGGTGAGACTGTTGCCTCCGTTGCTAGCTCAGGCCATTGTTCCCCCAGGTAGCTCTCTCTGTTTCTCGTTTGTCTCTGTCTGCCCTAAATGGCATGCTTCCAGCCCCAGGCTCTGTTCGGTTTTAATATCATAAATGAACAGCAGTATGAGAACTCAACCCTGCGATGTTCCACTCGTCCAGAGTTTAGACACATTTAGCAACAGATTGTTAATTGTCTACTTCCTATTTGCTAAATAGTGTCTCAGGCCCTCACCACCACATGTTCCCAATCTCCAATGTTCCCCAAGATGACACCTCTTGTGGCCTTTGTGACTCACTTTCAAATGACCACAATAATGCAGTTTGAATGAGAATGATTGTGTTTATTTTTGTGAATATTAGGACGGTCAAGTCCTATTGGATCACAAAGGGCAGCTGTTTCAGCACCACCATCACCAAGCAGGAGACAGAGCTCACCCCAGAGATGATCGCTAGGTGAATCCTGCTCTGCTTTAACTGTCAACTTTGACATGGTCGCTCTATGATTGCTAAGATGGATGAGGGATTCCTCATTCTGTATCTCTAACCTGCATGCTGCTGCTGAGGACCCTGTCCTAAGGCAAATGTATTAAGTGGTTAATTCTCTCACAGTGATGTCTGTGTCATTTCTATTCATATCACTGAATGTTGTTTTCAAATTGGCAGTGTTTTCATTAGGTATCCCGCATGATCCAATAAGTTTTGTCTTTACCTGGAAACTGCAGTCTCTCTCAAAATGCAGGTGATCTCTTGACCAAGCCTGGTTTTCATGTGATTGTCTGAAACAATATGTTGGTTCGTAGTCCAAAATAGATGAATGAAAATGCACTTGGTCTGCAATATCACATGAGGGGATTTGGCACAGAACTGTATTCAGGTGTCCCAAAAATGAAATGAGTGTTTTTGTTTATTTGCCTCCATGTGTTATCTGCACACAGACTTTGCTTGTGTTTTGCCATATACACAAATTAATTGGATGTTCTCTAGAACATATTATATGTTCTCCTCCAAATTGACCTATCTCTGGTCTGTGACAGTGGGAGCTGGAAGGAGAAGAAGTTCAAGCCTTATAACTTTGAGGCCATGGGTGTGGCCCTAGACTGTGGCCACCTGCATCCGCTCATGAAGGTCCGCACGCAGTTCAGACAGATCTTCCTGGAGATGGGGTCAGTCACCTATCCTCTATTCTGCCCTTGCAGGACACCATCAGTATACCCTATATAACTAATGTATGGTAAGACTAAGTTCTAAGACCTGTGTTTACGCACTCCTCCTGTCTCCTTCAGCTTCACTGAGATGCCCACCAACAACTTTATTGAGAGCTCCTTCTGGAACTTTGACTCCCTGTTTCAGCCCCAGCAGCACCCAGCCAGGGACCAACACGACACCTTCTTCCTGTCTGGTGAGCGACTGGGTGTCTCTGTGTGTCTGGACTTGATGCCCAGATAAGATAAAATGGTGCATTATTGATGATGCGTTGAAAGTGACATCTGATTTCCCTTGCTAAAACAGACTCTAGATCTCCATTAGATATAACTCATCTGTTTTCATCATGTACCATCAGTATTATTTCCATTTAACTTACCGGTAACTGTGGTCCCTCCTATTATTATATGTCTCAGACCCAGCTCAGGCCCATGAGTTTCCCCAGGACTACCTGGAGAGAGTGAGGAAGGTCCATTCAGAGGGAGGCTTTGGGTCACAGGGGTGAGAGCTAATCTTCCACACAAATGCATATGCATGGATTTATACACACTCACCAAGACCACAACCATGTTTTAATTTATTTTATTTTTATTAAAATAAAATAAAATATGAACCCCTTTTTCTCCCCAATTCTGTGGTGTCCCATCGCTGCAACTCCCGTACAGACTCAAGAGAGGGGAAGGTCGAGAGCAAGCTGCACTGATTCTTGACACAATGCCCACTTAATCCGGAAGCCAGCCACACCAATGTGTCGGAGGAAACACTACACCTGGCGACCGTGTCAGCGTGCATTGTGCCCGACACGCCACAGGAGTCGCTAGTGCGTGATGGGACAAGAACATCCCTGCCGGCCAAACCCTCTTCTAACCCTAATTGTGCGCCACCCCATGGGTCTCCCGGTCGTAGCCGGCTGCAACAGAGCCTGGACTCGAACCAGGATCTCTAGTACCTTAGACCACTGCGCCACTCGGGAGGCCCAACATGTTCTATTTTTAACGATGTCTGTGTTTGACAGGTACAAGTATGACTGGAAGATTGAGGAGGCTCAGAAGAACATCCTCCGTACTCACACCACAGCAGTCAGCGCTCGCATGCTGTATAAACTCGCTCAGCAGGTAACCCACTATCTACATTTGTTCATGCTGTCTTAGTATTTACTCAAATTAATTAGAAATCAATTGCATGATGTTACATTCTAACTGCAGCAATTGAGCAACTTTTCTGTAACCATTTCAAATGTTCCTTTCTTTCTACCAGGAAAATTTCACCCCTGTCAAGTACTTCTCCATCGACAGAGTATTCCGTAATGAAACTCTGGATGCCACCCACTTGGCAGAGTTTCACCAGATTGAGGGAGTGGTGGCTGACTTTGGCCTTACCCTGGGTGACCTCATGGGCATCCTTCATCAGTTTTTCAATAAACTAGGTGAGGGCTCTACCAGTCAGGGTTGGGGTTAATTCCACTCATTCAATTCTCTCCCAGGAAATGTAATTCAATTCAAATTCAAAGGTCAGTCTTTGAATTCAGAGATAATTCAATATTATCCCCAACAATTCCATAAACTCCGATTAGAAATTCCATTTCTTCAGGCTTTCAGGCTGATCATGTCACTGTTCACACAGCCTAGCTATACTGGAAATATCGGAATACAGGTTGAAATTATTAAAAACAAATCCTACAGTAAATGTTTTATACTATATGCATTAATTCCATTAACTGGGAAATATAAAAATATTGAATTCCAATTCAATTCCAAAGATGAAATGTTTTTACAATTCCATAACTTAAAAAATGTGAATGTAATTCAACGTACATTCTCATGAATGAGGGAATTCAAGAATTGAATTGGAATTTCAAATGAAATAGGAATTGACCCCCACCCTGCTTCCAGTACCTCATTCTTTTTTTTTTTTTTTTTACAGTGGGTTCAGTTGTCCGTACTGATGTGGCTTCTAATGCATCTTAATGCCTGTAGTATAACATGAGCTTGTTTCTCTATCTGTCAGATATAGTTTTTCTGAGAAAGTAAATATGTTTTAAATTTTCTCCAGGAATCACCAAATTACGCTTTAAACCGGCCTACAATCCATACACCGAGCCGAGCATGGAAGTGTTCAGCTATCATGAAGGTACAGTTATTGTGAATATCCTCAAACCCTGACATTTCTCATGTTAGTGTGATATGTGTGTATAGGCCTTGGGCTTTTGTCTCACTCAAACCCAAAAGCCCATAGACAAAGCAGTCCTATCCACACGGAATCCATCTTAAATTGTCCATTCCTGCTCTCTCCAGGGCTGAAGAGGTGGGTGGAGGTGGGGAACTCTGGGATGTTCAGGCCAGAGATGCTGCTGCCTATGGGGCTCCCAGAGGGGGTGACGGTCATCGCCTGGGGGCTGTCTCTGGAGAGGTGAGTCAATGACAAAGAAACACATTATCCTCTTCAACTAGAACTGATCCTGGTGATGTAATGGAATTGACTGACCAACATTTGTCTAATACAATATCTACAATACACAACCCCTTCTGCCTGGGAATTGCCAGGGACCTCACGATACGATATCACCATACTTAGGTGCCGATACGATATGTAGTCTAAAACATTGGGAACACCTGCTCTTTCCATGACAGACAAACTGTGTGAATCCAGGTGAAAGCTATGATCCCTTATTGATGTCACTTGTTAAATCCACTTCAAGGAGACAAGTTAAAGGATTTTGAAGCCTTGAGGCAATTGCGACATGGACTGTGTATGTGTGACATTCAGAGGGTGAATGGGCAAGACAAAAAAGTGCCTTAAACGGGGTATGGTGATAGGTTCTAGGCGCACCGGTTTGAGTGTGTCAAGAACAGCAACGCTGCTGTTTTTTTCATGGTCAACAGTTTCCTGTGTGTATCAACAATGGTCCACCACCCAAAGGACATCCAGCCATCTTGACTCAACTGTGGAAAGCATTGAAGTCAACTTGGGCCAGCATCCCTGTGGAATGCTTTCGACACCTTGTAGAATTGAGCCTGTTCTGATGGCAAAGGGGGGGGGGGTGCAACTCAATATTAGGAAGGTGTTCTTAATGTGTGTTATACTCGGTGTATGTCTGCTGCAGAGAGACAAGCGAGAGCATGAGAAAACACGTTTTGATCAGTCAGGGAAATAAGTGCTGAACAAACGTTTGCTCACTGTTTAAAAAGAAGATGGAAAACAAGCTATAGGCAGGTACAGCCAACTCGTGCTAGCTAACGCTACCTAGGGTAGCAAAACCATTTGTTTATTATTAATTACAAATCAACTTGGATGTCGATATAATATCATCCAAAAATAATATTGCAATATGTAACTATCTATCCCCCCCCCCCCCATCACTACCCACCCTTGGGCCAGCTATGTCACTGGAATTGACTCACATCAGCTCCATATCCATATCCCTTACCCTGACCTTAACCCTCTCATAACCAGATACACAGTCTCAACTGTTAGTGTACTTGAATGGGACATGGGATTTCAATAGGAAAATGTGTCCATAATGTGAAAATATACAATGTTATGCCTGTAATCCCAGTGTGATTTTCCCATAGAGGGATTAAAGGTGGACAGTAGTGTGGTCATGTCCCCAGATGTGCAGCCATGCTTCCAGCACACAACACCAGTCTGTTGGCCCACATGTCGACATGTTTACTTCTGGATTGTTATATCTGAGCAATGAGCATAAAACACCATATCGCCTAATGAGCCTAGAATAATGGTTTCCTCAGATGCAGGTCAGAATTGACCATTTTTAGATATATTTGTGCTCTACTACGAGTGCTTGAACCCTGGTGAGACTGAGGACTTGCATCTATGAGAACAATCACTGCTAATGGCTATAGTCAGTGAGCTGGGAAGGACCATATCATCTACTCTGTGTAATCGCTCTCCTCCATTCCCTCTGTCAATACAGACCTTTGTCTCTATCACCTGTTTGTCCTCTCTCTTTGATGTCTTCCACCTCTCCTTATAATGTACTATGTCATCTTCCCGACACTCTTTCCTCTGCCCTTCTCTGTCTCCTTCAGGCCCACCATGATCAAGTATGGCATCAACAACATCCGTGAGCTGGTGGGACACAAGGTCAACCTACAGATGGTCTACGACAGCCCTGTGTGTCGACTGGACTCTTAGATTCTGTTCAGGCTTCCACTTGGGCAGGCTCACATTACCATACACGTCCCATCAACCTGTGTCATCAGGACCCCTTTGCTCATTAGTAACCATATGAACAATCCCACGAACCCTTAATCTACCCTGGCCAGAGACTGCCAGAGAGACAGATCTGTCTGTTTGAGAGGGTGGGAAAGAGGGCTTACTTTTTTCCTTATAGCTTGTCTGGGATTCTAGCTGGATTATTGCTGCTGTTTAGAAAGTGATACACATATTATACTTTAAACTTAATTTATGAAACAGTTATAACTCATCATTGGTCCTAATCAGAATCTATGCATGTGCTGAGGGGTAGGTAGTGCTAGTACTGTGTTCTCTGCTGATGTGTGCACTACATCAGAGCATAAGGAACTTCACCAGTGAGTCTTTTTTAATTTAAACGTTAGAACGCTGCACAGCGGCTACCTTTGAGCTCCTATGTAATGAAATGCTTGTACAGTAAAGATGCTATTTTGAAACCATTTAGCCTTCCATACAAAACCAACCAACTCTGTGCTGTGTCCACTCAGTTCATGAGACAAATTAGAAATAGTCAAATAAAGATGTTTGAAAGGAGCACGATTTACGTCGTCAAGTCTAATGTAATTACCATTGGTAATGCTGAGCTTTTGTTATTCTATTCTGGCTGTGCCAGGTCTGGTTTTAAACCTGTCAGAAGAACATTCTTGTTTTCCTCAATCTTGTTGTGGCTGGTGCGTAACGTGGATTGGCATGTTGAATGATGTGTGCCAAGGTTTAACCCAGAGGATTTAGGAGTTATTTGTGTCATTCCAGTGAAGGTGGAATTACAAATCACCTTCATCGCCTCTAAGTCTCATGTCATCGTACACAGGGTAGATTTTTAGCTCTGTGTGCGCACAGGAGATAATTGGGTTAACACATTAGAGCACTTTGGTTGTAAGTGTAACCTAAAATAACATTAATATGGTACTAAATAAAGAGTCAAGTCTATTCCTGGTAGTTTGTTTTAGGCAACGGCACATTGGATGTTTTTTTCTGGTAGCCTAGTTCATCCCCAATCCCTGCAAGATTCTGAATAAATTTGCTGTTGCGAAGAGATGTTCTACACTCTTCTGTTATGTATTAGTTAAGTCTTCCGTAGTCTGAATCACTGAGACTGTACGTTGTAATGCAAATCAGTATCCTGAGGAGCAATATTGAAGTTGTACTTCAGCCATGTGTAATCACGTCACTGGAATAGCTTCTCCTGAATGAACCTGGCACAGCGACGTCGTGGTACATGCAAGTCTGCCTGAGCATCCTGTGCTGTCTTTAGACGCTTACATGGAGCTGAATTTCTGAATTCGGGAGTCTTTAAAAAACCTTGCGTGCTATTGAGGCTGACTTGAGGACACATAATAGATGCTGTTGAAAGTTTATGACAAAGAGAATGATGTTGCGTGCTCTGCCAATACTGGGAAATCCTGTGTCTGCTGCAATAATGGACAGACAGGATTAAAGGTTGTTTACTTAATCAAATGCAGGAACTCCTTAAGTCTTTCTGTTCAGCTAATCCGTCAACGTCTGGAAATAACATTTTAAACCGGAGTCTGGGAGTCCAAGCTAAGGGTTCCCCAGAACAAAACAATATATAGACAGAACAGATCAACCAAGTTTCTCTGTAGAACCTCTAATTCTAGTTGGAACATACTTCTGGATGCAGTTTTATCCTACCAGGTACTAACTATCCTAACTATCTTCACAAGCACTGGGATAGAAAAATGCTTCATAGGTATTTGTATCCAGTTTTATATGCAAATTTAAATATATATTTTTATCCTGTGTAATCTGATCCTGTGTGTTCCGCTGCATCATATCATGTTTGCAGTTTCTAACTTGCAAAAGTTACACTACATACCCAAATCAATAATAACAACCGATGTAATAGCCATTTTGTTTGAACTTGGTACAAAAATGTACTACTTCATTGAACATCTCAACTTTGATGTGCTACTGTATAATTGTAGTCCCTTTTCATGTTCTGAAGATACAGACAGTAAAGTCAAATTCCTCAGTTGGCACAACCAGTGGACAAACCTATTAGCTGGTCCTTAATCGTGTTCACCCTCATACTCTCATTTCAACTCCAAAGCCACATCTGGGAGTCATTTTGCACACAGTTACACATATATCACCATGAATGCAATGCTTTGCATTGATCAGAAAATCGGACATTTCATCAAGTCAATGATTAATACATTTAGGAGTTCATCAAACCATGATCTACCAAGTCCTGAGAGACTTGCTGAACGTTTTATTTAAAGTAGCTTAGTTAAGATTGAGCAATAATCAGTTCCCTTGTTTAGCCTTTACCCTATAGGTCTCATTATTTCCCTTTGATAATTTGACTTTGATCTTGAAATGAAGCAACATTTATATTACAAAGGAATAGCAGTTTTTAGAGGCCCCCAAGTCTCCATGTTTTGATGGATACTGAAGCAGTATTTAAATGTTATTTAAGAAAGGGGGCTGGTGTAGGCAGCTGATGGTTATAGGTTTGGGATGAAACATGGCAAATCCTTTTCCATGGGATCAGTCTGGATCCTTTTGAATGTGTTGCACATCTTTAAATCATCATCTCATGGCAATAGCCATTGATTAACCCCTGTCCTGCACAGGGTCCATTCAGTAGACCAGGGGTTCTTAAACTTTTTCAGCTCAAGACGCAAATGAGAAATTGACCGTCCTCCCATGACCCAAATTAATAATAAATAGTGTGTGATTGTAGATGTATCCTCAAAACTCGTGACCCTCCTTTCACATACCCAGGGCCCACTCAAGGTCCCAACCCATAGTTTAATTAAGAAACCCTGCAGCAGACTATTCTACGTGTCAGTACAGGATGATACTGTATAGCACCAGCATGAAAGTTGTCTTCAAAAACTCAGCTTTGGTTGCTGTGCGGTGTTAACATTTCAACCCATTTAGTTGTCTTGTTAATAACCTTAAGTAGGTCTGTTGAGCCCTGTGACATGCTTGGTGTAATCAGAATCAACCAGTGACCACAGGGCTGGAGGGAGTTGCTGCTGGCTCCTTTCAGATCTCGCTGGGGAGGGAGTTAGAGTACCAAGGCCAGGGGCTGCTGTCTATGGCCAGGGCAGCAGGGCTGTTGTTGCCGGTGCCATGGGTGGGGAAGAAGGGGATGTAGGGGATTGTAGGAAACAGCAAAGGGCTGCCCGGGGGGCTCTCATCCAGGGGCATGGGGAAGCCTACATCATCTGTGTCCCACACGTGGAAAGCATTGTGGGTCAGGACTATGGGGGGGTGTCTGGCAATGAAGCATTCCGGATTTCTGTTCTTCTCTAGGTCCTCGTCAGTGGGGCCAAGAAGACATTCTGATGAAAGGGGTAAACAGAGGGGACACTGGAGATAAGTACATTTGCTTCAGGACTAGTGCCCCTGATCATCTCTGTGTTAGCTAGTCATGTTGCCATTTTGCATAGAAAAGCTTAGGCTTATGCCTATTTGACACAAGTTATTTGGTACACTTATACATTGCGATGGATCAGCCTAACAACTACATAGATAAGTTATATTTCCACCTGATTTTCGAACATTTTAAGTTCATACCTGTTATATCAAGGGCCAGGTCCTTGATCAGATGTCCAACTATAGCATAGGCGACTCCTACCACTACCAGTGCTGCAATCAGCAGGTAGACAACTGCCTTTGGCAACGGAATGAGGTCCCGGACTGCCGGTTTATATTCCTTGTACAGCGGGTCTTCCGTCCCGACGAGTACGTCGAATTTGTAGACTTGTTGGGAAGCATGTGCCTCATCATTGAAATTAAAACTGGTGAAATTGAGGGCATTCATTATGGAAAAGTAGCCTAAACGATATAGCTCTAATGATGATAAACGCGCTGATGTCCGGAGATGAGGCAATCACCCCCCCCCCCCCCACAACACCAAGACAAGGACTTGATTGGTGGTGATTCTTGTATCCGTGCAACACTCAAGTCTCAACTTCTTTGATGTCTCAGTTCGAATGATCCTAAAGGTGATTGAAAAGCATGAAACATGTATATATGTTAATATCTCCACCAAATATAGTTTCATTTATGGAGATATTACTTCAAAACGATTTCAATACCATTTTGACAGTACAAGCGTTAGCTGCTTACCTTGATTTTGGACGACCGCTGTTTTGATGAAACTGGCTTTGCTTAGATTTATTTTTTAAGGTCCCTAATTGAGAGAGAACTTTTGGATGTCTATCTGAAATTAATTTCCATGTTCATAAGTGAGTCCCCCTGGAGTTTTCCTTTGACGCGCTTCTTTGTCATCTCCCTGTCTCTGTCCTTGGTTCTGTAATGAACCCAACCAATTTTCTCGCGGTAGTAAACAGTTCTATTCCTAGACCGCCCACTGTTCATCACTCAAGGGATAAACTTTATCCAGCCTCCACGTAAACAGCCAACCTGTATCAGCTAGATGTAGTTGATAATGTTCCCTTAATTCTATAGTTGATGGATTTACATTACCAAGAAATGTTGTCTCCTTAAATATACTAAGGACTCATGGCGTGAAGATCATGCCAATTAGAACCTTTACAGGAGATAGTTAATCGACACACGATCGCATGTAGTGGACGAATTTGTTTAATCCATGTTGTTTATGAAATATTGTAGACATTTCCTATTCAATATAAACCGACTTTCATCTTTGAAACATGTAGTTGTTCTTCTCCACTCGATTATTTTAGAGGGAATATACTTCTCCGCCGGGAATAATTCAGGGCACAGCTCTGCCTTTTGGCCTTCAATGCTTTCCCACATTGACTGGATTTGTATTTGTAAACGCTAATTGTTAGCAGATTTTGAAACGCAACCTCATGAGCCAAATCCTAACTGGAAATGAGCATACAGTTCATGACCTCATGACCTCAATGTGTCAATATAGACTGTCCCTATCAAACAAATGTATTATTATTATTACCCTACTTGTTAAAACGAATCATTTCTACCAAAAAAGGAGCTACACTGGTTCATGTTCAGTGATTGACTTCTATTTCCTTAGGTAGAGAGCAGGCTTGGGCATGTATGGTATTTATCTGTTTCATAATTCCCCATTTCAAAGCATCAGTAGACATGCAAAGAAGCAGAATCGGAACAGATTAGAGGTTTTATTCCCTTTATGAGACAAGCCTTTATCTGCCCACCCCATGTCCTTCATTTCCTGATGGATTTAAACTGCTAGAGCCACTGGAATACCTCCAGAGATTATCTCCTGAACTATGACAACGTTTTGTTCTGTTGGCTCAATATATCTACATATAGCAACAGAATGCGGACCTCTTGTCAAGTTGTGTATGCTTCATGTACGTGTGAAATGCACATGCCACCTGCTTTCGTTATTTTTCACAGAAGTAGTGCACTGGGCCTTTACTAGTCGTGTTTTAGCGAACCGATTTACCCCCCTCCCCCTACAGATGCCTGTAGACTATCTGTGCAGGATGTTTGAGAGATGTTGGGGGTGAAATTCCAGTTTGCGAATCACTTCTTTCACATAGAAGCCTCTAAATAAATCAAAGAGAATGCACATCAGACACAGCTAGTAGGCTATGGTATGTTGAGTTATAAAGGATGTTAGGCCGAGATTCAGTCCGAGCAATCCTTCAATCCTTTCGGCAATGCACCTTTGAAAGGAAATGTTTCTGCTTTCGCAGAGACGACATTCAAGGTGAACGCTGCATATTTCGGCTGAACTGGAAGTTACCTTTTAAATGTCAAGCGCGCTATAAAACACGGATCTTCCATGGTCCTGATTGAATCTGCTTTACTCGAAATGGAACTGAAAGGACACTGCATGGGTTAAATTACCGCTGAGCCCCTGCCAGGACAAATCACTGTGTAGATGACCCAGCCAAAGACACATTTTCCAGTGTTTGCTATGGAATTCTTGCAATACAACACCGCTCATCAATCAGTTTGACCCAGACATTGCGTCAAAGTCGCCAAAGCAGATTAAGCTACTGCACATGTGCAGCATGATAGTTCTATTGAGCCTATATCTTCCTGTCTGTCACACCATCTCCTCTGCATCATCCTGTTCACCCTTCTGAAGTTAGGTGTTTGTCTATCCTAGGAACTGCCTAACATGAAATTCAGCCCTAAGTTTGACTTTGTTTTAACCTCTTCCTGTCTCCCCCTCTCCTTTTCTCTTTTTTTTCAGTTTGCTGATCACTTCTGTTTAAATCCCACTGGCATTACCTCAGTAGGCCTAATCCCCAGATATCAAAACATTTCCACAATGGCTGAGCTCAAATGGATGTACTTTAAAGTTTGTTTGATCACACAAAGTTCATCCTGAAAATACCCTGTCTCTGGTGCTCTAGCTACAGTTGAAGTCGGAAGTTTACAAACACTTAGGTTGGAGTCATTAAAACACATTTTTCAACCACTCCACACATTTCTTGTCAACAAACTATAGTTTTGGTAAGTCATCTACTTTGTGCATGACACAAGTAATTTTTCCAACAATTGTTTACAGACAGACTAGTTCACTTATAATTCACTGTATCACAATTCCAGTGGGTCAGAGGTTTCATACACTAAGTTGACTGTGCCTTTAAACAGCTTGGAAAATTCCAGAAAATGATGTCATGGCTTTAGCAGCTTCTGATAGGCTAATTGACATAATTTGAGTCAATTGGAGGTGTACCTGTGGATGTATTTCAAGGCCTACCTTCAAACACAGTGCCTATTTGCTTGACATCATGGGAAAATCAAAAGAAATCAGCCAAAAATGGTAGACTTCTACAAGTCTGGTTCATCCTTGGGACCAATTTCCCTGAAGGTACCATATTCATCTGTACAAACAATAGTATGCAAGCATAAACACCATGGGACCACGCAGCCGTCATACCGCTCAGGAAGGAGACGCGTTCTGTCTCCTAGAGATGAACGTACTTTGATGCGAAAAGTGCAAATCGATCCCAGAACGACAGCAAAGGACCTTGTGAATATGCTTGAGGAAACAGGTAAAAATATATCTATATCCACAGTAAAACGAGTCCTATATCGACAGAACCTGAAAGGCCGCTCAGCAAGAAAGAAGCCACTGCTCCAAAACCGCCATTAAAAAGCCAGACTATGGTTTGCAACTGCACATGGGGACAAAGATCTTACTTTTTGGAGAAATGTTGTCTGGTCTGATGAAACAAAAAAAGAACTGTTTGTCCATAATGACCATCGTTATGTTTGGAGGAAAAAGGGAAGAACACCATTCCAACAGTGAAGCACGTGGGTGGCAGCATCATGTTGTGGGGGTGCTTTGCTGCAGGAGGGACATGTGCACTTCACAAAATAGATGGTGTAGCGGGTCTTATATGTACCACAGGAGAACCAAGAAATGAAGAGCGACACCACGGCTGTCTTTTTGGCTTTTATGTTGATCTGCAATAGTATTGTGAAAAGACAGGACAGGATCACATCAGTCTCCAATGCACCATCTGACAAGTTGTTCTTACTCTCTGTGTTTTCTTGGACTGAAGAGAACGGGAGCTACGGGTGGTACCAGGGTGTTAGTAGGTGACGCAAGCACCCAGATGAAATAAAATACATTTAATGAAACACAACCCGAAGATGTTAACATTATTCAGCTACTGTAGCTGCCTACCGAACATGAACAGGCAGCACCAGTAGCGCAACAATTAAAAATAGACACCTAAAGTAACTGGCAATCATATCGATCTGACTTCCCCCTTCTGTCTGAACTTGGAATATTCCTATTCACGGGCTTTGGCCACTGACCCTCAATCTGGTTGTTGTGTACTTTTCTAATAATTTGAAGTTTGATGGAAAAACCTTTTTAACTCTCCTACAATGGCATCATGAGGGAGGAAAGTTAGGTGTATATATTGAAACAACATCTCAAGACCTCAGTCAGGAAGTTAAAGCTTGGTCGCAAATGGGTCTTCCAAATGGACAATGACCCCAAGCATACTTCCAAAGTTGTGGCAAAATGGCTTAAGGACAAGGACAAAGTCAAGGTATTGGAGTGGCCATCACAAAGCCCTGACCTCAATCCCATAGAGAATATTTGGGCAGAACTGAAAAAGAGTGTGTGAGAAAGGAGGCCTACAAACCTGACTTAGTTACACTAGCTCTGTCAGGAGGAATGGGCCAAAATTCAGCCAACTTATTGTGGGAAGCTTGTGGAAGGATACCTGCACGTTTGACCCAAGTTAAACAATTTAAAGGCAATGCTTCCAAATACTAATTGAGTGTATGTAAACTTCAGACCCACAGGGAATGTGATAAAAGCTGAAATAAATCATTCTCTACTTTTATTCTGACATTTCACATTCTTAAAATAAAAAGTGTTGATCCTAACTGACCTAAGACAGGGAATTTTTACTAGGATGAAATGTCAGGAATTGTGAAAAACTGAGTTTAAATGTATTTGGCTAAGGTAAGGTGTATGTAAACTTCTGACTTCGACTGTAAATGTTTTTCTCCCACTGTCTTGACCGGACCCCAGCCTCACAGTTAAATTCATTTGAATGTCATTTTTGATGATAAAAATGTGTTTATTTAATTGTTTTAAAGAATATGCATTCAATCATTCAGAATGCGTGTCGGTGTATGATACAGTATTGTTCCGAGTCTACGTTGACAACTAACCAGTTCACAGCACGTGTCCTCCAGAACCCGTTTTTCGCGCGCAATTTTCGAGGTGGCCAGACAGTTCTGACAAACTTTTATGACACAGTGCAACTGAATAATATACATACTTTTTTGGTAAGTAGCCAGCAACAGTATTTGGTTGTTTCCAATGGAGTTTCGCTAAATATTCCTAATATTTTGGTTACCACCACATGATTTACGATTGACAAAACTCGAGACTGGATACCTATTTGGTTTTGTCATGATCAGATCAATCTGAAGTGTTAGCTTTATGCCTAGCTAGGCTAGCTGGCCAGCATAGCCCAATGTAATGTTAAAGTAGTTGAGTCAGAGGTTAGAGAAAGTGGTTTGGTTGAGTTGTTACAGAATTATCTAACTTCCATACCGGTTGCACTTATTTTTCCTATGCAACATTTTGCTCATAGAAAATGTCCCAGCTCCTCTTTGGAAAGCCAGCACCTACCTTTCAGTCTACACCAAAACTTTGTCATCATCATCCTTCATCACCCAAGGTAAATGAAGGAAAATATGACTGTCCAGCTCAACTCTGAATGACAGATCTTGCACCTTTGAATCCTTTGCTACATATTTTTGACAACTGTACACATTGTCAATGTATATTACAGGGATCAGAAAATGTTATGGTTTGATTGACATTTTCTCCCTGTATTCTTAGGACCCTGAACAAGGACATGGGCCAGAACAGGACATCCCTGATGAGACATTTTCATTTGTGCCACTGGACGAAAGCCATGGACAGCAAAGGTATGGCGTTACTGGGTTTAAAGTATTATTCATGTGTTCTGTTAAGTATTTAACTTTTTATTTTTTATGGAAGTGAGGACTCCGGCATCAACATTTCAAACATATCCAATAGACGTGACGTACACAACAGTACCTCCAGCGAGCGCCCAGGTGAGGAGGCTACGACTGTTCTCAGTTTAACGATAGAGGAGATAGGGAAGAAGGCCCAGGATCTGATAGAGCGAATCAACCAGAGCCGAGCCATGGACCAGGAAATCATGACCACCTTCGAGAACAAGTTAATGAATAAGGTATCAAAAAGCATATGGTCAAATTTTATTTTATTTTTTAAAGAATGCATTTAGATTACGAGTCTAGCCTAATGTTTATGTGAAGGAGAGTGACTGTGACTAGTGCGCGTGTGGGTTCCTTCCCAGGTGAGTGAGGTGTGCCAGCAGGTGAAGGAGCAGATGTTCAGCAGCTATGAGGAACATGGCCGTGGGATGGAGGCCAATCTGCAGGAGCTGTCTGAGGTTCTGGAGAGGTGCAGTCAGCTCAGTATGGAGCTGCAGGGAGCCAGCCAGACCTTATCAGCCATTAACAACAGCCTGCAGCGGACAGCTAAGAACTGACATCTACCCAGCCATTAATTTATTTGAACTGTCTTATAGCATCCCGACTTCGGGGAGGTCTGGAATAATTAAAGCAATGCCTTGTTTGTTTGACTGTGGTATGTCAAATATAACATAAAACAGTGGTTGTAAACTGAGTGGGTGTTGGAAGCTTTTTGTTTATAAAAATTATTACATAACTAGTGTGGATATTTTTGTTCATACCCATGACCAAATAGCATTATAGAACATATTTAATGGGCCAGAATATAGGTTTGTGCCCAGTTTAGAATCAAAAACATTCACCTTAATGCCTATGGGTCGGTCCACCAATTCACTGCCAAGTGTAACTTGGTATAATTATTTTTTTTGAACATACTGTCATAAAGAGCAGATAACTTCATTAAAGAAAGTTTTTCTATCAAAAGACGTCAAATAAAAATAATTACTATAGTAAGTGCCAAATAAAGTAACAGGGTTGATGACTTCTTAAAGCAGCTAAAAAATCCCTTGTGACAGGGGGAATGGAAGCTTGTGTGCAACAGTGGCAATTGAATGCAAGCTTCACCCAACATTAAAATTGTTAAAACATTTCTAGCCTGTCTATCCATGGGTAAGTAACAGGGTTGACGTGTTATTCTCGACCCACTCAGTTTTCCATCACAAAACACCAGAAAATGTCCAAAAAGAGTAGAACCTACTTTTAGATGTTCAATGTTTAGAAAAATATATATATAAAGAGTTCCGTTCACATAAGTGTTGACCTTAATGTACAGATAAATCACTAATCACATTAAATAAGTATTTGCAAATGACCTTTTCAAAGCAACAAAATAACTTCACAGTGATGGGGGAAACTTTTGAGTTTAAGTGTGTTAGATTCTTCCAGAAGTCAGAGTGCACAGAGGAGCATGTCAACGTACTGAATATAGGCCATTTAGCGAGTCATAATAGAAATCTGATTTATTGAATAGTCCGTGTGACAGGCTTTTAAAATTCAATAGTGGTGCACAATTTCTATATCAAAGGGACGCAAAATACACTTCATGGAATACCCCAAATACAAATTTCTCGGATCTGCCTAAATGGTCACAAATACAACGGCATGATTATTTAAACTGCTTTCATTTATTTACTTAATTTAACTTTTTTCCCCCTAACTCTAACAGTACATGCATTATCAATTATTTGGCATTCAATTACAAATAACTGGTCATTAGTACCATCACAGTTCTAAAAACTCAGGACATACGTATGGATCATGACCTCATTTTAAAATGTTTGTCCAACCATTTTACTACAAATGCTGTGAGGAAACAAGCGATTCATTCTGAACCATTTCAACTTCCACCGTATAAGTAAACTATTTCAAACACATTCTAGACAGAAATTGTCCAAACAAACCAGTAAGTACTAGGGTTTTATGAGAGTAGAAAAATAGCTTTGTTTTTCAAGTTGAAATAATTACACTCATGAATTGTCCATGAGATCGATGATAGACTTGCCTTTAAAACCCGACCTGGTCTTTCGCATAAAATAAAGATTTAGGACTGGTTTCCCGGACACAGACTAAGCCTAGTCCTGGTCTAAAAAGCAATTTCAATCGAGATTCTCCATTGAGCATGCTTTTTAGTCCAGGACCAAGCTTAATCTGTGTCCAGAAAACCAGCCCATATTCTACAAACTCAAGAGAGAGGAAACATTAGCATTAGTTAGTTACTGTAGAAGACAAGCCATCAAAGCAGTGTAGAACTACTTGTCCTTTGTTTAAGGAACAGATTGACTTTAGGTTTCTGATAGTGGTCTGTTTTAGCACTAGCAGCAGGCAGTTAGTTATTAACAGTGAAAGACTGCAGTCCAGTGATGGCTCTGCCCAGAATCAGGGCATGGATGTCATGGGTACCTGGAAGACAAAGAAAACAATATAAGGAACCATGTGGAACAGTGCTGATGCTGAAGTTGAGGAACTATATAAGGAGAGAGAGACTTTTTTTCTCATTTGAAAGTATTGTGGAAAGTTCAATGGTTTTCCCATATGACCTATTTATTGTAAATGACATTACTGACCTCTACTGGTGAGGAAATAAACCACAATAAAAAAGTTTTGCATCCATATCCTCTTAGATCTGGTTATGGCCTTCTTTCTCCTCACCTTCGTATGTGTTGACGGCCTCCAGGTTCATAACATGGCGGATGATGTGGTACTCATCAGAGATGCCGTTTCCTCCCAGCATGTCTCTGGCTTGCCGGGCGATGTCCAGGGACTTCCCACAGCTGTTCCTCTTTAGCATAGAGATCATCTCAGGGGCTGCCCTGAGGGAGGAGAGAAGACATATGAGATAAGTCTCCTCAGGTTCTATTCACTCTGAAACAACCAGAAATTGTACTTCCCCTATGGTGTGTAGTTATTTGTTAAAAAGTGGTGTCACACTACAAGACAATTATGTCACATCATTTCCAATTCCCTCTTACTTTTTGGCGTCGATGAGTCTCCCAAGCTGTAGACAGGCCTGCAGACCAATGGTGATTTCTGTCAACATGTCGGCCATCTTTTTCTGCATCAGCTGGTTTCTGGCCAGGGGTACTCCAAACTGGATTCTGAGATTAACAAATATCATGAGTAGCAGAACATCTTAAGTTCACACAGAAAAGCTGAGAAAACCAAATAAGATTCAAGAGCTACAGACTTTTGCTCGGCCCTGCTCATCCAAAACAACATCCCATACCAATAGTAGCCGCAGAATCCTCACCTGTCTAGTGTGTACTGACGAGCCGCGTGGAAGCAGAACTCTGCAGCACCTAGTGAACCCCAGGCGATGCCATACCGGGCATTGTTCAGGCAACCAAAGGGACCCTAGAGCCAAAGAGAACAAACAAAACATTTATACCAACAAGGTTAAACAGCATTATAAGAAAGTCTGGCCATCCACATAAAAGTCAGTACATGAGAGCGGTATCCTGGCCTCTACTCACCCCCAGGCCAGAGACTTTGGGCAGCAGGTTCTCCTCAGGAACCTCCACCTCATCCATGATGATCATGCCAGTGGCAGATGCCCTCAGAGAGAACTTGCCCTCGATCTTGGGTGTGGTGAAGCCCTTCATACCGCGCTCCAGGATGAAGCCACACACCTTCCCATCGTCACACTTGGCCCAGACCACAGCGATGTCCGCCACAGGGGAGTTGGTGATCCTGACGAAGGTGAAGGAGATGAGGGAAGGCATTGTAATTTAGGGAGGAGCCATTTTATCAGTATGCTACAGAATGAGCCTGGTTTCTAGGGCTATATGGAGGACAGTTTTGCATAAGTTTCACAAGACGTGATGGGAGAATTGAACAGAACCACGTACTCAATGTCAAACTAAGCATTTCCCCAGAGGAAAGTGTTACATCAAATATATAAAACATGAACTACAGGCCCAGGTTACCAATTAACATGTATTTATTCAGTGTTAAGCTTACGCAACGTGAGGGCCAATGCACTCAATGGTTAAGTATACAACCACAAAGTCCAGTTCAGTCACTGCTGACGTCTCTCAGTTCAGAATCATAACACTCTGTGAAACCCGAGTAAAGGGGAACTGAGGGGAACCTAATATTCATGCACCTAGCATTAATATATTTGTGAACAGCACCACCCTGTGGATTAGTTTACAGAGTGAAATGTTTACAGATTTAGATAAGAGCCAAACCACTTGATCTTGGGTTTATTATTTGAAAAATACATTTAAAAAAAAACATTTTAAAAATTGCTCTAATGAATACAAAAACTCTGAAGATTTCTGTATAATAGAAAGCATATATTCCTATTCTTCAGCATTTTTCGAAGTGGCCTATTCTTGATGTTTCATGAATAGGTAGTCTTTTCAATCAGTAGAGGAATGCATTCCAAGGTGTTGAGACAAAGGTAGCCTTCATCAATGTTTGTGGTCTGTAGGTGTTTGTTCTGTCATATAATCCATTGGCTATTTATAGGAAGCAATTCTAAAGTACTTTGCACTGAGTACATCACAAAACACTGAGTACATCACATCTAAACATCAAGGTTCTCCTAATGCCTGCTATCCAGCTACACACATCTCTGTCCAGTCAGGCCTGAAGTCCTCATGGGGTGATGAACTGTTTCCGTCACTATGTAGTAGGGCTGGGAATTACAAGGGACCTCCCGCTACGCTATTATCACGATACTTAGGTGACGATACAATATGTATTGCAATTCTCATGTATTGTGATTCAATACTGCGATTTTATTGCAAGGTTATGTTCCAAACATATTGCTCACTATATGTCTGCTGCAGAGAGACGAGAAAGCATGAGAACATTTGTTTTGATCAGTCAGGAAATAAAAGTGCTGAAGACATGGTGGCTCACTATTTAAAAAGGAGAGAACAAGCTATAAGATGAAAAATACCAGAGTTTTGGTGCAGGTACAGACAACTAGCACCATCTAGCAAAAATTATATATATATAAATATATATTACACAATATCGTCATAAATAATATTGCGACATGTAACTGTATTGATTTTTTCTCCCTAGCACTACTATGTAGTGAAGTACAGTCTCCCAGTTCTACTCACCAGGTCTTGGAGCCAGTGAGAGTGAAGGTGCGGCTGGAGGGGTTGAACTTCGCCCGGGTCTCCATGCCACCGGGGTCACTGCCGTGGTTGGGCTCAGTCAACCCAAAACAGCCCAGGATCTCTCCACGAGCTGGGAGGTAGAGGACGCATTACAGGACAAATACACCCAGATACAAACAGGACTGTGTGTCATTTAAGATGAGGCTTAAGGGATGTGGATGTCCCCTCCTCCTTACCCAGCCTGGGCAGCCACTTCTCCTTCTGCTCTTCGGTGCCGTACGCGTAGATAGGGTGCATGACCAAGGAGGACTGCACACTCATGACAGAGCGGTAGCCACTGTCCACCCTCTCAACTTCCCTCGCGATCAAACCGTAGGCCACATAACTCGTCCCAGCACAGCCATAGCCTGGTCAAAGTGTAGAGGGAGAGAGGTCACATCATAGGCAATAACCTCCAAAACAAACAGTAGGCCGACATTAAAAGGGAATTAAGTGAATCTACAATTAATTATCTAATTTACATGATCTATATTTCAATTCTTCTGGCATCACACATATAGTTGATTCTCAAAAACAAATAGCCTTTAACATTTTGTGATCAAAATGACTAAAGTCCATTTCACAGAAAACAAAATCCCTCTTTGAAAGCTTACAGAGAATGATATAACCCCCAGGGGCTTACAGGTACATTATCCATTTCAAATTATAAGTTTATAAAACATGTACCAGTGGGCTGTCACTCAAATTAAAATAAAGAAAACTCTAAGAAATACAGAGTTTAAGTGATAAAAAAAAAACAGCCAACCATGTTTCCCACCCATTCCCATCCCGCTCACCAGTTAACAGGGTCAAGTATATTTGTCCAAGCCTCAATTGTTCCCTGAGTAGCACCATTAATTCTCGCTGTCGATAATTCTAACTTCTAACAGTAACTGTATCCACTGGCGAACTTGGAGAGAGTGAGGTGATTGCCATCTAAGAGCCATCAATCATCTCTGATTGATTGAGAGATTCAAGGAGCTATCATCATTAGGTAACATAATATATGCCAAACATTGAATATTTACATTCATGCACATCGCACTTGTACCTTTGCCCCAGAAGCATTTAACTGCAGGGCACTCACACAGCATATGGAGTTGGGGCCAATTTCATCATGAAATATTTTCTTGGTGTTAAATACAGTCTGTGAACAAACTTATAATGTATAAATTGATGGCTTGGAAAACAGGATGACTTATTTTTCCATATTCTGTTCCAGTTAAAGGGTTATTCAGATTCAACAAGATCTGTGAACCAAACTTTTTTAATAGCTAGCTCAGAATGAGTGACATCGGGTGGTGCAGGTGTCCTGGAGGGCAAGTAGTTTGCCCCTGGTGATGCATTGTGCAGACCTCACTACCCTCTGGAGAGCCTTACGGTTGTGGGTGGAGCAGTTGCCGTACCAGGCGGTGATACAGCCTGACAGGATGCTCTCGATTGTGCATCTGTAAGAGTTTGTGAGTGTTTTTGGAGACAAGCCGAATTTCTTCAGCCTCCTGAGGTTGAAGAGGTGCTGCTGCGCCTTCTTCACCACGCTGTCTGTGTGGGTGGACCATTTCAGTTTGTCCGTAATGTGTACGCCGAGGAACTTAAAACTTTCCACCTTCTCCACTACTGTCCCGTCAATGTGGATAGGGAGCTGCTCCCCCTCCCCCTGTTATTTTCCTGACACCACACTCCGAGGGCCCTCACCTCCTCCCTGCAGGCTGTCTCGTCATTGTTGGTAATCAAGCCTACCACTGTAATGTCGTCTGCAAACTTGATGATTGAGTTGGAGGTGTGCATGGCCATGCAGTCATGGGTGAACAGGGAGTACAGGAGAGGGCTGAGAACGCACCCTTGTGGGGCCCCAGTGTTGAGGATTGGAGGGGTGGAGATGTTGTTACCTACCCTCACCACCTGGGGGTAGGTAACAACATCTCCACCCCGCTGATCCTCAACACTTAAGTTCCTTGCTCAGAACATATGAAAGCTGGTGGTTCAATTTTCCCAGTTCTTCAATATTCCCAGTTAAGAAGTTTAAGGTTGTAGTTATTATAGGAATTATGACACGTCGACTATTTCTCTCTATACCATTTGTATTTCATATACCTTTTTGACTATTGGATGTTCTTATAGGCACTTTAGTATTGCCAGCCTAATCCTGGGAGTTGATAGGCTTGAAGTCATAAACAGCGCTGTGTTTCAAGCATTGCTAAGAGCTGCTCGCAAACGCAGTAAAGTGTGGTTTGAATGAATGCTTACGAGCCTGCTGCTGCCTACCCCCACTCACTCAGACTGCTCTATCAAATACCAAATCATAGACTTAATTATAATAAACACACAGAAATATGAGCCTTTGGTCATTAATATGGTCAAATCCGGAAACTATAATTTCGAAAACAAAACAACAAAACAGTCTAAATATTGCTGTTACATTGCACAACCTTCAATGTTATGTCATAATTATGTAAAATTCTGGCAAATTAACTACGGTCTTTTGTTAGGAAGAAACACAATTTGCAACGAGCCAGGCGGCCCAAACGGTTGCATATACCCTGACTCTGCTTGCAAAGAACGCAAGAGAAGTGACACAATTTCCCTAGTTAATATTGCCTGCTAACATGCATTTATTTCAACTAAATATGCAGGTTTAAAAAAAATATACTTCTGTGTATTGATTTTTTTTTAAAGGCAATGATGTTTATGGTTAGGGACATTTGTGCAACGAATGTGCTTTTATCACAAAAGCGCTTTTGTTAAATCATCACCTGTTTAGCGAAGTTGAAATAGACTGTGATTCGATGATAAATTAACAGGCACCGCATTGATTATATGCAAAACAGGACAAGCTAGTTAACCTAGTAATATCAACCATGTGTAGTTAACTAGTGATTATGTGAAGATTGTTTTCTTATAAGATCATTTTAATAATAGGTAGCATCTTACCGTGGCTCATTGCAGCCACAAGGTCCTTTTGACGCTGCACTCGCGTAACAGGTGGTCAGCCTGCCACGCAGTTTCCTCATGATTGCAATGTAATCGGCGTCCAAAAAGACAGGTTACCGATTGTTATGAAAACCTGAAATCGGCCCTAATTAAATCGGTCAACCTCTAATGGAGATCAGTCCTTTCGAGAGCCCAGATAATTTATTTATAAATCCCATCATTGGATGGTTCAGTAGTTGGGTTTCCCAAGGGACTCCATAGGCCAGCATAGCTGATCTAAATTGTAAATATAGAAAAAATGATTTACCTGGTAATGTATATGCATTTCAAATCTTTGAATGTTCTCAAACTATTACTGTCCAGGATATCAACAAGGCCACCCTCCAGATGACAAAGGTATTGACTCACCTTTAATAGTTGGGCCCAGGACACCCAGCTCCCCCATCTCTGACACAATGTCTCGATGGAACACTAAGACAAAACAGGCAGCTTGTTATGTCGACATGGTTTGCATAACTGACAAAATTCATAATATTGACATTCCATCTTAAAGGGCAAAACTGATCCTTAAGGGTTCCTTCCTAGGTTATTGGCATAAATAGCTCAATGGGCTCTGCCTGGGTGATGGTGTGTCTCAAAAGTCAGACCCACCTTCGTTTCTGTTGGCCATCAGAATGCGGGGCATGAGTTTGTCCTGACAGTAATCACGGAACGAGTCTCGGATCATGATCTCGTCCTCAGTCAGCTGACCCTCCAGCTCCAGGCCATCCCGCCAGTTAAACTGAACCTTGGCTGGTCGTTCAGTAGAGAAGGATCATAGAGCAGAGAAGCACAATTGAATAGCCATCAGACCCCAAAAATAATAGAAGGGCAATATATGTATGATTGATCTGAAAGGAGTTGATATCAACATACGTGCTTTAGCCTTCTTCTCACTAGCTTTCTCTGCATCTGTGGAAAGGACACAGATTGAGTACTTCCCCTGACAAATAGAGGCATGATGATTGTAAGAATGGCTTTGTAAAACTGCTACCATTGTGTTCTCATGATGGCAAGGTCAGTATTGAGTAATGTTATACCCTTTTGTGCAGGTGCTGCTGATCCCTGAGATCTTGATGCTGAAATGATGGCACATCTCTGGGGGTTGACCAGCAGACGGCACACAGCGCTTCTCAGTGCCATGATGGGTAGCTAGATTTCTATGAGAGAAAAACAAGGAGAAAAACGTTTCAGAAGAAAATAATCCATAAATCAATGCAACAAACTCAAATAGTTGTCATTTCAAAGACATAATGGGTTATAACTTTTAACAATTATGTAATTTGAGAAAGCAGGTGGAGAAAGCAACTAGCAAATTGAACTCATGTAGCTGCATAGGATAGTTTGAGGAGTAATAAATCGTGATTAGTTTCGACAATGTTGAAAAATAGATGTGGTGGTTGGCAGCCAAGTTGTTACGCAAGATAACATTAGCACTAGCTCGTAGCTATCCCAACTATTTACAAATTATCTGGCTAGATAAATGATGATCTGCAGGCAACTGAAACTTGGCAGCTATTAACACACCTCACTGTGTGTGTTGGCCACGTTAGTTGATGTTAAAATTGTAGTTGTGATAGCTAAAATAGCTAGCTATTTAGCAAAATGCTGCATGCAGATAAATGAATACGATTAGTTAGTTTACGTTAGCTAGACTAGCTTGAAAGTCAGTCTTGCTCTAGTATCAAGATGTAAAAGCATAGTATCGAGTTTATTTACTTGACACGAACACAAACTTACTGTTTCATCAATGTCCCAAATATATTAGCCAACTTCAATACATAGACTGACCTGTAATTTACAGAGGAATTTACAGCTGGAGATCCTTGACCCAGGCCTCGGTAGGTCCTTTCCAAATTGACAAGGTAGAGGAGGACAAACGTTAACACAGGCGCCTGCGTTACGTAGGTCAGGAATGGTTAGGTTCTGTCGCCATTTTGAGTGTGGCAAATTGAAGTTGATCCACATTTAGTATGATAAAATAACCTGTTAATGGTATGTTTGAAACCAAATGTAAATGATAGTGGGAAGTAAATTATTATGAACTTCAAACATGTTTTTTTGTGCAAAAGCATTGGTCGTTTTTTTTCTCTTTTCACCACTCCCTATGGCTGCTTTCTAGTGTCTCTCCATGCTGTTGCGTAGTTTTTGATTAAGCTCTGATTGGTTTATTGCCGGGGGCGTGCAGATTCAAGGCGTGGCTATGCGAGGGTTCTTTTCGTGTATTGACCACATTCATGTTCAGAACTATTTTCAGAACGTAGGGACCGTGGTGGAAAAAATACCCAATTGTCATACTTGAGTAAAAGTAAAGATACCTTAATAGAAAATGACTGAAGTAAAAGGGAGAGTCACCTAGTAAAATACAACTTAGAATAATTGGTGTTAAATATACTTATGTATTTTTTATTTATTTTATTTAACCTTTATTTAACTATGCAAGTCAGTTAAGAACAGATTCGTATTTACAATGACGGCCTACCAAAAGGCAAAAAGCCTCATGGGGGACCAGGGCCGGGATTAAAATGTAAAATCAATTGAATAAAAATATAGGCCAAAACACATCACGACAAGAGAGACAACACAACACTACATAAAGAGACCTAAGACAACAACATAGAATGGCAGCAACACATGGAAACACAGCATGGTAAAAACACTACATAACAACATGGTAGCAACACAACATGGCAGCAGCACAGCATGGTAGCAGCACAAAACATTATTGGGCACAAAAATGATTGGGCATAGACAACAGCACGAAGGGCGAGAAGATAGAGAACAATACATCACGCAAAGCAGCCACAACTGTCAGTATCAACAGTTAATGTAATTGCTAAAAACTATAAAGTATCAAAAGTAAAAGTATAAATCATTTCAAAATCCTTATATTAATCAAACCAGACACCATCATTTTTTACATTTATTTTTTATTTGTGGATTAGCCAGGGGCACACTCCAACACACAAATAATTTATAAATGAAGCGTTGGGGTTTAGTGAGTCCTCCAGATCAGAGTGAATTGGAAAATCTTGTCCTGCTAAGCATTCAAAATATAAGGAGTATTTTTGGGTGTCAGGGAAAAAGTTTTTTACATTTTATTTAACAAGGCAAGCCAGTTAAGAATAACTTCTTATTTACAATGACGACCTATACCGGCCAAACGTGGACGAAGCTGGGCCAATTGTGCGCCGCCCTATGTATGGATTAAAAAATACATTATTTTCTTTAGGAATGTAAAGTAAAAGTGAAACTAGTCAAAAATATAAATAGTAACGTAAAGTACAGATACTACTTAAGTAGAACTTTACAAAGTACTTTACATCACTGCATATGGACCTGTCAAGCTGATAAAAACGATTGTAATTTATCATTCCATACATTAACTTGACTATGACTTGGAACGTTTTTCCTGTAGATAACAATTCAACATTAAGTCACTAGAGTCTGATTACTTGAGCAACCACTTTCATGACTTTGCCCTTCTCTCTGGATCATAAAATGAGGATAATTTTCACATTATTCTAAGATGTTGGGCCCTGACTTTACCAGTAGAGTGCAGCACATTGGCATTTGTGTAATGGGCTCAATGTAACATGCACTAATATGATAGAGTATAATAGAGCTATAAAATTCTACAAAGCTCATTGAAAGTTTGTTTATGATTGTTGTTAATTAAATGTGCAAAGAGATGTTGATTCCAGACATGCAACTCCCCATCCCACATTTAGAAAAAGGTCTATAACTAAATGAGAATTAAATATATTAATAATTGGGGGAAAAAGCACTTTAATCCTGTGTGACACTTGGCAGAAGCAGTGTGCTGTTGAAAGGCCCTAAGGAATCCTGCAGTGAGATAGATGCCCATTTAGGTAAGACCTTCAAGGTACCAGCCATGCTGAGACAGAAACAAACTGACATGGTGTATAGTCACCTGGTGTTATGCTGAATTATGTAACTTTTTTTACCAGGACAGTCACACATTTGGAACAATAGCCACGTTGATATGGTGCCAATATGATGCCTTCCAGTGTAATGTAATTGTTTGCCAGTCATCTGAGTTGGATAGATAGGCACCAATTCCAGTATTCTTCTTTCTTTTGGAAATAATATTTTAACTTGACTGCACGTCCAACACAGTTCTTACATATTTATTGTGTAGCTCAATTAATCTGATAAACTAGAAAACAAATTACTGAGCAAGTAGGTTTAACCTGTATCGTACTCCTAGTCCCTTTTCACAGCGGTTCATCCACTCCAGTCCTGACATAGATGATTTAGTATTTTAGGAAATCTTGCAACTTCTCTTCTTGACACACTGTATCATACTGTAAAAAAACATGTCCCTGTGCTCTGCATATGAAGATAAATAGACAGGCTATACTGTCTGCATGTTATATGGTCACATTGACGTACCGTTATAATAGCAGTGTCATCGTGCTCACACCCACGTCCAGTGATTCGTATATTTGCCCGTCATTCAAAGTTTTGTTGGCATTCACTGGTCAACTTTTTCAAGAAGTAACGCCTCGCTAAATGTTATGAGTTTGGTTCAGATTTGGAGTGGATTTCAACGAAGTAACTTTATCGGTAGGCTACCATTTGGACTGGGAATTATGATATATGTAGTCTTATAATTTTAGTTTACAAGTGGACTCACTAATTCATGATGGAACTGGAGGGTGAGAAACCGAAGTATGGTAAGTTGTTAGCTTGTTTAGTTTATATAGGGTACCGTATATCTTTAACAGCGCTTTCACTGTCCTGGGATAGCTAGCCGACTAGCCCCATATAGTTTCGTTTTCATGTATGAAGAAGACTGGAGTGTGGAATGCAACATTGTATTGGTGTGTGCTGGATGCATGTAACAATTTAACTCAGCATATGGCTATTACATATTTGATTTACCCCATTGACGTAGCCTAACTCAATCAACTTTTCTCTCTCATTTTCAGAGAATAGACGAATGGAAATTGACTCTCACAATTCGAGCCATAATTTCCATGCGTAATATTCTATGCTTCTGTTTTGGGCGAGCCTACAGATTGCATTTGATTAGCCTATGTTGTTGTTGCCTCTCTCACATTCCCACGCCCAGGTCTCATCCCTGTGCCAAACAATGAGACTGCTGAGCAATTAGTGCTATAAGGGCCTACAATATTCCATACAATAAATGCACACTTGTATGCAAGTACTGTAGCCTATCTGAAATTATCATACAATATGATTCTCAAATAGGCTGTGGGCTTTGAAGTTTCTTTAAATTCTCTAACATTTTCAGTTAATCAGTAGTAAACATGTAGTTTACGATTGTTAGGGTTAAGCTGTAGTGTCCCTACTCAGCATTTGCATGTCCAGTTGTTTCATTCCTCAGCCTGGTATGGCACACTAGAGAACAACTCACCAGCTTTGTGCTGACAGAAATTTGAACACCATCCAAATATAGATTAGTTAATTAAAAAAATGCCTCATGGTAGGTCTGAATTTGAATTTAGAGAAGATACTGTGTGTATTGTTTCAGCTATTGTCAGCAAAAACCTGCTATTCCCTGCAATATAAAGGTGTTACATTTACATTTAAGTCATTTGGCAGACGCTCTTATCCAGAGCGACTTACAAATTGGTGAATTCACCTTATGACATCTAGTGGAACAGCCACTTTACAATAGTGCATCTAAATCATTTAAGGGGGGGGGGGGGTGAGAAGGATTACTTTATCCTATCCTAGGTATTCCTTAAAGAGGTGGGGTTTCAGGTGTCTCCGGAAGGTGGTGATTGACTCCGCTGTCCTGGCGTCGTGAGGGAGTTTGTTCCACCATTGGGGGGCCAGAGCAGCGAACAGTTTTGACTGGGCTGAGCGGGAACTTGTACTTCCTCAGTGGTAGGGAGGCGAGCAGGCCAGAGGTGGATGAACGCAGTGCCCTTGTTTGGGTGTAGGGCCTGATCAGAGCCTGGAGGTACTGCGGTGCCGTTCCCCTCACAGCTCCGTAGGCAAGCACCATGGTCTTGTAGCGGATGCGAGCTTCAACTGGAAGCCAGTGGAGAGAGCGGAGGAGCGGGGTGACGTGGGAGAACTTGGGAAGGTTGAACACCAGACGGGCTGCGGCGTTCTGGATGAGTTGTAGGGGTTTAATGGCACAGGCAGGGAGCCCAGCCAACAGCGAGTTGCAGTAATCCAGACGGGAGATGACAAGTGCCTGGATTAGGACCTGCGCCGCTTCCTGTGTGAGGCAGGGTCGTACTCTGCGGATGTTGTAGAGCATGAACCTACAGGAACGGGCCACCGCCTTGATGTTAGTTGAGAACGACAGGGTGTTGTCCAGGATCACGCCAAGGTTCTTAGCGCTCTGGGAGGAGGACACAATGGAGTTGTCAACCGTGATGGCGAGATCATGGTTGTGTTGGTAGGTTAATGGATCCAAACAATTGTTGTTCATGTAAGGGAAATGTTTTTCCTTGAAGATATGTTCTCATAATACATTAGTTAATTTATTCTTCCTAAAACGAGCAAGAATCTCTGCTGGAGGAGACAAACCTCTGCCAAAATGATAAAGTCTGACTCCATGGTTGTAATTTGGACTTTAAATATACAGTACCAGTCAAAAGCTTGGGCACGCCTACTCATTCCAGGGTTTTTCTTTATTTAAAAAAAACAACTATTTTCTACATTGTAGAGTAATAGTGAAGACATCAAACTATGAAATAACACATATGGAATCATGTTGTAACCCAAAAAGTGTTAAACAAATCAGAATATAAGATTCTTCAGAGTATGACAGCTTTGCACACTCTTGGCATTCTCTCAACCAGCTTCATGAGGTAGTCACCTGAAATGCATTTCAATTAGCAGGTGTGCCTTGTTAAAAGTTAATTTATGTAATTTCTTTCCTTCTTAATGTGCTTGAGCCAATCAGTTGTGATGTGACAAGGTAGGGGTGGTATACAGAAGATAGCCCTATTTGGTAAAAGACCAAGTCCATATTATGGCAACAACAGCTCAAATAAGCAAAGAGAAATGACAGTCCATTACTTCAGTCAATCTGGAAAATTTCAAGGACTTTGAAAGTTTCTTCAAGTGCAGTCACAAAAACCATCAAGCGCTATGATGAAACTATCTCTCATGACGACCGCCACAAGAAAGGAAGACCAGAGTTACTTCTGCTGCAGAGGATACGTTCGTTTGAGTTACCAGCCTCAGAAATTGCAGCCCAAATAAATGCTTCACAAAGTTCAAGTAACAGACACATCTCAACATCAACTGTTCAGAGGAGACTGCATGAATCAGGCCTTCAAAGTGAATTGCTGCAAAGAAACCACTACTGAAGGACAGCAATAAGAAGAAGAGTCTTGCTTGGGCCAAGACCGTGAAGCATGAAGGAGGTGTGATGGTGACACTGTCAGTGATTTATTTAGAATTCAAGGCACACTTAACCAGCATGGCTACCACAGCATTCTGCAGTGATACACCATCCCATCTGGTTTGCGCTTAGTGGGACTATCATTAGTTTTTCAACAGGACAATGACCTAACACACCTCCAGGCTGTGTAAGGGCTATTTTACCAAGAAAGAGAGTTTTGGAGTGCTACATCAGATGACCTGGCCTCCACAATCACCCAACCTAACCCAATTGAGATAGAAAAGCAGCCAACAAGTGCTCAGCTTATGTGGGAATTCCTTCAAGACTGTTGGAAAAGCATGTGAGAGAATGCCAAGAGTGTGCAAAGCTGTCATCGAAGCAAAGTTTGGCTACTTTGAAGAATCTAAACTGTAAAATATATTTGCTTAACACTTTTTTGTTTACTACATGATTCCATATGTGTTATTTCATAGTTTTGATGTCTTCACTATTATTCTACATTGTAGAAGATAGTAAAAATAAAGAAAAACCCTTCAATGAGTAGGTGTGTCCAATCTTTTGACTGGTACCGTATACACCCAAAATGTGTAAGTAGTGGCACACCCAGTCATTTTGCGGGTACGCTACTGCTGCCTGCAGTTCTAACATTGTAATTTTAGTACAGCAAGCATGGTGGAAACCAGTAGAAGAAAGAAATAATGAGATTCGCTCAAAATGTAGACTTTCTCGCAGCATCACAGACATCTGGAACCCTTTGTTGTGAGCTAAAATATTGTTTTCAGTTTCAACACTGTCCACAAGATGTAGAAACACTGATATATTTTCTCATTTTCACTGTTTGTGTTTTGGTTTTATGTGGGGTTTGCAGGGCCCTGTGAATAACATGGAGGAGGGATAAGGCAAGATTTATGGTTGACTTGTTAGCTGTCTCCCCTCTCCAGCCATATGAAAACTGTGTTTTTCTTCTTTCCTCCGCACACAGCCTTTTCCTCCCTCTGCCTGTCTTATGATGATTCATTTATTATTTAAAACCCTCTCTTTCATTATCCAATACTTTTTCCTCTCTTCCTGGCACAATAGATTTTACAACCTCAGTATAGGCTACTATTTTGTGTATAGCACTGTTTTCCTCTTCCCTCTATACAGGATTTAGGAATGTGTTATAACCCTCATACAAACAAGTAGTCAGGTCAACACCAGAGCAAGATTTTGATGGGAAGAAAAGACAGTTGAACAACAAACTGCATTGTGGGAATAGTAAGCTGTGACTTGGCAGGAAATAAAGTTGAAGACATTCTGTGAAAAGTTGTGGGGTTAAAGGCCTCTAGCACTATATTGTGACACAAATGACTCTCCCAAATGACTGTCAAATTCGGCGTAGTACTCTTAAATGAAAATAATGATGGAGGTGCAGATATATTGGAATCTGACCAGTAGGAAGCATATTTAGTGATAATCAGGTATTATGTGTTTGTGTGGTTATAAATAGTGTGATGATTGGTAGACCGAGGCCCTTCTTTTTTCTTCTTCATTGTTTGTTCCTTGTGCGTTTGTTTTGCAGTCGTGTGAAGTCTTTCTGCATTCCATGGAAATCTGTCAGGGTTTCACATAAGAAAGCAATGTACAAAAAACATAACTATGGGGAGTTTGACACAGGCTACCACCGTGCAGAAATGAACAGCCCTCACTTGGTTTTAGATTGTATCTGTTTTTATGAAGAAATGGTTTTCAATATCTCCCCCAGCATTTCTCAACATTCCTTTGACCCCGACTCTCCCACGTGCTAATGTTGTAGATGCGTTCATATGGTTGTAATTGAGGTTTTCATGGTATAACAGGACTGCCTCAGAAATACAGTGGGATTTAGGCTGTGATCTAACATAGTCATCCCCATTTCACATCATGGAGTAATTTCAGGCCAACACATATCAGGAAACCTCAATAACAGGGGAACTGACAGGATCAGACAGCCTACAGCCCTGTGCAGTCTTAGTTTATGTGTAATTATAAGACATATTTAGGAGAGTGGTTTGAAACTTGATCCAGAGTCTCTCTGATCTTTATTTTAAGCTCTGGCAAGGTCGAGCTACACTCTTAGAAAAAATGAGTTCCAAAAGGGTTCTTTGGCTGTCCCCGTAGGAGAACCCTTTCTGTTTCCAGGTAGAACCCTTTTTGATTCCAGGTAGAACTTTTTTTGGTTCCATGTAGAACCCTCTGTGTAAAGGGTTCTACATGGAACTCAAAAAGGTTCTGGCTGGAACCAAAAGGGTTCTTCCTAGGACCAAAAATGATTCTTCAAAGGGTTCCTGTATGGGGACGGCCAAATAACCCTTTTAGGTTCTAGATAGCACCTTTCTTTCTAAGAGTGGAGCAATAGTGTAGTTGTTGCTTTTCATGAACATTTACATTTGAAGTCCAGTCCAGCTGTTTTCTATTACAACAGCTGTCATCGTGTTATCACTTCCCACATTGTCGCTTTACTTATCAACTGTATTGAATAAACAGGCATCCCACTGGGCACACTCTGGTTGAATCAATGTTGTTTCCACAACATTTAAATGAAATTACGTTGAATCAACGTGGAATGGACGTTGAATTGACGTCTGTGCCCAGTGGCATGCCACTAGGGAAGGAGAATAGTGTTCCCTGCCAGCCCCAATTATTATTGTTTAATCTGCTTGATCACAGTCTGGTCCAAACAGACTCATGTGACTTATTAACCCAACAGCAGTTACATTTTGTTTCCATTCAGACAGCAGACAGCCTGTGTTAGATTAAGTTATTAGGGAAAGTTATTAGGGTCATGGGGCCTGAGGTGAAGAGAAGTGGCAGAGATCAATTCCTGTAATAGTGATGTTGAATTATTAGGAAGCCCCGTCTATTTGTGTGGTATGCGATGCCCTTCCTCTTCCTGACTGGTAGTCATCACTGTTGGACTTGGCTGCCCTCCCACAGCCTGTCTGGTCTGTCACATCTGGATGTTTGGAAGGTGAAAAACCACTATATTCTTTGGAATTCTGCATTGTTTTTTAGATTTCGTAGCTGAATCAGAGCCATGAGTAAGGGGTACGAAAATAGAGCACTATTTTGGAAATAGGTTCATTTAGCAGACTTTTAGAGAATGTAATTGCGCTTCTTTGTCAATGTTATCAAAACATAGCCAAGTAACCTAATTGATGTTGTCTAATGGGTTGGTGCTGAGGCTCTGGCCTATCTATCTCTGCTCTGAGCACAATAGAGAAAACAACAAAGACAAGACATGAATGGGAGTCTGTTTCAGTGAAGTGCAGTGCTGTCTGTTGTCTCTGAGAGAGTCTCTCACTGGAGTAAATTAGGGAGACAGACAGTAGAGGTGACACTCTCTCCTCAGGAAGATGGGCCTGTTTATCCAGAAGGCTTCAGAAAGTGGAAACTGAAGAAGAGGACATGGTTAGGACTCAGGAGCATCTTATATTCAGAGATATTCATTGTTACAGAATAGTTTTGTTTAGGATTAAAGTCCAGAGCAGGGATGGAATTACATGGAATGGATGGAATTGTCTCTTCGGATACTCTAAAAATAGTGGACTGGACCAACATTGATATTTGTAACATTTATGGGGGTGTCCTGGTAGCTCTGTAATTCAAACCCTGATCCAAAGTAAACAGACCATAAAGAGGATGCTGTTACCAGCAGAGATATTTGGAGAGAGGGCACACTTCCCTACCCTAACCACCAACAAGGCTCCATATCTAGTTTCGATATCTCTGAAGTATTTATGTTATCTGCTGCAGTCAGCACTCTTGGTCAAGTCAATCTTATTTTGATGTTGAAAACTCCCTATGAGGGAAACGGTCATACATACTGCACTCAGTCAACACTCTACAACTGCAGTTACTGTAATGAGAGACAGACAGGGGAGGGAAAGCTGCTAGTATAGCCTACTGTGTTGATATGACATGCTTCTCTTTTCTCAGGGGTGTACAGTGCCTTCGGGAAAGTATTCAGACCCCTTCCCCTTTTCCACATTTTGTTACATTACAGCCTTATTTTAAAATTGATTAAATAAAAAAAGTTGTACAACAATACACACAATACCCCATGATAACAAAGTGAAAACAGGTTTGTAGAATTTTTGGCAAATTTATTAAAACTTAAAACAGAAATACCTTATTTAGATAAGTATTCATACCCTTTGCTATGATACTCGAAATTGAGCTCAGGTGCATCCTGTTTCCATTGATCATCCTAGAGATGTTTCTACAACTTGATTGGAGTCCACCTGTGGTAAATTAAATTGATTGGACATGATTTGGAAAGGCACACACCTGTCTATATAAGGTCCCACAGTTGACAGTGCATGTCAGAGCAAAAAACAAGCCATGAGGTCGAAGGAATTGTCTGTAGAGCTCCGAGACAGGATTGTGTCGAGGCACAGATCTGGGGAAGGGTACCAAAACATTTCTGCAGCATTGAAGGTCCCCAAGAACGCAGTTTCCTCCATCATTCTTAAATGGAAGAAGTTTGGAACCACCAAGACTCTTCCTAGAGCTGTCTGAATACTTATGTAAATGTGATATCAGTTTTTTTGCAAACATTTTGAAAAACCTGTTTTTGCTTTGTCATTATGGGGTATTGTGTGTAGATTGATGAGGGGAAATAACATTTGAATACATTTTAGAATAAGGCTGTAACATAACAAAATGTTGAAAAAGTGAAGGGGTCTGAATACTTTCCGAATGCTCTGTATAATAGTTGACTCAGGAGAAGTGCACATTGGATGAGTGTATACTGTTTAAGTGCAGTGCTGTTCAAACAAAATACATTATTTCTGTTCTCTCAAGATATGTGCATACACACATTCAGAATGACAGTCACAATATATTCAGGCATGGTGGACAGAAAACATTTAATGGAAGGTTGACCTTATTTATGGTCGTTTTTACTGTGAGAGGAGGAGAGGGTAGGGAGGAAGGATAATATTGAGGGGAAACTCGACTCAGGAAACATTAGAACAGTTCCAAAGCAAATACCTGAAGCTCAAGAAAACCAGAAGTAAAACTGCCTTGGACCTTGTGTAGTACACTATACAATGAGCTCTCTGTCCACAAGAGAAACAGTGGTATATATATTTCTTTGTGCAGATTCTTGGGAAACATCTAGGTATGGTAGTGTACTCTAATAAAGTTATTACAACAACCGATGTAGCAAATAACATTTGTCCTGATAGTGAATGTCGTGAAGCTCAGGCCATAGGCACCCCTTTAAGAAAGGATGCATAAATGGAATAAAGCTGGCAGGGCCTGACAGCACACTCCCACTCACCATGTTTCCCCAACAGAATACCATGTTGTGCTCTTGTTCCTAATGTGCTGTAGCTTTTTAAAAACCTTTCTCAAGCCATAGAGAAGTTGTAGAGAAAATGTGACACTGAAATGTGGGAATTCATGTCATACCTGTATTATGTATTCAGTGGAGATCCAACTCTTGCAGGGTGAAATATCCTCCCTGTGCATAGCCCATCGAGATGTTGAGACTGTTGCTGATTTGCTATTTTGTGCTGGTAGCTTGTAAACAGTCTGCTACTGTGCTTGTAATAATGGGGCCAGTAGGGTCTTACAGAAAATGAGGACAGATGGAGCCTTTGCTTTCTCTCACTAACTTGTAATGAATGGAAAATTGGCCATTCCCAGAATGACATAGACTATCCCATTGGCCAAAACAAGTGACTCCACTGCCTGGAAAGAGTATGGAGAGATTCCAATAGAAGCTTCTCATCAATACCCATTTTCCAAACACAGCTCATCATGAAACATACTCCATAATCTGTCTTTATTAACAGCATACACAGCATCCCGTTGGGTTCAGTTTAGAGGTCGACCGATTATGATTTTTCAATGCTGATACCGATTATTGGAGGGCCAAAAAAAGCCGATACCAATTAATCGGACATTTAAAAAAATATATATTTGTAATAATGTGTGTTGAAAGATGCTAAAGCAAACAACCCAAAAACCACCAAGAAACACAACAAAATATATAAAGGTGTCTGCATGGAAAGAGTCTCCTCCATGAATGGGGAAGTGGTGTATTTATCCTGGGAGACACCGGGCCCAGGTGTTTCCCATGTAGCTGACGACCCTCCCGACTCTGCCCACCGGCATCCTAATAAGGAAACAAGAACAAAGAGAGAATACGGCAGACAGAGTGGGAGGGTCGTCACACTCCTCCCTGGGCTCGAACCAGGAACACAACGACAACAGCCACCCTCGAAGCAGCGTTACCCATGCAGAGCAAGGGGAACAACCACTCCAAGTCTCAGAGCGAGTGATGTTTGAAACGCTATTAGCGCGCACCCCGCTAACTAGCTAGCCATTTCACATCGGTTACACGAGCCTAATCTCGGGAGTTGATAGGCTTGAAGTCATAAACAGCGTAATGCTTGACGCACAATGAAGAGCTGCTGGCAAAACTCACCAAAGTGCTGTTTGAGTGAGACAACTTTATCAAATCATAGACTTAATTATAACATAATAACACACAAAAATACAAGGCTTATGTCATTAATATAACCTTCAATGTTATGTCATAATTACGTTAAATTCTGGCAAATTAGGCGGCCCAAACTGTTGCATATACACTGACGCAATGAACGCAAGAGAAGTGACACAATTTCACCTGGTTAATATTGCTTGCTAACCTGGATTTCTTTTAGCTAAATATGCGGGTTTAAAAATATATACTTCTGTGTATTGATTTTAAGAAAGGCATTGATGTTCATGGTTAGGTACACATTGGAGCAACGATACGCACCCCATCGATTATATGCAAGGCAGGACATGCTAGATAAACTAGTAATATCATCAACCATGTGTAGTTAACTAGTGATTATGATTGATTGATTGTTTTTTTAAGATAAGTTTAATGCTAGCTAGCAACTTACCTTGGCTTACTGCACTCGTGTAACAGGCAGTCTCCTCGTGGAGTGCAGTGAGAGGCAGGTGGTTAGTTAACCCACCGTTCCTAGGCCGTCATTGAAAATAATAATGTGTTCACTGACTTGCCTAGTTAAATAAAGATTAAATAAAGGTGTAAAAAAAAAAATCCGATTGTTATGAAAACTTGAAATCGGCCCTAATTAATCGGCCATTCCGATTAATCGGTCGACCTCCAGTTCAGACAAAGGCAATCTAAATTGAATTGGTATAGATATTGCTTTTCATTGCTCACTGCTAAATGTTTTTTAATAAAAAGTAGTCTAATATCACGCTAGCGTGCAAACCCAATGAAAGCAAAGGAAATGGCACAACAGGATCTGGTTATGGATATGTGAATATCCAGCCAGGCTGGGTGAAACCACCCAATGTAATACAGTCATGTTCCCACAAGAGGGTAGAAAACACCTATGAATATGACATGCAATTGCTCTGAGAGGACACACCTGGATACAACAAAGAGGAATAGGCGAAGCGAGAGGTTTTATTCAGCCCAAAATATGTTCATGAAAATAAGCCCACGAAGTGAGGTATTTTCGTATGGAGGTCAATGAAAGTTTCGAATTTGGTCAACAAAAAAATGTAAGGTGAGACTTTATTTTGTGATAGTCAGTCTGTAGAGGCTCTATCCAATCAAGTGTGGCCAAATGAAATTGCTAATTTGCTGCGTGAGGCTTATTTGATTGAATAGAAGTTTCATAATGGTTGGGACGAATGCACTGATAAGTGGACGCACATGGCATTTCGGCAACTTTAGAAGAAAAGAAAAACGACTATATATCGGCATTGTGCCTGTTCTCATAGAGATCGATCGAGGACTCATCATGGTCAAGGCTCGACATTTATTGTTGTCCACTTGCCCGGGACAAGTAAAACAATTGTCGGACAAGAAGAATATAGATTTAAGTTGTCTAGATGGACAAGTAAAAAACAATCACGCAAAAATCACAATATCAAACATTAGGTTATTGGATCAGTGTCCTCCGGATGCAATGTGTTGCACACTGTCCTCCCAATCTCAGCACATCTTATTTATCTGTTATTTTACCAGGTAAGTTGACTGAGAACACATTCTCATTTGCAGCAACAACCTGAGGAATAGTTACAGGGGAGAGGAGGGGGATGAATGAGCCAATTGTAAACTGGGGATTATTAGGTGACAGTGATGGTTTGAGGGACAGATTGGGAATTTAGCCAGGACACCAGGGTTAACACCCCTTCTCTTACAATAAGCGCCATGGGATCTTTAATGTCCTCAGAGAGTCAGGACACCTGTTCAATGTCCCATCCAAAAGACAGCACCCTACACAGGACAGTGTAGTGCCCTGGGATATTTGTTTAGACCAGAGGAAAGAGTGCCTCCTACTGGTCCTCCAACACTACTTCCAGCAGCATCTGGTCTCCCATCCAGGAACTGACCAGGACCAACCCTGCTTAGCTTCAGAAACAAACCAACAGTGGTATGCAGGGTGGTATGCTGCTGAGTATAATATTGTAGGCCTGCATTGACAGGCCTTTACATCTTGCAGTTGCGAGATGCGTTTTTGAAATCAAAGCAGCAGCATGTGCACATTTGTTGATATTTATTACTGGGTGATATTTATTACCCAGTGGGCCATTACCAGAGGAGGGAGAGAGAGGCATTTGCACAGCAGGTAAAATAATGATATACAACAGACTAACTGAATAACCAGCCAAACTACACCGGTAGGTGTATAACACTTAAATAAATCATATCAATCATTAACTATCTAGCTTTTAGCATTTATTAGTGTCATTGTCATGTCCAATGTCCTAAAATAACTTTCCACCTGCACTCGTGTACAATCGCAAATGGCTGACATGCAGTTGATACGGGTGCACAGTTGATGAAACCAATGCTGCAAACTCCGGTTGTAAAACCGTCTTTCAAGCGCTCAAAATGTCAATACTGCCCATGTAATTCTGACAAAGTTACAAGAATATTCCTAGACTAGGCTTATTGACAAGTAACTCTTATGCTGTCAAGATCTCCCCTGAACACTGAATATTTGAACCTTATAAATAGATAAACATCTTAGTTAGATACCTCACCCACCTTAGCCATTTGATCTCTGGTTCACTGAATGAGGGAATTATTTTATAAAGACATAAAAAGTATTTGGTTGTAATTGTATTGTTGCAGGGAGGCCAATCATGCTCCAGGAGATTTCAGGAGCGCTATTGGGTGTGCAGGCTTTTGCTCCAGCCTTGCTTGAACACAGCACATTGCAAAAAATCAGCTGCTCAACAGGGCCTTGATAAGCTGACTCTGGTGCGTATTTTACTTTGTGGGGGTTAAGGCCACAACGCCAGGAGATACTATATAATACATGGGATCAGAACAGCAGCCTTCCATTGTCAATACCAGTTATAATAATAAATTATTTTGTGGTTACTTGCGTAATACAAAACATTTTCAGGGGGGGGTTACAAGTGACTTAAGCTTTCGGACAATTAACAAGAATCTGTCCTACTTGGCTAAAAAAGTGAATGTCAAGCCCTGATTGATTTAGCCATTGAGGACTTCCACCATTTTAAAGTAGTCACCTGGGTGGGGATTCCTATGAGTTGGAAGCAATCGACCAATGAAGAATGAGAAAATGTACTACCTTAAAATGGAGATGCCATCTGTCACAGATACTACAGATAATGGCACAGATACAAGGATGAGTCCTCTATCTATCTCTATGGCCAGTTGTTCACACACTTAGCTGCCCTCTCATTGGCTGGAATGGTCCATCCTCCTGCCTGCCTTCCATCTTTGAGGATATGTATTTCCATTGTTAGAGCGGTCACATGTTTATCTTGTCACTATAATCGACAATCTTAGCCTATAATGAACTTCCTAATGAGCAGCTTTGAATTGAATGCACCTTGTGAATACTCCATTCAACAGAGGTGTGCTCAGTTTTCTTTGAACGTTTGCTACGTTGCAGAAACGGTTTGTACGTTGAACAGACTTTGAGGTACATTTGCTCCCATTTGGTGGGTGTGGCGAGTCATGCCTTGATTCAATGAGTGACGTATTTAAAGGGCAGAGGCCATGATACAGCATTCCCCAACCTGGCCGTTCAGTTGAACGTTCCAGAACATAAAAACATACTGAACGCAGCCCTGGTGTGACAATAATTTTTCAAACGTAGAAGTGACCATTAGAAAGAAGTTTGAAAAAGGCTGTGTTTACACAGGCAGTCCAATTCTGATATTTTTTCCACAAATTGGTAATTTGAACAACCACATCAGTTTTTTCACATCAGGGCCCGGTTTCCCAAAGCATCTTAAGGCTGAGTTTGTTAGAACCAACAATGGGCCCAGATCATTTTCAGAGCTGATCTGATTCGTCAAAAGGTCAATTAGTGGAAAAATATCAGAATTGCCCTTTAAGATACCTTGTTTAACTTTTAGAGCTATCAAAATATAGCTTGGTGTTAATTTGACAGTCAAAATAGCTTCAGGGCTGGAGATCTTGATTAAAGCGCTCATCTATCCAGTATTATAACCAGCCCACCAGAGTCTCATCAGTCTCCAGTGCACACAACAGATTTTTGTTTTTCCCCAAACACATGCTTTTAATCACTCCTGTGTAGTTTGCTTGGGATCCACAAGGATATCCAGTAGCGATTTCACAGAGGGGGAGGGGAGAGTCAGTGTAATGAAAAACGAGGAATTGTCTCCACCCATTTTGCCTTGGTTGTGCTCCCACCCTTCTCTGTAGGTGAGCTACCTGACCAAACTCTGGGGAGAGAGAGGAGAGTGTGAAAGAGGTAGAGAAAGCCAGGAACAAAGGCAGAGAGTGAGAGAAACACAGACAAAAAGAGCTCTGTGTGGAGGGAAAAGGGGAAAGAGAAAGGAACAGGTGGACCAGAGATTTGAGCTAGGCAGCTGTTGGGGGGGGCAGTGGGTGGACTCTGAGGAACAGGGGTGTGCTCAGAGCTGTTCTTGACAGGTCGGACAAGTTTCTCCCCACAATACCTGTCGCTCTCACTTTCTTAAACACACCAGTTGGCAGGAAAAGGAAGTGAAGCAGAAAAGGGCTGAAGAAAAAGCAGGAGAGTTTTCCGGTCATTTATAATTCCAGAAAGGAATTTAAAGATGCCTGAGCAGCAACCCTATTACGGAAAGAATGGTAACTACTAATTGATTTTAGTTTCATTAGAGCTTATGTGGTTTGACCTTTTTCAACCTTATGAAAAGCTGTTTGTGTCTTTTATGATGGCTGGTTTGGTTGTAGCTTAAGTTTGTTCTTGAAGTGAGAGAGCTTTTCTCACTGCTTGAATGTTTTAATGAATCTGTCAGTTGGGAGCTTGTTAATGGGTGGTGTAATTTGTCTCTAGAGAAGAGCAACACTGGGTGAAACTAGACCTCTAGTATCGGCATTATGACAACATGACTGAGAATGGGTGTGGGTTAAACCTGCTGATTATACAGGTGTGTGGAGAAATGCAAGTGAACATTGTGTCAATCTTTTCTCTCCTCTATCAAATGCTGCTGCTGTGTGTGTGTGTGTGTGTGTGTGTGTGTGTGTGTGTGTGTGTGTGTGTGTGTGTGTGTGTGTGTGTGTGTGTGTGTGTGTGTGTGTGTGTGTGTAAGGACTGGGCTGAAAAATTGGCAGGCAACATTGTTTGTTTTCAGCCCTGATAAAATATAAATGCACCAGCCACTGTTTGGGGCAAATGTTTCTGCATGTTGCTCCAGCCTACACTCCCTCGGCAGGCTGTTTCCACCATGTCTTTGAAGGGCATCTCAGGCTGATTATGCCCATTTAACACTTTAACATCCAGACTCTATCTCTGTGCTTGTGGACCTGCTGTGTCCAGTGGATTGATGTTCTCTGGGAGCAGGCCCACTATATTGCATGCTGCAATAGCACCCTGACCACTACTCTGCATTATTAATGGCCGCCATGCTGAAAGTCATACTCTATAGTATCTAGTCTAGACCCAGTGGTTCAACCACCTTAAGACTGTGATTATTGATGTTCTGTGAAGTTGAGATTCACTATGGCTCAACTTGAGCACTTCTGACTGATCGTTATAACCATACCTTTTCTCATCTAGGCCTAAATGTAGTTGACATTAATGCCTCCTTTTGGTCTTCTGAGGATTTAGAACTGGCAATGAGTGAATGTAGTTTGCTCATGACATCCATTCCCTCATTGTACAGTAACTGTAGGTAACTTTGATTTATGTGGGCTGATGGCAGATGTGGAGAGTCTGTCGTCTCTTTGCTCCTCCTCACCCTGTTGGAACCCCAGGGTTCAGATCCAGGTTACACATTATATTGGGTATGAAAGGGAGAGGATATTGTGCACTGGTTTATAGCCCAGTTTAATTTGGGGGATGTTATCAAGTTAAGAAAATCAAGAAACATTAACAAGAACATATTTTAAAAAATACCTTTTTCATGGCATTAATCAACATTTACCTTTTTAAGAAGTAATCAATACTGATGAAAAGGTTCATCTGTCATTTTGTGTGTCTTATGTCCTTCAATCAAATGTAACATCGGCTGAAGGAGACATCACACGAGTTCATTCCCCACATACGCTGCTGCTACTGTCTTATGTATCCTGTTGCCTGGTCACTTTACCCCTACCTATATGTAGATCACAGGAGGCTGCTGCTACTGTCTTATGTATCCTGTTTTTACCCCTACCTATATGTAGATCACAGGAGGCTACTGTCTTATGTATCCTGTTGCCTGGTCACTTTACCCCTACCTATATGTAGATCACAGGAGGCTGCTACTGTCTTATGTATCCTGTTGCCTGGTCACTTTACCCCTACCTATATGTAGATCACAGGAGGCTGCTGCTACTGTCTTATGTATCCTGTTGCCTGGTCACTTTACCCCTACCTATATGTAGATCACAGGAGGCTGCTACTGTCTTATGTATCCTGTTGCCTGGTCACTTTACCCCTACCTATATGTAGATCACAGGAGGCTGCTTTACCCCTACCTATATGCTACTGTCTTATGTATCCTGTTGCCTGGTCACTTTACCCCTACCTATATGTAGATCACAGGAGGCTGCTACTGTCTTATGTATCCTGTTGCCTGGTCACTTTACCCCTACCTATATGTAGATCACAGGAGGCTGCTACTGTCTTATGTATCCTGTTGCCTGGTCACTTTACCCCTACCTATATGTAGATCACAGAAGGCTGCTACTGTCTTATGTATCCTGTTGCCTGTAGATCACTTTACTGTCTTATGTATCCTGTTTCCTGGTCACCCCCTACCTATATGTAGATCACAGGAGGCTGCTACTGTCTTATGTATCCTGTTGGTCCTGGTCACTTTATGTATCCCCTACCTATATATGTAGATCACAGGAGCTGCTGCTACTGTCTTATGTATCCTGTTGCCTGGTCACTTTACCCCTACCTATATGTAGATCACAGGAGGCTGCTGCTACTGTCTTATGTATCCTTATGGTCATACCTGTTGCCTGGTCACTTTACCCCTACCTATATGTAGATCACAGGAGGCTGCTACTGTCTTATGTATCCTGTTGCCTGGTCACTTTACCCCTACCTATATGTAGATCACAGGAGGCTGCTGCTACTGTCTTATGTATCCTGTTGCCTGGTCACTTTACCCCTACCTATATGTAGATCACAGGAGGCTGCTACTTCTTATGTATCCTGTTGCCTGGTCACTTTACCCCTACCTATATGTAGATCACAGGAGGCTGCTGCTACTGTCTTATGTATCCTGTTTCCTGGTCACTTTACCCCTACCTATATGTAGATCACAGGAGGCTGCTGCTACTGTCTTATGTATCCTGTTGCCTGGTCACTTTACCCCTACCTATATGTAGATCACAGGAGGCTGCTACTGTCTTATGTATCCTGTTGCTTATGTATCCTGTCTTATGTATCCTGTTGCCTCACTTTACCCCTACCTATATGTAGATCACAGGAGGCTGCTGCTACTGTCTTATGTATCCTGTTGCCTGGTCACTTTACCCCTACCTATATGTAGATCACAGGAGGCTGCTACTGTCTTATGTATCCTGTTGCCTGGTCACTTTACCCCTACCTATATGTAGATCACAGGAGGCTACTGTCTTATGTATCCTGTTTCCTGGTCACTTTACCCCTACCTATATGTAGATCACAGGAGGCTGCTGCTACTGTCTTATGTATCCTGTTGCCTGGTCACTTTACCCCTACCTATATGTAGATCACAGGAGGCTGCTGCTACTGTCTTATGTATCCTGTTTCCTGGTCACTTTACCCCTACCTATATGTAGATCACAGGAGGCTGCTACTGTCTTATGTATCCTGTTGCCTGGTCACTTTACCCCTACCTATATGTAGATCACAGGAGGCTGTCTTATGTATCCTGTTGCCTGGTCACTTTACCTTATGTATCCTGTTGCCTGGTCACTTTACCCCTATATGTAGATCACAGGAGGCTGTTGCTGGTCTTTATGTATGTCTTATGTATCCTGTTGCCTGGTCACTTTATGTAGATCACAGGAGGCTGCTGCTACTATGTATCCTATATGTAGATCACAGGAGGCTGCTGCTACTGTCTTATGTATCCTGTTGCCTGGTCACTTTACCCCTACCTATATGTAGATCACAGGAGGCTGCTGCTACTGTCTTATGTATCCTGTTGCCTGGTCACTTTACCCCTACCTATATGTAGATCACAGGAGGCTTGTCCCCTTATGTAGATCACAGGAGGCTGTTGCCTGTTGCCTGGTCACTTTACCCCTACCTATATGTAGATCACAGGAGGCTGCTGCTACTGTCTTATGTATCCTGTTTCTGTATCACAGGAGGCTGCTGCTGTCTTATGTATCCTGGTCACTTTACCCCTACCTATATGTAGATCACAGGAGGCTGCTGCTACTGTCTTATGTATCCTGTTGCCTGGTCACTTTACCCCTACCTATATGTAGATCACAGGAGGCTGCTGCTACTGTCTTATGTATCCTGTTGCCTGGTCACTTTACCCCTACCTATATGTAGATCACAGGAGGCTGCTGCTACTGTCTTATGTATCCTGTTGCCTGGTCACTTTACCCCTACCTATATGTAGATCACAGGAGGCTGCTGTCTTATGTATCTGTTTCCTGGTCATGTATCCTGTTGCCTGGTCACTTTACCCCTACCTAGATCACAGGAGGCTGCTGCTACTGTCTTATGTATCCTGTTGCCTGGTCACTTTACCCCTACCTATATGTAGATCTGTGTCTTATGTATCCTGTTGCCTGGTCACTTTACCCCTACCTATATGTAGATCACAGGAGGCTGCTGCTACTGTCTTATGTATCCTGTTGCCTGGTCACTTTACCCCTACCTATATGTAGATCACAGGAGGCTGCTGCTACTGTCTTATATCCTGTTGCCTGGTCACTTTACCCCTACCTATATGTAGATCACAGAAGGCTGCTACTGTCTTATGTATCCTGTTGCCTGGTCACTTTACCCCTACCTATATGTAGATCACAGAAGGCTGCTACTGTCTTATGTATCCTGTTGCCTGGTCACTTTACCCCTACCTATATGTAGATCACAGGAGGCTGCTGCTGGATCCTGTTGCTGGTCACTGCACAGGAGGCTACTGTCTTATGTATCCTGTTGCCTGGTCACTTTACCCCTACCTATATGTAGATCACAGGAGGCTGCTGCTACTGTCTTATGTATCCTGTTGGTCCTGTAGATCACAGGAGGCTTTCTTATGTATCCTGTTGCCTGGTCACCCCCTACCTATATGTAGATCACAGGAGGCTGCTGCTACTGTCTTATGTATCCTGTTGCTGGTCATTTATCCTTTGCCTGGTCACTTTACCCCTACCTATATGTAGATCACAGGAGGCTGCTGCTACTGTCTTATGTATCCTGTTGCCTGGTCACTTTACCCCTACCTATATGTAGATCACAGGAGGCTGGTCTGCTACTGTCTTATGTATCCTGTTGCCTGGTCACTTTACCCCTACCTATATGTAGATCACAGGAGGCTGCTGCTACTGTCTTATGTATCCTGTTGGTCACTGTAGATCACAGGAGGCTTTACTGTCTTATGTATCCTGTTGCCTGGTCACTTTACTATATGTAGATCACAGGAGGCTGCTGCTACTGTCTTATGTATCCTGTTGCCTGGTCACTTTACCCCTACCTATCCTGTTGCACAGGAGGCTGCTGCTACTGTCACCTTTACCCCTACCTATATGTAGATCACAGGAGGCTGCTGCTACTGTCTTATGTATCCTGTTGCCTGGTCACTTTACCCCTACCTATATGTAGATCACAGGAGGCTGCTGCTACTGTCTTATGTATCCTGTTGCCTGGTCACTTTACCCCTACCTATATGTAGATCACAGGAGGCTGCTGCTACTGTCTTATGTATCCTGTTTCCTGGTCACTTTACCCCTACCTATATGTAGATCACAGGAGGCTGCTGCTACTGTCTTATGTATCCTGTTGCCTGGTCACTTTACCCCTACCTATATGTAGATCACAGGAGGCTGCTGAGGGGAGGACATTTCATAATAATGGCTAATGGAGAAAATGGAATGACATCAAACACATGGAAACCATGTTTGATGTATTTGATACCATTCCTCTCCAGCCCGTCCTCCCTATTTAAGGTGCCACCAACCACCTGTGATGTAGATGGCTACCTCAATTACCTCGTACCCCTGCACATCAACTTGGTAGCGGTACTCCCTGTATATAACAATGTTACTTTTTACTCGTTATTGTTATTCGGTATTCACTGTGTATTCCTTGTGCCACCATTTTTATATTTTATCTTAACTCTGCAATGTTGGAAAAGGACCCTCAAGTAAGCCTTTGACTGTTAGTGTGCACCTGTTGTGTATGAAGCATGTGACAATAAAAATGTGATTCGATGAATAGGTTGTGCTCACACAGTAGAGTCGCTGACCTCTGGTGCCTGTGTTGTGGTACTGCAGGTTCTCATGTTGCAGAAGGGCTGCTTAGTCACTACAGAGGAATTTGTTGGGTTGCCAGGTGTGTCTGCCCCGATGGAAAAGTCATCTGACCAACAGTAAAGGGAGCAGAATGTCAACGCGTGGGCAATCCACTCTGTTTACCCCATGAAATGTATAACTAGGAGGAAGACGCCCCCACATGGAACAGTGTCAAAGTGCATCTTGGTTATGAAATGCCTTCTAACAGCCCTGCAGTGTGTACACTTTTATTTAACTTATACGCTGCAAGCCATTTACCATCTGAAATTGTATTCCTACTGTATTTTTCAATACTTGCATTCTTTCCATCTAGGTGAACCAAAAAAGTATGACCCCACCTTCAAAGGCCCCATCTATAACAGGTGAGAGGATTGCCAGTTCATCCACACTGTAGTCAGGATGGCACATAATTCACATCTAAAAACGATTGTTCCCATAACGTTTCCATGTCTCCCTCTCTCTTTACTCTAGGGGCTGCACTGACATTGTATGCTGCATCCTCTTCATTATTTGCATACTGGGCTATGTTGCAGTGGGAATTCTTGGTAAGTAAATGTGTCCTGTAGGCACAAACAAGCTTAACTGACCCCATATTAAGGACTTGGGTATACCCTGAGTCATGCCCTTAGGTATGTCTCTGAGTGGTGCTCACCTAAAGCATGTCTGTATGTTCAAGATGCCTGGTATTTGATTGTTTCTTTGTTGTCGATGGCTCCCTTCTCCCCTAGCCTGGTCCCAGGGAGACCCCAGGAAGGTGATCTACCCCACAGACAGCAGAGGACAGTTCTGTGGGCAGGCAGGCACACCTCTGGAGTAAGTTCTGCCCTCACCATTCATGCACAGTGGAATACATAACAGACAATCACAAACACTCATGTGTTGATTGTCTCCACCATCCCCCCTCCCGGGCATTCATTTTCTTCAACCTGCTCCTGTTCTCTGAACAACTGGTTGTGTTTGTATTGTAGGACGAAGCCCCTGCTGTTCTACTTCAACATCATGAAGTGTGCCAGTCCCATGGTGCTGCTGGAGTTCCAGTGCCCAACCACACAGGTGACCTGAACCTTTGTTTTCAGTTGATACGTTCTTGTACGCCATGTTATTTTTGTATGCCTATGCACTTGTATTATCTTGGCTCATGCCTTACATTTCTTTTGCCATCAGATGTGTGTGGAGAAATGCCCTGATAAGTTCCTGACGCTCCTGAAGGCCTACACCAATAAAGAGGACTTTAAGTATTATAAGAACTTCTGCAAGGAGGGTCTAGAGGGGCTGGTGAGTAGCATGTGAAGAGGATTCTGAGATGGGTGGTGTAGTAGTTTGTCACCCATGTTGATTTTGGAAATGTCAAGAATGTGACAGTGTTTTGTTCTACAAAAATAGTGTGCCCAGTGGCAATTTAGTGTGAGCAATTCAAACTTTGAATATACATTGCCGCACCAATGGTTGAGATACTAAGTGCTGATTGTTCATGTGTGTTTTAGACTGTAACACAGATCCTGAGTTCTGGCCTGTGTCCTGCCATGCTGACGCCAAGTAAACCCTGTAAGTACGGCTCTAGTCTATTTTGCTCCCCTATCCTGTCTACCTGCCCTTCTTCCGTTCCTGAGTCAAACTCCCCAACCCTCCATCTGGCCAGCCCATCCTCCCCATTTCTGGAATTTGAAAAAAGTGAAAGACATTGTTTTACTGTTCATTGTTTTACTGCTCATTGTCCTGTGTCTTCTCCTTCACCCCCCTTCCTCTTCCTCCAGTCACCCGTAGGTGCTTCCCTGCCCTGGGCCAGAAGAAGGGAGGGGAGATAACCGTGGGAAATAACTCTAAGTTTGATGACGGGGAGGGGAACATTAGAGATGCCAAAGATCTGGTGGCGGGGGTCAAGTGAGTCCATAGAATTTGCATGATGTTTTCCTGTGATGGGTGCTAGGGCTACATCTACAATCAGCATTGGTCACTGTATTTTCTTCTATAGGAATGCCACAGTGGTCATTGAAGCTCGACAAGTGGCCATGAAGATCTTTGAGGATTACACCCAGTCCTGGTACTGGATCCTAATGTAAGTCAGCTTCTTCCCTTTGACACTATTGTGCAGTAATGCATTCACACCGAATTCCAAAGCACTTGATCAGCAAAGGGTGAGTTATGTAGGCACTATCGTCTGTTTTTGTGTCGGGGTTCAGAGGGTTGGTGATTGCCATGCTCATCAGTCTCCTCTTCATCGTCCTCCTGCGCTTCCTGGCCGGGATCATGGTTTGGGTCATGATCGTCATGGTGATTCTGGTCATTGGATACGGTAAAGACCAGTTCAACAGAAGTCCCATTTTTAGTTGTTTCTTAATGTTCATGTCTCTGAACGCTCTAATCAACAAAGCCATCTCCTGTGTCCCTTTCCCATCTCTCTATCTAAATGCTGTACTTCCCTCTTGTGGCCATGCCCTGTATCGCACCACAGGCATCTTCCACTGCTCAATGGAGTATGTTAGCCTGAAGTCAGAGGCAGGCTCTAATGTCACTCTCAAGGACCTGGGCTTCCAGACAGACTTCTCTGTGTACCTGCATATCAGACAGACCTGGCTGGCCTTCAGTAAGTCTCCCCACTAACCTCCTCTCAACCTTACAGCTAGTGTGGCTCAGGAGGTATACACCTGGGCCAATACATTAGAGTTCTACTGTATATCATGAAGCAGGATCAATGTTAGCCAGGTAACTTTTATAAACCCTTAGATATAATGCATTGCGGTGTTATTGCAAGCATAAACTGATACTAAGGACTACTAGGATTCCTGTATAAATGGCCGTGACTGAATTCTCCATTTGTTTTTATGCCTTTTCTCTCTCCCGTTCCCTTTAGTTATTATTCTGGCCATTGTGGAGGTCATCATCATTTTGCTGCTCATCTTCCTCAGGAATAGAATCCTCATCGCTATCGCTCTCATCAAAGAAGCCAGCAGGTCAGGAAACGGGAGTGATCTCTGCACTTACAGCCTTTTCTAATGGGATTGGATGGGAAATGGATCATTGAATGCTAGATCATTGTGGTTTAAATGGGGGCGTAATAGATGGTGGATAAGACCTTTCTAGTGCTAAACTGTGATGTTTTGTTTACAGGGCCATTGGGTATGTGATGTCAGCCCTGTTTTACCCCTTGTTCACCTTTGCCCTCCTATCCATTGTCATCGCCTACTGGGCCGTGACCGCTGTGTATCCTTCATGTTTGGAGAAAAATGACTCATAGGCTTGAGTAACTCAACATGCTCTTCTGAACGATTGATGTGTATTTGCTGGGATTTGTAGTTCTCTGGATCATATTCTAGTCCTTGACAGCCTCTGGCCAGGTTCCTGTCCACCTCCAATCAGCCCATCTATAAGGTGTTCAATGAGACGGCCTGTGATCACTCCAGGAAAATCTGCGAGCCAGCTGTGAGTTCTGCTTTTCCGTTAGCCCATGCAACATGTCACCATCTAACAGCCTGATCTTAATTGGAGAGACATTGAACCATCGATCACCTCCGTGATAAAAGTGTATACAATGGATAGAATGTCAACTGTTGATTCTTCTCTACCTGTCTCCTCCAGAACTTCAGCACATCCAGTATGAAGGCGGAGTGCCCAGACTCCAAGTGTCTGTTTGCCTTCTACGGTGGAGAGACGGTCTACCACAAGTACCTGATTGGCCTGCAGTTCTACAACGTCTTCCTGTTCTTCTGGTGTGCCAACTTTGTGACAGCACTGGGTCAGATGACCCTGGCTGGGGCCTTTGCCTCCTACTACTGGGCCTTGGTCAAGCCTGACGACATGCCTGCCTTCCCCATCTTCTCATCCCTTGGCAGATCACTCAGGTGTGTGTGACTGTTTATGTTCCTGTTCCTAACCAAGTTGGGTGTTCAGATATGTACATGATGCTCTGTTGCATATGTGGATATCTTGGCGCCATTTAATAAGGTTGGTTAGTGACATCTCCTCACTCCCCTGCTCAGGTATCACACAGGTTCCCTGGCGTTTGGCTCGCTCATCCTCTCCATCATCCAGATCATCAGGGTTCTGCTGGAGTACATCGACCACAAGCTACAAGGTGAGCCATAGATCCTGTATTAGCAGTACTACGGTATGTTGATATTAACACAGCTGTCACTGTATACCCTCATCATACTTTACACTAGCTGTGTATGAATGTTGGGTTTTTTAGTACTTGTGTTGGCTCTGATTTGGTTCTGCCCTACTGTCTGTTATTCTCCCCTAAAGGAACCCAAAATAAGTGCACCAAGTTCCTACTGTGCTGTCTCAAGTGCTGCTTCTGGTGCCTGGAGAAATTCATCAAGTTCATCAACAGAAATGCCTACATTATGGTTTGTGTACTACCTGTTTGTGTGCACCTGCTATGCCCCCCAGTTAAATGCATGTCATATTGGATATAATTAATTTCAGAGGAGCTTTGACACCAGGATCATCTGTCAATGTTAACTGTGGGAGAACGTTTGGTTTATGCTTGATTATGAATTTGAGTCTGCTGCCTCTAGGTGGCGATATATGGCAAGAACTTCTGCACGTCTGCCAAAGATGCCTTCTTCCTCCTTATGAGGAACATGATCAGGTGAGTGAGTGTGCTGTCTCTTAATGTTTGTGTTGACTTAATGAACTTTATAAAATGGACTGATCCATCACAATGTATCACTGTTTGACCTTGCAGGGTAGCGGTCCTGGACAAGGTGACAGACTTCCTCTTGTTCCTGGGCAAACTCCTCATTGTGGGGCTTGTGGGTAAGTGAAGCTGTTTCTACAGGAAACATGGTGAACAATAACACGCTCTCAGTACGGCCAGTCTTCTAATGATTGTATTTAGTTTTATTACGTTTCATTGTTGACAATCAGTTGTGCTATTGGAAGATAACGCTTCCGTCCTGTTTCCCAGGAATCTTTGCGTTCTTCTTCTTCTCTGGGAGGGTGAAGGCCTTTGAGAACACAGCGCCCAACCTCCACTACTACTGGGTTCCCATCCTGGTGAGTAGCATAGCCATGCTCCGGGTCTGGTGGGTTATGTACAAAGGCATGTAGTTTAATCTATGATTTAAATGTAGCTGAGTGTAACCTACGGTGTTGTGTATTGTAATGGTTGGAGTGTGTTTCTCTCCTCAGACAGTGGTGGTTGGTTCCTACCTTATTGCCCACGGCTTCTTCAGTGTGTACGCCATGTGTGTGGACACACTCTTCCTCTGCTTCTGTGAGTAACAGTAAAACCATCTCCCTCTTGTCTTTCCCCCACAAACACAAGGTACCAGTGGTGAGAAGGTAAAGGATTATGGTGTACACAGAATACTTAGGAAATGGCTTCCTCGTGTTGGCAACTCTTTTACATCTCAAAGCTTTACTAAATGGCATGTTTTGAAGTAAAGATGTCCCAATGTGTCTAGAGGTCATGTTGTCCTGAAACGGTGACCTCCTCTCCCTTTCTTCATGACCTCTTTCACTGCTAATGGTGTTGGGCTGCCACTAATGATGAATTGCATGATGATATTATGGTGTTCTTCATAATGCTTTATTGCTAAGTTATTGATCCTAACCCAGCTATCTAGGACTAGTGTTAACTTGCTGGTTGCAGACAATGGGGAAGTTTAGGTGTTGATCTATTAATTTAAAATGCAAATGGGTGCTTTTGCTGGGAATTTTGACAGACTTTATCTTTCTCTCCCTTCTCAATTCATATTGTTTTCCTCCATCTCCCTTACTAATGCCACCCTTCACCTTCATCATCCTGTTTTCCAATCAACCATCCCTTGACCCCATTTAACACACACACACACACACACACACACACACATAGGTGAAGACCTGGAGAGAAATGATGGCTCTCTGGCAAGACCGTATTACATGTCAGCTTCGCTCCATGACATTCTGTCGGAGAACAAGGCTGTGGAGGAGACCGAGGAGCCAACCCAGTCCTCGCCACATCAGCCAGATGACCAACACGTCCAGCTGAAACAATAGCAGCCTCCGATGCAGGGGAAAGACCAGGACGTTTAGGAGTAGTCATAGCAAAGACACTGTGGACGAGATCTCCACCTGCAGATCTGTCTTGTAGAAATGGGCATGCTACTGTTCATGATTGGTAGATTGACATCAAGGCCTGAATTTGGACAAGTCAACTCCTTGACCAGTGTCTTTCCTTCTCCCTATAGAAACGTGTGTGTATGTATATATATATATATATATATTTGTGCTCTTACTGGTTGGAGTTGGCAAATGATAGTTGTTTCATTGATTTGGAAAAAAGACACCGACCCATAAACAATGCTAGGAATTCCACTGATGTTTTAGTGAACATGTTGCAGTTCTGACATTGTTGCTGGAAGGAAAACACTGTCAGCCATAGGAAACAATGTGCCTAATCGACTAACTATCCATTTTGGTCTGATGTATTGAACCTCCTACAGATATCACATTTGTTTACAGTTAAAGCATTCAAAAGATCTCTGCAATGCTTCCATCGTTAGTATTACTGCTATCAGTGCATTACTAAAATGTGATCTTTTCAATGATCTATAAAAGCCATATGTAGTTTTGTATATACTGAAATGTATTTCTTAGTTCCGCTTGTGAGGGAAGCAACTCCATTTTTGTTCTGTAAAGCAATGCAATCAGATCCCTCATTGCCTTGAAATATTTGCCTGTCAGCAAGGTCTGTTTGATACACTGCCCTGGAGACCCCTAGGTTCTATGAGCATTAACTGAATGCAGTTTCTCTTTTCTCTCTTTCTTGTGCTATTGTGCATGTTGGTAGTATGTCTGCTAGTGATTAAAGCTGCCAGTCTTTCTGTTATTTGTCTTTCCTCCTCATTCTCTTTCTGCATTGTGTTGATGGGGAACAAGCTAAGGTAACGAACTTCATTTTGGGTTTGACTAGGCAAGCTTTACCAATTCTGTCAGAAGCAGGCCAATTATATGTTTTGTAGGATGACATGTTAAATGACTTAAACAGAAGTGCTTTAACTTGGCATAACCTTGAAGCTTTGCTAATCCATCACAAGTTGGTTCTGATCTGGCCCCTGCTTGGAAATGTAACAATGTTCAAGTTTTTCCTTTTGAAATCATTTCATATTTTTGTCTCATGATGTTTTCCTTGATTCTTCAGTGGAGGACCTGGAGAGGAACGATGGCAGTGCGGAGAGACCCTACCTGATGTCTGATCGCCTCCTCAAAGTCCTGAATAAGAAGAACAAGCCTGAACCAGCAGAGTAGAGCTCTCCCATGCGGTGTGGAGAAGGGCAAAAGCTCTGGTGTGTACAGGTGTGTAATTGTACATAGTGGAGTATGCTTTAAAGACTGGATTGGCCAAGGACCTCATGCTGTCACTCATCCAGTACCTATGTGGCAATCTGTTGTCATAAGTCCAAACAATCGCTGCCATCCTCTGTGGTCGAGTGAGGCGTATAAATCCTAAATGGAATTTTAATGCTGCATGCAGAGTGCTTCTTACAAGGATGTCCCCCCCCCACATTTTCATTCAGTTATTTGGTTTGGATGAAATCATAGTTTTGTCTGTTTTAAGTATATTTTGATGACCTCATTTTCAAAAACCAGCAACCAAGTGTGGTTCTTATTGAATATAGCTGTATGTTACTGTAATCAGACCAGCTGTACACCAGTATGTTATGAGCATGCTTTGTTATGAATATTACTTGGAGTGTGTTACATGAAGGTGAGCACAACTGATCTATTTAGTAAAGTATTTTATACATTTACATAAAGCATGTAACCTATGCAATTAGTTTAATACATGCAGTACTAAGAAATACATTTTATACTTGTTTGAAATTGTGTAACTACTTTATATTTGTTGCAATACTTTCTCTGCTTTGTCATTACCAAAGCCATTAATACAGTACTGTAGCCCGTTTTTAACCCACTGTTAAACGTCAATGCTTTGCTCTCTGTTATAATTGCCAGGGAATGAGTGGTAAAGAAATGTATGAAAGCAGGGGAAAATATAGGTTGTGTATGTGGATCTGTTTAAGTGCCTGTGGAGTTCTGAAACTAAAATAAAAGTTGTTTTTGTACATTTAGTCCTGTGTGTGTGTGACTGCCTGCCAGGGCAGATGACCATTTTAAAACAGTTTAACTGACTAACTGTGGATCCTCACGGCTCTCTGAATGGTGTAATTAAGCATCTATAAACAGAATGAACTGTTCTACAGATGCGTTGTGCAGACCTCACTACCCTCTGGAGAGCCTTACGGTTGTGGGCAGAGCAGTTGCCGTACAGGCGGCGATACAGCCCAACAGGATGCTCTCGATTGTGCATCTGTAGAAGTTTGTGAGTGCTTTTGGTGACAAGCCGAATTTCTTCAGCCTCCTGAGGTTGAAGAGGCGCTGCTGTGCCTTCTTCACGATGCTGTCTGTATGGGTGGACCAATTCAGTTTGTCTGTGATGTGTATGCCGAGGAACTTAAAACTTACTACCCTCTCCACTACTGTTCCATCGATGTGGATAGGGGGGTGTTCCCTCTGCTGTTTCCTGAAGTCCAAAATCATCTCCTTAGTTTTGTTGACGTTGAGTGTGAGGTTATTTTCCTGACACTACACTCCGAGGGCCCTCACTTCCTCCCTGTAGGCCGTCTCGTCGTTGTTGGTAATCAAGCCTACCACTGTTGTGTCGTCCGCAAACTTGATGATTGAGTTGGAGGCGTGCGTGGCCACGCAGTCGTGGGTGAACAGGGAGTACAGGAGAGGGCTCAGAACGCACCCTTGTGGGGCCCCAGTGTTGAGGATCAGCGGGGTGGAGATGTTGTTGCCTACCCTCACCACCTGGGGGCGGCCCGTCAGGAAGTCCAGTACCCAGTTGCACAGGGCGGGGTCGAGACCCAGGGTCTCGAGCTTGATGATGAGCTTGGAGGGTACTATGGTGTTAAATGCCGAGCTGTAGTCGATGAACAGCATTCTCACATAGGTATTCCTCTTGTCCAGATGGGTTAGTGCAGTGTGGTTGAGATTGCATCGTCTGTGGACCTATTTGGGCGGTAAGCTGGAGGTGATATGGTCCTTGACTAGTCTCTCAAAGCACTTCATGATGACGGAAGTGAGTGCTACGAGGCGGTAGTCGTTTAGCTCAGTTACCTTAGCTTTCTTGGGAACAGGAACAATGGTGGCCCTCTTGAAGCATGTGGGAACAGCAGACTGAGATAGGGATTGATTGAATATGTCCGTAAACACACCAGCCAGCTGGTCTGCGCATGCTCTGAGGGCGCGGCTGGGGATGCCGTCTGGGCCTGCAGCCTTGCGAGGGTTAACACGTTTAAATGTTTTACTCTCCTCGGCTGCAGTGAAGGAGAGTCTGCATGTTTTCGTTGCATGTCGTGTCAGTGGCACTGTATTGTCCTCAAAGCGGGCAAAAAAGTTATTTAGTCTGCCTGGGAGCAAGACATCCTGGTCCGTGACTGGGCTGGTTTTCTTTTTGTAATCCGTGATTGACTGTAGACCCTGCCACATACCTCTTGTGTCTGAGCCGTTGAATTGAGATTATACTTTGTCTCTATACTGACGCTTAGTTTGTTTGATTGCCTTGTGGAGGGAATAGCTGCACTGTTTGTATTCGGTCATGTTTCCAGTCACCTTGCCCTGATTAAAAGCAGTGGTTTGCGCTTTCAGTTTCACGCGAATGCTGCCAATGTGAAATGTCAGAATAATAGAGTGATTTATTTCAGCTTTTTTCCTTCATCACATTCCCAGTGGGTCAGAAGCTTACACACACTCAATTAGTATTTGGTAGAGTTGTTTAACTTGGTTCAAATGTTTAGGGTAGTCATCCACAAGCTTCCCACAATAAGTTGGGTGAATTTTGTCCCATTCCTCCTGACAGAGCTGGTGTAAACCTGGAGTCAGGTTTGTTGGCCTCCTTGCCCGCACACACTTTTTCAGTTCTGCCCACAAATTTTCTATAGGATTGAGGTCAGGACTTTGTAATGGCCACTCCAATACCTTGACTTTGTTGTCCTTAAGCCATTTTGCCACAACTTTGGAAGTATGCTTGGGGTCATTGTCCATTTGGAAGACCCATTTACGACCAAGCTTAAAGACTGACGTCTTGAGATGTTGCTTCAATATATCCACATAATTTTCCACCTCATGATGCCATCTATTTTGTGAAGCGCACCAGTCGCTCCTGCAGCAAAGCACCCCCACAACATGATGCTGTCACCCCGTGCTTCACGGTTGGGATGTTGTTCTTCGGCTTGCAAGCCTCCCTTTTCCCTCCAAACATAACGATGGCCAAACAGTTCTATTTTTGTTTCATCAGACCAGAGGACATTAATCCAAAAAGTATGATCTTTCTCACCATGTGCAGTTGCAAACTGTCGTCTGGCTTTTTTATGGCGGTTTTAGATCAGTGGCTTCTTCCTTGATGAGCGGACTTTCAGTTTATGTCGATATGGGACTCGTTTTACTGTGGATATAGATTATTTTGTACCTGTTTCCTCCAGCATCTTCACAAGGTCCTTTGCTGTTGTTCTGGGATTGATTTGCAGTTTTCGCACCAACGCGTCCACTTCCTGAGCGGTATGACGGCTGCGTGGTCCCATGGTGTTTATACTTCTGTACTATTGTTTGTACATATGAATGTGGTACCTTCAGGCGTTTGGAAATTGCTCCCAAGAATGGACCAGACTTGCAGTCTACAATTTCTTTTGAAGTCTTGGCTGATTTCTTTTGATTTTCCCATGATGTCAAGCAAAGAGGCACTGAGTTTGAAGGTAAGCCTTGAAATACATCCACGGGTACACCTCCAATTGACTCAAATTATGTCAATTAGCCTATCAGAAGATATTAAAGTCATGACATAATTTTCTGTTATTTTCCAAGCTGTTTAAAGGCACAGTCAACTTAGTGTATGAAACTTCTAACCCACTGGAATTGTGATACAGTGAATTATAAATGAAATAATCTGTGAATAATTGTTGGAAATATTACTTGTGTCATGCACAAAGTAGATGTTATAACCGACTTGCCAAAACTATAGTTTGTCAACAAGACATTTTTGGAGTGGTTGAAAAATTTGTTTTAATGACTCCAACCTAGTGCATGTAAACTTCCGACTTCAACTGTATATCATTGAAAGAACAGCTCAGCATAGCTCATTCTGCAGAAGGTGATGGAGTTCTAAGGCATCTCCATACCTCTCTCAGTCTCAATGCTGGCTCTGCGTCAAGGTGCTTATTCACCTACTCATCTGGCTAGGAACCATTATGATCCAAGAAGCATCCATAGTCCTTGGCATCAGCATGACTGACTGTCTTGGCATTATCCCAACAGGACTTTACATAAAACGTAAGCTGGCAGCACCATAGACTACATTTTTCACAGTCACTACAATTGAGTCATTGTATAACATATTAGAGATGACTCGATCAGGCTTTCGGGCATATGTTCAGTGACCTCAAATAGGCTTGTGATTATTTAGGTCATAACCTATGGAAGTCTGTGGTTCCTTCATGGGACTCTATGATTGAACTGTGGATGTGCCCTGGGTCAAATACGTTTCTGTGAGGTGCTGACAGAGCCAATGCACCTTCTCAGCTCACTCAATTCAGGAAATAACTTGATCCTATCCACTCTAGAAAGAAGGGTTCCAAAAGGGTTCTTCTGTTGTCTTCATAGGAGAACCCTTTCTGGTTCCAGGTAGAACCCTCTTTGGTTCCATGTAGAACCATCTGTAGTAAGGGTTCTACATGGGACCCAAAATGGTTATACCTAGAACCTTTTAGGTTCTGGATACCACCTTTTCCCCCATAAACGTGTTGCCTAAAATATGCATTCATAAATGCCTGAATAATGCCAAACTGAATCTAATAGGTCGGCCATTTATTGTGCCGTCTATTGAAGTCTTTCGTGAAAAGGTCTTTGTGTAACAATATTTTGTAACCTACTATGAAAGGTCATCCCTTTTCAGTCCCTTTAGTCCCACATTGAGTCTTTACATACACAAAGGCCAATAAAAGCATATCAGTTCAACAAAATGCATTGTGCTCTTTTACCATGGAAACAAAGCCTTTTCAATAGAGTATGTCTCAAGTGACAATCACAAGACTTTGTTTCCCTCTGATGCTCTGGTACATCACGCCAGTCCTACAGCACAATAATGGGGTGTTTAGTGCGTAAGAGGAGGACACTTCCTCCAGAGGCAACTTAGCTTAATAGGGAAAAAACTCCATTGTAATATAAGTGGTGCTATTCTTTTTCTCAAACCCTTTAGAGAAAACGTAATCAAGTTGTCCAGTTTATATTGGCTGGCAGGACCACATGATCATACCACAGTGGCTTTTATGTGACAACTAAGTGTGTATCTTGTTTGGAATCAAACAGGGTAACAATGGCAAAGGGATGCTGGTGGCTTGGTGGCGATGTTCATCATCATTGCAGAGGTCTGAGTCAATCACAGTATTATGGATTCCTCTCATTCTTGTCCCAGTGGACCAAGAGGGCTACACAGTCATTATCATTAGAGGTACAGGCCTCGAGACAGTCTGGCATGCACTGAATGTGGTGGCATCATGGTCTGGCTGCTTCAGAAATGTCAAGTACTTGATGATGCTATTTAGGATTGTAAATGAAGGATTATTACATGCAAACATGCCACTGTTGACCAGCACTTCCTTATACAAAATGCTAAGAGATTTATGCAAACAGTGAGAAGAGAAAGGATTCACCTTCTGTGTAATCATGAGGAATGTTCAGACCGGTATTCAGCACGCAGTGTGACTCCAGCAGGCATGCCACTGTTTACATGCAAAACAAAGTTGACCTCATTCAGCAAAAATGTATCTAAGACACGCTCAACTTGCTGTCATTGTCACGTGTAGAGCTTCGTCTGCACGATGGGTTAAGGACTCATCTCTACATTAGATCACTTTAGAGATCTGAAACCTCTTGATTTTAGGGAGAGTGAACTATTCTAAAATTCCTCTTTTTACTAATTGTACTGTTTTGGATTGTTACATGATGTAAGTAAAAACAAACAACAGATGTTTACCTTGTCAGCTTGGGGATTCGATCTTGCAACCTTTCGGTTACAAGTACAACACTCTAACCACTAGGCTACCTGCCACCCTGTATGCAGGGGCCATGTGTTCTCAGCCACACAGGTCAACCACAATGGTCAACCCTCAGTCACGACTCATGAGCCTCAGCTGTGGCAGCACTTTCTCTCCACAGGTAGGAATGTGGACTGTAAACTCCACCTAACGCTCAACCACATTCCACTTAACTTCAAATGTTAAAATTATGTCTAGCCCTGTACAAACACCATCCTACATTGACGTCATCTGATGTCAGATGCCCATCGAACATCTGACTGCTAAAACTGCAAATAAGGTTTAGAGGAAGACATTGTAATGGAGCCAAGACAGTCCCCCTTGGGAGACTGAAAAGATATGGCATTGGTCCCCAGATCCTCAAAAAGTTCTACAGCAGCACCAACAAGAACATCCTGACGGGTTGCATAACCGCCTGGTAGGGCAACTGCTCGGCATCTGACCATAAGGCGCTACAGAGGGTAGTACGTATGGCCCAGTACATCACTGGGGTCAAGCTTCCTGCCATCCAGGACCTATATACTAGGCGGTGTCAGAGAAAGGCCCAAAATGGCTCCTTAACAGCTTCTACACCCAAGCCATAAGACTGCTGAACAATTAATCAACCCCCCCCCCCTTTGTTTTTACACTGCTGCTACTCGCTGTTTATTATCTATGCATAGTCACTTTACCCTTACCTACATGTACAAATGACCTCCACTAACCTGTACCCCGCACACTGTCTCGGTATCGGTACCCCCTGTATAGAGCCTTGTTATTTGATTGTGTTACTTTTTATTTAAATGTTATTTTATTTAGTAAATATTTTCTTAGCTCTAATTCTTGAACAGCATTGTTGGTAAAGGGCATGTAAGTAAGCATTTCGCAGTAAGGTCTATACTTGTTGTATTAGGTGCATATGGCAAATAAAATTTGATTTGATGTAGGAGTGGCTAATGTAATCAATGCTCCGCCCCTGCTTAATCATTGCGTGCATCACTGTGAATAGTAAAACCCTTCATCGTAATTTCAACAGCAGAACAGAGAAGATTGAAAACAATCTGAGAGTTGAAGTGTTTTACAAACAGGTTTGTGCGATTACATCAGTTACATATAATCTGATTACATCAGGTACATGTAATCTGGTTACAAATAAAACTACCTGTAATCACTTACCAGAAAAATCTTGTAATCAGATTACAGATACTTTTGAATAACTAGATAATTACTTCTTGGATTACTTTTAAATTCAGAAAGGATATTGGCAGAAGAAAATGCAGTGACACCTTTGTTTTCTTAATGACATTGATGACAAGTTTACATTTGTTTGACCTGAGTGAGTCTGTCCACAAGTCAGAGACCACGATGGTGACACACGTTTGATGGATCATTTTTGCTTTCTTCTAATGCCTCTTAGAGGGCTACTGCACTTCCTGATTTGGTCTTGTTATTAAGAAATGCTAGCGGTCATGACTAAAGGCAAATGAGAGTTGTCTTGGGGTGTGGTTTGATGTGAGTGTTTCTTGGGTGTGTCTTTGCCATTCAATCACAACAAACAAGGACATTGGTTAGCCAGTTCGAGTTGAAACATTATTGAAAGCAAGCTGGCAACATACTTGCATCAAACATGTCATCAGGTTTGCTTGATTATGAGCTAGCTAGCTAATGTTAGCAAGGAGGGATCAAACCTGTCTTCAGGTGCAACGTTAGCTATGCAAATCTTCCTCTCACATTACACGTTAGGGAGAGGCTGCATGTTTAGCTAGTTACATCACAGTATCATGGGCTATGCCGCTATGATACTAGGCTATCACATAATGACAAAATTTAGCTACTTAGCAACAACAAACCAGACTCAGGTTTGACGGTTGACAGCGCAAGTGTTAGTGTTTACATACTGGAGAGGGAGACCAAATCAATGACGCTGGACAGAGTGGAATCAGGTGTATCAAAAAGGCAGTTTATTTAAAGTCAGAGATATCTTGTCCTACAGTTAAGCGTGCACGGACCAAAGCATATGGCTCTGCAAGGAGTCAGGTAATTAGGCTGCTCAGCCAGAGTTTACAGCAGAATGTGTACACAGAATAATGTAGGTGGAGTCTCGTCGTGTTGGTCTTCTGACTGGTCCTGAAGAGTTGGAGGCGGGCCTTGCTCTAGCCAGAGCGGGCCCCATTGGTGCACAGCAAAGTCCTTTGCTCTTGGCACCCGACCAGTAAGGGGGGGGAGAGTGTGAGTGTACAGTGCTTCATGAGATGTATGTGTGTCCAGGAAGCGTGGATATTGGTAATGTCTGCTTTAGGCTCAGGTGTTTCCTGTCTTTGCAGGAGTGCATGCAGGGTTCAATGTCAGTGAGATAGCTTGGCACTTCTAAGCTCGTTATTGTTGCAGGCTGCTCTTTGTAGTTTACAGGGGAGTATATTTGCGTGATGGCAGCTGTGTGTCCTTCGGATAATCATGTTATTGCACACAGGCTCTAGACTTGACTGAGGACACTGGGCCCAGAGTTATCTGAGGGCATCCGGTTTAACCAGAGCTTTGGTCTGCTAGTAACGCTTTATATTAGATTATTTATATAACACAAGTAGAAACTAGTTGGATGTAATCAATATCAAGGCCATTCCATTAACAACTTTATGGAAGCCCATTTTCACTAGAGTAGCTATTTCCCAAGCAAAGGCAAGAAGTAACCACACGTCTTGTCTGGGGAAGAGGTTCCAGTACTAACCACACGTCTTGTCTGGGGAAGAGGTTCCAGTACTAACCACACGTCTTGTCTGTGGAAGAGGTTCCAGTGGGTGAGTTAATTTTGTGTGACCCGGTGCCCCGGGTGGGTGGGGTTTAGTCATTTTTGACCATTCAATTGGTCCTCCTTAGGAGAGGTTTCCTGCAGCCCGGGGCACCGGGTCATGCAAGTGAACTCCTCCAGTCTTTTCCCAGAGAACATGGTGCCACCACGTGTTAATAGGCAAAAGGGAGAATGAATTGTTGACATAATTGTAATCCAAACCAAAACCTCAAGTAAATCATGACACAGTCATTTACCAATCTCCGTTTTGAACAAGACTGACTTTATGACCAAATTATCCTATTTACACTTTAAAATCAATTTTGACACTAGAGTTACTGTTTCTGACTCATATTGATGCCACATAGACTGTTTAAAACCAGAGAAGTTGGTTCTAAGGGGCAGTTGACCTTTAAAGGGAAAGTAATCCAAAAGTAAGTAATCAGAGTAATCAGATTACATTACTGAGTTTGGGTAATCCAAAAGTTACGTTACTGATGACAATTTAGGACAGGTAACTAGTAACTGTAACCGATTACATTTAGAAAGTACTACCCAACCCTTACACAACCAGCTTAGTGAGGCACTTGTATATTAATAGGAGAAGAATAAAGTTCTAGTTTCCACTTTATTTGTCCCAGAGGTAATACATACAATACAAGTGCATCAGTCATGGGCTGACAGCCATCAATATAAATATAAACAATACTAATGATCAACAGTAGCAGCAGCAATAGTACAACCTACAACATCTAAAGTATCATACTGTGTAATGACCTATACAATCAGTAATAACAATTACTGTGTAATATACAATCAGTTATAATAATTACTGTATAATAACATCCAATCAGTAATAATTATTACTGTGTAATAACCATACAATCAGTCGGAATAATGTCTTACTTTTCCTTCAAAACAAACTATTAGATATCTGTTCCGGACAGAACAGTTATTTGATAGGTTACAGAACCATACCTATGGAGAACAATGTTGTAATTTCTTTAACTTCCCATAACCTAATTTGTAGATGACACATGAATAACAGATAAATGGAAGGTCCTGACGACAACAGGTACAGGTTTAGAGCCCTAGGCTGATATATGGTGACATATTAAATAGTTAATCAGATACAGTATGGATGTAATACCCCTCCAACAAACGTCATTGATTTTAAAGCTCTATTTGGCAGATATGGATTGGGTGGGTGACAAGTTTTTTTGTGAAAGTTCTCTGGAAAGGTGAGCATCTGTGCAAATATCTGTTATTGCAACTCACTGAGAAATACTCTCTTTCCATTCCATGACACACATGTTACACAAGTAGCCCTACATTGTTGGATTTGTTGGCATAGTCTTTCTGGGGTGACCAGCTCTTTTGCTTATGGGCATTGAAAGAAAATGTGTCAATTTGACGTGCCATGTCTATGCAGTGTAATCGCAATTCTATCCATGGAGGGAGACTTCAAAGGAACTAGTTGGGTCAATCTAATTCATCTTTCACTCCTGAGATGAGTGTCTGATTTTGTGTGTGAAAGGAATAGCTGGAACGGAGTCAAACACATTGTTTCCATGTGTTTGATGTGTTTGGTATCATTACAATGAGCCCGTCCTCCCTTTGCTCTTCCCACCAGCCTCTTCTGGTCTTCACATACACGACAGCCTTGGTAAAAGAGACCCAACAGATTTACTTGAACATTTAGTGGAGAAGAAATGTTGTCCACTGAACCTGTTTTTGCTGTTATTCACTGAGTGTACAAAACATTAGGAACACCTTTCTAATACTTAGTTGCACCCCTTTTGCCCTCAGAACAGCCTCAATTAGCTGAGGCATGGACTCTACAACGTGTCCAAAATGTTCCACAGGGATGTTGGCCCATGCTGACTCCAATGCTTCCCGCAGTTCGGTCAAGTTGGCTGGATGTCCTTTGGGTGGTGTTCCATTCTTGATACACACAGGAAACTGTTGAGCGTGAAAAACCCAGCACCTACAACCATGCCCTGTTCAAAACACTTCAATCTTTTGCCTCTCTCATTAACTCTCTGAATGGCACACATACACAATACATGTCTCAATTGTCTCAAGGGTTAAAAATACTTTAACCTGTCTCCTCCCGTTCACAAACACAGGTGACATCAACAAAGGATCACAGCTTTCACCTGGATTCACTTGGTCAGTCTATGTCATGGAAAGAACAGTTGTTCATAATGTTTTGTGCACTCAGTATATGACTGTGTTATTCCCCATTTGAGCTGTCTGGATGAGATGTAAACAGTCCCATCCCATAAGCTACACCTGTACTGAATATAAGATTTTATTCTACTGAATATAAGATTGTAACATGACATTATATTGAATGACTGGAAGAATTCATTCTTTCTAATAGTTTCTACAATTATAGAAAAACGACTAACTCCCTTCATCCTAAACTGAATGTACAGTCTTGGGCTCCAGAGTGGCACAGCGGTCTACTGCATGTCAGTGCTAAAGGCATCACTACAGACCCTGGTTCGATTCCAGGCTGTATCACAACCAACCGTGATTGGGAGTCCCATAGGGCGGCACACAATTGGCCCAGCGTCGTCCGGGTTAGTGTTTGGCCGGGGCAGGTCTTCAGGTCTTCATTGTAAATAAGAATTTGTTCTTAACTGGCTTGCCTAGTTAAATAAAAAAGTATCTACCCTGGAAATATAAGACTGATGGTCATCAAAGGCAATTATGTCATTGCTGTCAAATTGTAAAATCGAATTCCAGATTAGGATTGGAATTGATTGAGCATGTTTGATTTGTTGTCTATCTAAGTCAGGGATGGGAACCTCCAGTCCTCGGGCTTGATTGGGGACACACTTTTGCCCCATCCCCAGCTGACACACCTGACTTCAATTATCAACTAATCATGGTCTTGCAATTAGTTTCATCAAGCGTGATAGCAAAAGTTCTGGGAGAAAGTGTGACACCAATCAGAACCCAGAGGACGGGAGTTGGTCAGCCCTGATCTCGGTCTACATGTGAGCTGGTGTCCTTCCAGAACCACATACTCATGTACGTGGTTTGCTTTCCCTACTCCAGTCTATGAGACAGGAACCCCACTGGCAGCACTTGGAACCATTATAACCATCGTCCAGACTTGGAGAATGTGGAAGGCAATAAAATCTAAGTGTTAGTCATCCTCCCGGTTGTGAAAAATATTTGTATGATGTAAAATCCCAAAAATATCCATTATTAGAACTACAAATATAATACATTTACTGTTATATTTTCAGCAGATGTCAACACTACAGTTCTGCACTGATAGTAATTAAATTATGTAGACAAAATACTCACCAAATATTATTCTATCTTTCAGCTACAGGAGGCTCTAATAACAAGTCTCTAAATTGGAGTCTCTATGCTTAGAAAACTGCACCTACATCCCAGCACTTCAGAGAGCAGTGTTGAGAATACTGGACTCTCAATTGGTGCTACTAAGGAGAACGATCCTGAGATCAGATGAACCAAGACTCCCTGAAGTGCCACCACCAACAATGGCTGAGCTGCTACAACTTTGAGGAGATGTCACCACGCAACACAGGATGCAGTTAGCACACCTTTGAGCGGAGAAGGAGCTTTTCCTTATGTCAGACTTGGTGGTTCCCGGGAAAGTGTGAAAACCTACAGAGTACTCAGAAATGCTGTTGAAAGAGGGTGGAGTACAACCAAACATAAATCATATGTAAATAAGGGAAGTCTGTGTGGGCAAAAAAATTGTGTGTGGGAAAGTGTGGGAAACAATATTTGTGCAATCTTTGTCTAGCATATAGGCATCATTATTGTAATTTTGAAATGGTTTTAGAATGATTTACTAAACTGTTCTCTTTTCCTGGATATCTATGCTCATATGCACCCTCCTGTAGCAGACCTACAGGAAGGTACATATCCAGAAAGATGGATGGACTACCCTGGTGGAAATACAGTTCAAATTACACAGATGAGGTCAAATAAGGTTGTATTAGGGAGATAAACAGCAATACAAGGTAGTCTCTGTAACCTTCTCAAAATAACAAAAGCACAGTGTAAAGAAAACATTCTGATAAAGTACTGAACTGATATCACCCAGACCGAGGAAGAAATCGCAAAAGAACTACTTTAAATAAAATGGTACTTGTCACATGCTTCGTAAACAAAAGATGTAGACAAACAGTGAAATGCCTACTTACGGGCCATTCCCAACCATGCAGAGAGAAAATAGATATAATAGAAAAATAATATGAGGAATAAATCCACAATGAGTGGATAACAACTACTTTACAGTGAATGTTTGCAATTAAAATGGTGAGAAAAAGACACAAAAATAGCTTCTTAGCAAAAACTAAATTTCTCAAGCAAGAATTTTGCTAGGATTGTCTGGGAGTGGTCTGAGTGGGGAGGGGAAAACAGAAAACTAGCTGTTATTGGCAGAGAGGTTTGGAGCATACTTTCTTATTGGTCTAACTAATTTACCACATAGGGACATCACCAGACAGGTCAAAACCCCATCCCACCAAAACAGGTTGAAATTTCAGGCGGTCATTTCAAACAGCTCTTACACTAAAAGGGCATTATCATAATTTTCACAAGATCACAGTACTATTCCAACCTCATAGTGTGGAAATATATATAAAACCCAGGAAAACACATTTTTGGCTGCACAGGAGCTTTAACAAAGATGTTGCTAAATTTAGGTCGAATTCTGCCAAATTACCCAGATTGGCTACACATACAGTAACTACACTGAACAAAAATATGAACGCAACATGCAAGAATTTTAAAGAATTTTCTGAGTTACAGTTCATACAAGGAAATCAGTCAACTGAAATACATCCATTAGGCCCTAATCTATGGATTTCAAATGACTTGGAATACAGATATGCATACCAGTCAGTATCTGGTGTGACCACCATTTACCTCATGCAGGGTGACACATCTTCTTCGCATAAAGTTGATCAGGCTGTTGATTGTGGCCTGTGGAATGTTGTCCTACTCCTTTTAATGGCTGTGTGAAGTTACTGGATATTGGCGGGAACTGGAACACGATGTCGTACACGTCGATCCAGAGCATCCCAAACATGCTCAATGGGTGACATGTCTGGTGAGTATGCAGGCCATGGAAGAACTGGGACATTTTCAGCTTCCTGGAATTGTGTACAGATCCTTGCATTATCATGCTGAAACATGAGGTGATGGCGGCGGATGAATGTCACGACAATGGGCCTCAGGATCACGTCACGGTATCTCTGTGCAGTCAAATTGTTATTGATAAAATGCAATTGTGTTCATTGTCCGTAGCTTACGCCTGCCCATACCATAACCGCACCACCACTATGGGGCACTCTGTTCACAATGTTGACTTCAGCAAACCGCCCACCCCCCCACACAACGCCATACATGTGGTCTGCGGTTCTGGAGGCTTATGGTAGAGAAATTAATACATTCTCTGGCAACAGCTCTGGTGGACATTCCTGTAGTCAGAATGCCAATTGCACCCTCCCTCAAAACTTGAGACATCTGTGGCATTATGTTGTGTAACAAAACTGCACATTTTAGAGTGGCCTTTTATTGTCCCCAGCACAAGGTTCACCTGTGTAAGGATCATTCTGTTAAATCAACTTCTTGATATGCCACACCTGTCAGGTGAATGGATTATCTTGGCAAAAGAGAAATGCTCACAAACAGGGATGTAAACAAATTTGTGCACAAATTTTGAGAGAAATAAACTCTGTTTGGAAAATGTTAAGGATCTTTTAGTTCAGCTCATGAAACATGGGATCAAGACTTTACATGTTGTGTTTAAATTTTTGTTCAGTATAAATCAAAAACGAGTTTTAGAAGACGCAGAATAGATAGTTGAATTAACTAATTTGAGATTTACAAAAAATAGACCTTGTTTTCAAGAAATTTGAAATCAGGATTTGTTTCCAACACATGCTTTATCAAATCAACCAAATCAATGCTCTCTGTTTGTCCATCTGTCTTCCAGACTGTCAACTCGCTGTGAAGAATGAAAAAGGGGTACTAGCCAATGGAGGAAGCAGACTCTGGGCCCGTGTGGGTGTGTTCAGGGAGAGAAATAAAACATTTTTGTGTTCTGTCCTTATTTGCAATAGGGGATAGTGGGGTAAGTTTAGCCATTTTTTTACATTCAGCGTCATTCCGTCAAGGGAAATTAGTATTATTTCTAATAATTATATCTACATATATTTCAGGATGATGTGTATCCCTGGAAAAAAAATCAGAATTCATGTAAACATTAGTTTTGAAAACACAGCTTGTCCAAAACAAATGTATCTCTTGGCACAACTTACCCCAGGAATGGGTGAGTTAAGCCACCTACTAATGTATGTACTGAATGAAATACACTACCTTTTAAAAACCATGTCCATCTATTTCCCAAACACAATTCAACACAATCACTTTTGTATTATAATAATTTTAAGCATCCTTTAACATCTAACAAAGACGTTGTACTTTTTTAGAACACCTTTATCGTAGGCCAGGCCCTGTTCTTACCTCATATCCCAACAATAATACCTTGCATAACACATGGGAAGAAAACACTTAAATTTGCTCATCTTGCCATTGGTTCAACTTACACCATGACCACTGGCTCAACTTACCCCAAGGCAAGCATTTTAACTATATTAGCCCACACAGCTACAACGATGCACTTTCATGCTAGGTTTAGGGCCTCATATTGAAGCTTATAGAGACCCCAACTAATGTACAGAACTCTCTTAAAATGATCTACTTTGGTTAAAATACAAGCGTTATGAAACCTCTAACACAAATGCATTTGACTTGCTGAAAATCTTTTGGACCTAACTTGCTTACCATTTTTCCATGTGGTTTCTTTCTTCACAGACTCCATGAAATGACCTCTTCCTAAATATTTGGTCAAATTATCAATTCTGTCTATGGTTCCTAGAAACAAGAGAGGCTCAATTTACCCCACTCACCCCTAATTATTATCATTGTGCTCATTCTGCCACCCTTGTTTACCATAGAATAAATAGGTTGTGGAGCTGCCAACACGCCTACAACAGATTTTACGTTCAGCATCCAGGTTTTTTCTTTATCATCACAAAAAAACTCACCAGAAGATGAACTTGCAGAAGCAATGAGCTCGAGTTTCGATCAGATGATTATCCCCTATGTAGTTTTTGTAGGAAATATGCAAATACTTACAGAAGAGTAGACCAGAGAGTACACCCCTTTCATCAAGACCGCCCTCAAATGAAAAGCCTGTTCTTCCCATAGCCGCCACCCACTGCATAAAAGCTGGGAGATTCAAGCACAAACGCCAAGCTTCGCTTTGAAGAATTTAGCGATAGAGGCATTCGGTAGCTATGGGAAGAGCTTGACAAGTGATTGCGTGTTACTTGTATGCGGCCGCAAAATGTGACGAATAGTACGCAGATAAAAAAATAAAAATACATGATATATATTTTAAATATGTAGTTTAAAGAAATACATTTCGTAAAATATTTATTAATATCACCATGCAGCCGTAAACTTCAACTCCTTCGAAGTGGATGTGTATTTTCAGCTTCAACACTTAGTTTGAACAAGATGGAAGTTATCACACCATAAACGTTCTGCGGTGACTGACGAGATGGGAAAATGGGAGATATCAATGGTAATTCCCAATGATATGCATAAGAATTTTGTAGTTGTACGACATGCGTTTAATTTAGAAATGATAACTATCTTATTAGTGTTACTGTATTTTCAGAACTATAATGTAATGTAGGCTTTTTGAATTATAGGTTATGCACTGTTTTGAACGGAGTCAAATGCGGTTAATAGCCTAATTTCTCTCCTTACACCTGTTGGTCATAAATCAGTCAGTGCTGTCTTGTCATAGGGTTATAGTCATGTGTAGCTATAGCCCAATAATGGACTAAATGAGCCTAACGTTACTCCGTATAATCTAAGGACCTTGGATGTTCTATTTCGAGGTGAATTGGTTATGGCAGCCAAATACTCCATCTAAACGTGAATCGATTCACAATTGCGGTATGCTTTTTAGGAACATAAAGCACTCTTTCATGTCACATCCAATATCATTCCACAAGTGCAAAATATTGGCTACACTTTACTGTACACGGTTTAAACCGGTTTTAACACAGTTGCAGCAGACAGTATTTTTCAGTGACAGCACTTTGTGGCATCAGTCTTCTGTTTGCACACAGGTGTTTGGAGAAGCAGTTAATGAGCGTAGGCAGTGGACTTTGTCTTCTGTCTGTCCGCTGTAACATGGAAATATGTTTGCGTGGGAACCCTAACCCCATAAAGGTGGGTAGTAGTATGTTTTTTTTTAAACAACAACAAAAACGTATTTCTTGCTGATATGAAATATATATACCCGAGAAGACAACGGTCCTTATCGGCGGAGCAATAAGAGGACTGGCTCATTGTAAAGGCTGGAATGGAATTCATTGAATTGGATCAAACATATGGAAACCACACGATTGAATTTGTTCCATTCCAACCATTACAATGAGCCTGTCATCCTATAGCTCTTCACACCAGCCTCCACTTGTCAGTATGTATCCTTCGTGTTAACATTTAGAGCGAACGTCTGGGTTCTTAACAAAACTTCCCTGGCCAGAAGGCGTCTATGAATAAGCTAATGAATAAGACTGCAACATATTGCCCATGCATCTTCAGTATATCCTTGTATTTAGTGTATGAATGTCTGTCAGTGAGACTTTTATTTGCATCATTGTCCTGTGACGACAGATGGTGCATATTGTAATGAAACAGGCAGGGAACAGGTCTCGAACCCTTGACCTAGCCCACCTAGTCCAGCGCGCTATCGACTGTTCCGCAAAAGCATGCTCCTGCGGCAGAGTCGATATCCGCATTTATAAACCCAGGGTCGTTACAATATTTTAGCCTCATGGTCTATTTATTAATTAGATAAAACTGCCTGAATGGAAAAACGAGTATTAGACCTATAGCTGGTTTCCAACAATACATGGTGATATCATAATGTTAACTGCTTTAGCAACTATTGACAATAGTATTTTCTGGTCGGGGCAGTTTTGTTAAAGACCCCCGACACTCGTTCTAAACGTTAAAACGCATCGCTTGCGGTATGGTATTGGAAACAAGGATCATGTTTCATATCGGCGAGAATTAAATTACTACCGACCTTTTAGTGTTCCTACACGGCCATATCTCCATGTTACATCGCATGTTTACGGAAGACATAGGCTGCCACCTGTGCTAATTTGCTATCTAGCGTTCTCGGTTAACCTGTGTGTAAGCATAACTGGGGAGGAAGTGTATATTGTCCTGCTAACCACTATATGAAGAAGTTTAAGGAAAACATCAACTCAAATTGCTCCTTTTGTGATGACCACTCAAACAGTGTTGCATCTTTTTTGGCATTGTATTCATGTAAGAAAACTGTGGCAAGACATCAGTAGATTTATAATTGAACACATTTATGAAGATTTCACACTATTGTGGAGAGATGTACTGCTTGGATTCTTTACCTACGATAGAAATAGGCTTGAAACATATGTAATTTCATTATTCTTTTGGCCAAATGTCATATTCACAAATGTAAATTTATAAACAAAACACCACATTTTCTTACTTTACAAAAAGAAAATGAACTATTTTAAGACAAATACTCTACTAACAAAAAAGCTGTTAGAATAATAAGGCCTACAGATAATGTAATGCAGTATTCCATAAAGACCAATATCACACCATTGTCCCCCTCACGACACAGATAATAGTGTCTCTCTTTCTTGGCCTGGTCTTTTATCAAGTGTGTATAATTAGATTGTGACACACGTCTGCCTGCCTTGAACCTCCGTAACCCTCTATAATTTAGGAGCTGGGTAATGATTATAATGTGCCTTGAGTGCTCTGCCCACTATACACATCTGCATGTCTGTCAGATGGCATATGACTTAAAATTCTCTGATTTGCTCTGCTCATACATGGATAATATAAGTGCCAATGTTAAAACCAGACTGTTTAGTTTTGACAGGGACATAGGGGGGAAAGCCTAAATTATATCAGAAAGTGGTGGACAGATATGAGGGGCGTGTATTAGAACAGAGAGATTGATTGGGGGCTAGCGACAGGCTTGTATGGAGGACTTAGTTGGGGGAGTGGGTGGAGGGATACAGTGGCAAGACAAAGTATGTGAACTTTTTGGAAATACCTGGGTTTCTGCATAAATTGGTCATAACATTTGATCTGATCTTCATCTAGGTCACAACAATAGACAAACAGTCTGGTTAACCAATTTAGGTAAGCCAGGTAATTCCAAAGGGTTTACGTACTTATTCTTGCCACTGTAGATTTAATAGGTTGCATATTTTAAAGGCGATTATGCTGATTTATTTACAGTTTCTTTGATCATGTCGTTTTAATTATTTGACCCAGGTGCTGTCTCTTTGTACCACATTGCTCTTGTCCTCAATAGGCAAGCTGTGTACCTTTTCATGTTGTTCTTTGGAATACATTAGAGTTACAGTGCCTTGCGAAAGTATTCGGCCCCCTTGAACTTTGCGACCTTTTGCCACATTTCAGGCTTCAAACATAAAGATATAAAACTGTATTTTTTTTGTGAAGAATCAACAAGTGGAAGTCATGAAGTGGAACGACATTTATTGCATATTTCAAACTTTAACAAATCAAAAACTGAAATTGGGCGTGCAAAATTATTCAGGCCCCTTAATTAAGTTAATACTTTGTAGCGCCACCTTTTGCTGCGATTACAGCTGTAAGTCGCTTGGGGTATGTCTCTATCAGTTTTGCACATCGAGAGACTGACATTTTTTCCCATTCCTCCTTGCAAAACAGCTCGAGCTCAGTGAGGTTGGATGGAGAGCATTTGTGAACAGCAGTTTTCAGTTCTTTCCACAGATTCTCGATTGGATTCAGGTCTGGACTTTGACTTGGCCATTCTAACACCTGGATATGTTTATTTTTGAACCATTCCATTGTAGATTTTGCTTTATGTTTTGGATCATTGTCTTGTTGGAAGACAAATCTCCGTCCCAGTCTCAGGTCTTTTGCAGACTCCATCAGGTTTTCTTCCAGAATGGTCCTGTATTTGGCTCCATCCATCTTCCCATCAATTTTAACCATCTTCCCTGTCCCTGCTGAAGAAAAGCAGGCCCAAACCATGATGCTGCCACCACCATGTTTGACAGTGGGGATGGTGTGTTCAGGGTGATGAGCTGTGTTGCTTTTACGCCAAACATAACGTTTTGCATTGTTGCCAAAAAGTTCAATTTTGGTTTCATCTGACCAGAGCACCTTCTTCCACATGTTTGGTGTGTCTCCCAGGTGGCTTGTGGCAAACTTTAAACGACACTTTTTATGAATATCTTTAAGAAATGGCTTTCTTCTTGCCACTCTTCCATAAAGGCCAGATTTGTGCAATATACGACTGATTGTTGTCCTATGGACAGAGTCTCCCACCTCAGCTGTAGATCTCTGCAGTTCATCCAGAGTGATCATGGGCCTCTTGGCTGCATCTCTGATCAGTCTTCTCCTTGTATGAGCTGAAAGTTTAGAGGAACGGCCAGGTCTTGGTAGATTTGCAGTGGTCTGATACTCCTTCCATTTCAATATTATCGCTTGCACAGTGCTCCTTGGGATGTTTAAAGCTTGGGAAATCTTTTTGTATCCAAATCCGGCTTTAAACATCTTCACAACAGTATCTCGGACCTGCCTGGTGTGTTCCTTGTTCTTCATGATGCTCTCTGCGCTTTTAACGGACCTTTGAGACTATCACAGTGCAGGTGCATTTATACGGTGACTTGATTACACACAGGTGGATTGTATTTATCATCATTAGTCATTTAGGTCAACATTGGATCATTCAGAGATCCTCACTGAACTTCTGGAGAGAGTTTGCTGCACTGAAAGTAAAGGGGCTGAATAATTTTGCACGCCCAATTTTTCAGTTTTTGATTTGTTAAAAAAGTTTGAAATATCCAATAAATGTCGTTCCACTTCATGATTGTGTCCCACTTGTTGTTGATTCTTCACAAAAAAATACAGTTTTATATCTTTATGTTTGAAGCCTGAAATGTGGCAAAAGGTCACAAAGTTCAAGGGGGCCGAATACTTTCGCAAGGCACTGTATGTTCCTTGTCCTGCTAAATATGCAGACTATTGTATGAAATGTTGTGATTGGGTAATTCCATTTGAATTCAGTCACTTTTTGACAGCACCCCTTTTGATTTGAACAAAACTTTCCATACATATTTGCCCACTGTAGAAGTGCTCAAAGTGACTTTTTGGATCTGAATGCTAAAACAGAGAAAGGTGCTTAAAGTTGGCATATTTTGCATACCATACCATGAGACAACCATGTCTTCATCACAGGAAAATATTTAACCTTAAACATAAAATAATATATTTGTTCAAATTGGCACATGTTGTAGCTTTGACCCTATTTGACATAATCTGAGGTTGTGTTGTGCCCGCCATCAGTTGAGACATAACATGCTCTTAAATACAGGGTGGATTATTATTTACGTTAAAGGTTAAAAATAATCATAACTTGTATTCAAGATATTATTAATGAGTTTGACAATCCTGTTTAACCATGTATCTTTTCCAATGATTAAGACATGGATGTCTGATGGTATGGCGGGGTATGCAACATGGGGAAACTTTGAGCACCTCTATCTCCTGAATGTTTTGCCATTCATGTCCAAAAACTCACTTGCTGAGCACTTCTTCCATCAGCAAACATGTATGTGGGAAAAAGGGATGCTGTCAAAGTGATTGAATTCATATTTCAATTTCTGCTCAGTGTTTTCTCTAATGTAAACAGTACAGTGTTTCTAAGATATTTGAATTAAACTTTTTTAAAGCGAAGAAATCTCATCTAAATCTAGCTTTGCTAAACCAACGTGTGAATATCCTGAGAAGAATCTGTGATAGTGTGTGTACAGATGTAAACATGAGTTTGTCTTTTCACCTGTCAGCTGAATAACTGATAAACCCAAAGCACTCCCTGTATCACAGACCTCCCAGGTGCCTCTGAATAGGCTTACTGCGATGGACCATAAACATCAATCTGGTCTCACAGTTGATCATTATGGTCTTTAGGATCTGTCCTGTCAGTGGTCTACATGTCTCCCCATCTTATTGTGTGAGTTCCTCCTTCCCACCCAGAACCCAGTGCAGGAGTGGGGTGAGGAGTTTGAGGAGGGGGCGTTGTATGGAATCACCCTGCGTCGGGAGCCCGTCCAGATACCAGCCAGCCCCACCGAGGCCCGGCCATGCGTTGCCTTCGTCCAGTACCGCACCTGCAAGGTGCGCAGGCTGAAGGCAGCCACCCTGAACCGGCTAGTTAGCCACCTCCTGGACCCCTGCTGCCAGGAGCCCGACTACAGACGGATCTTTCTGTCCACCTACCAGACGTTCACCACTACCAGTGCACTCATTGAGCTGCTCTTCCAGAGGTGGGCCATGTCATTAAGTTACAGTACTCATAACTACTATCATGTTTCACCTGACCATTGTCTCAGAGCATAATGCAGAAGCTGTTTCACTGTTAAAATTAGACAGTATAAAATGATGTGAGCAAGTTGTTTGATCTCTGTAGTTTGAAAACACCTTGACGGTGTAGTTTTACCATCTTCTATCAAATGAATGTTTGGTGAAATGACCTAATAATGTATCTCCCTCTTCTTTTGCCTTCTCTCACACATTCACACATTCAGACATTCTCTCACACATTCCGAGTTATCACAGTAACAAATAAGATTAGCCAAATTAGATTCAGAATGTTATGTTGGACACAGATGAGAGGGTATGTCGAGAGTGGCTGTTTTTGAACAACACCTCTCGCTGTGTGTGGTCACTTAGTTTCGTCAGATAGTCATTTTGTGAGGGAAGCAAGAAAGAAAAAACTATCTCAGCATCTTTGATGTAATGATAATAAGCACCCAGCAGGTAGTAAGCCATTACAGGTTTTACAACAACAACATTTATTCACTGAGTTTGGAGTGAGGTCAGTGTCAGGATAACAACAGAGCATAGAGACAGACCAAAGAAAAACAGTCTGAAGAAGAATGTGACCAACAGGACAGTGGTCCAGTCACGGTTTAGATGAGTCTGACACTCTTCCTAATTGTTCTCACAGGGACAATGGGGCTTCAGATGTGTACAACAGTGAATGTCACAGGAGGTGAGCTGGCTGCTTTTCCCTTGATCACATTTATTTCCTTGACTCTGAAACAGGGAAGACATTGTTTCATCACGTTTTCTCCTCAGGCGTCTGTTGCCCCTGATCCAGACTTGGTTGGAGGAGTACAGTGAGGACTTCCGGGATACTCCTCAGTACCCCTCCCTAAGGCTGCTGTTGGACCACCTGCACTGCCTATCCTCCTTCTGTTCACTGTCCCAGTGCTCTGAAACTCTGCTTAATAAGTTCCAGAGAGAAGGTACAGGATTCTCAATTTACTTGTTTTTCCTAACCGTTTCTGTGAATTGCCTTTGATTTTTATACCATTGTTGAACCCCTTCTGTCATTCCTCTCTCCTTTAATAGAAATGGATACTGGTGGCCATTCTGCCCAGGCTGAGGTTAATCAGGAAGACGAGAGCTCAGGGGAGGAAGGCCTAGAATGGGACAGCCCACTGGATCAGGGTGACATCATGGACTTCTCAGTCACAGGCATTGCAGAACAGCTCACCCGACTGGACGCTGTAAGTATCAATCATGGCAGATAATTTCTGACTCTTAATATGCGTCCTCAGAAGTGGATCGCTAACACTCTTTTTCCATTTTACCTTCCTTATCTGTGCATCTCTCAGGGGCTGTTTAGGAAGGTAGTTCCCTACCAGTGTCTAGGCTGTGTGTGGTCCCAGAGAGATAAGAAGGAGAACCTGTCTGCTACCGTTAGCGCCACCATTGCCCAGTTTAATGCAGTCACCAACCGAGTCATCACCTCCCTGCTCTGCCAGCCCACCTCCAGCCCCACTTCTGTCCTCAGGGCCTCCAGCCCTGCTCAGAGGGCCTGCGTCATTGAGAAGTGGATCAGAGTAGGACAGGTCAGACACATCTAGGGACTTGGACCATTTGAGGGATACAATTTCAAATCCAAGTGCATCCTTTTTACACAACGTTAACCTGCATCCTGGTTCTCAGTGCATTTAGTAAGTTCTAAGTCAGTCTCTAACTTGTGACTGTTTTCTGAAACAGGAGTGTCGGCAGCTGAAGAATTTCTCCTCTTTGAGGGCCATCCTGTCTGCCCTTCAGTCCAATGCTGTCTACAGACTGAGGAAGACGTGGGCTGCTGTGTGTAGGTACGGACTGTCTGGTCATACTGGAAGGGTTAGTTGAGTCATGAAGCTAGAGGGCCAATAACATTGACTGAATATGTCAAAGAAAAATAACAAGGGTGTCCTTATCCTCTGAGAATGTAAGGCTTAGTAAGGAAATGATTTACTAGTAATTGACCTATATTATTCAACTAACCTTAGATTGTACTTCATGCCAGAACTATGCAATAAGCAATTTTTATTGAGTCAGTCAAGAATAGTTTAACAATAATTTTAGGTCAACATGCCATGCCTTACCAACTCTAAATCCTTTTGAAGCTTCAATGATATCTTTTGTAATGAAGTTGCTGGTGGTGTCTTGTCTGAGTGTTATTTTTGGATTGATTTAATTGGTTTGTTCTTCTTCAGGGACAGCGTGGCCATCTTTGATAACCTCTGTGAAACCTTCCCTGATGAGAACTGTGTGTTGAGCAACAGAGAGATCATTGTGGGGGTACCTTAAGGAAATTGATTTGACTTCATTTTTCTTTACTTGAGTCTCTGCACAAATGTAATGCAGACGATATGACACGGTTGAAATACTTACAATATGGAGTGTTTTATTGTTTTGAGAGCAGTTGACCTTTACTTACATCTTCAAGCACCTTGATATTCTACTTTTACAACTTATTAAAACCCATCTTTCTGTCAAGTTAATGTTTAGTGAAATTGCCTTACAATGTGTTAATAGTAAGCCATTGTCCCAAAGCAAAATAGAGGATGTTCTATTTTTCTGTCGCCTCTGGGTGTTTGTCTCAAATCTTCACTAGGTCTGGTTACAGTGAGCAGGCTCTAAAGTAAAATTCTACATATTGTCCAGAATTTCCAAATAACATGCTAATATTAGCATCATTGTCAACAAACACTACACTAATGACAATTTCCCCAGCAGATCCTTGAGAAACACCTTCATTTGCCTCACGTCTTTATTTAATTTTACTGTATTGGTCCACCCCTTGTTCAATTGAACTGTTCCAGAAAAATAGTTTCAGTTGCTCCCTGTGTCTGCATTAACAGCCTCACAGGATTTGTGCTTTTGACACATGTTCTTATCAAAATGCTCCTTAGCACAAAACTGCTTTTGTTCACATGTTTGCATGGATTTTAAAAGCTCAATATATTGTTTACATAATGTGTGTGTGTGAGGGTCTATTCTAAGAACAACCAATGTGGTGTTGACCCTATAAGCTGGTAAAGTAAGTTCTGACCTAGAACATATTTGACTGACTCTTTGCATATGCTGTAGGTCATTGCAGATTAGTGGACAGGTTGACAATGGAAGGCCATAAATGCAGACTGAATTTAGCTTCTATCTGACCCCGTTTCAGGATGGAAGCCAAACAGCCATGGATAACATTTCTCCCAAGATATTCAAGCAATGTCCTATTGCCAGACAGATGGTAAGCAATACTTCAGAGAGCGATTGAGTAAGAGACATTGCAGACATGATATGTAGACATGAGATGTATATCTATCTATATATAGTGGGGGTCAATACGTTTGAGTTTAGCTTTCACTTCTTTCCATGCAACATTAAACGGACAGAAATGATAGCAGAGGCCTCCCAAGTGGCGAGGTGGTCTAAGGCACTGCATCGCAGTGTTACAGCTTCACTACAGCATGGGGTTTGTTCCCAGGCTGTGTCCCATAAGGCGGTGCACAATTGGCCCAGCATTGTCCGGGTTAGGGGAGGGTTTGGCTGGGGGGGGCTTTACTTGGCTCATCGCACTCTAGCAACTCCTTGTGGCGGGCCGGGCAACTGCAAGCGGACTCTGGTCGTCAGTTGAACGGTGTTTCCTCCGGCACATTGGAACAGCTGGCTTCCAGGTTGAGCAGGGGTTAAGAAGCGCGGCTTGGGGGGGGGGGGGGGACGCTTTAATCGACCTTCGCCTCTCCCAAGCCCATTGGGGAGTTGCAGCGATGAGACAAGATCGCAATTGGATATCACGAAAAAGGGGGGTATAAAATAGAAATGATAGCAGAATTCTGTGTATCTGAAAGTTAAAAAAAAATACATTTACATTTATTATAAGCTATTACGGGGGGTGGAAGGGGAGGAAGCATCCTAGTACTGTCTACTCAGTATTTTGCAGTGGCAGTTTCTGCTTCTTGAAGTCACATGTAGCGCCTTATCCCAATCAGCTTTTAACCCACGAGGAAAAATCTAGGAGAAATCTATTCAAAGACCGAGAGTGTCATGTTTGGCAAGAGGAAGCCATCCTATCCTTAGCCACTGATGTTTCAAATGGCCACAGATTACTGGGCTATGAAAGGACAGTAATCATAGACCAATACCTTTTCTAGCATCATATGCACATTCTCTAAAGCTGTGTTACTAGAATCCTCTGCTGACATGCTGTCTCTGTACTGTTGTCTCCTCAGAGCACCTCCAGTGGGGTGGTTCCTTACCTGGGCACATACCTGACTATCCTCACAATGCTGGACACTGCTCTACCAGATACTGTGGAGGTAAGCAAACAGCCACTGAAACAGACGTCTCAGTTATGGCAGCTACTTTAAGTTAACTCTATATTTACTTTAGTGGATTGCTATCTTAATGTTTAATATTGATAATAAATCTTCCATATTGTCAAGTATAATAGCATGTTGTGCTATTTTTGACAGGGGGACCTCATAAACTTTGAAAAGAGGAGGAGGGTAAGTTGTTGCTGTTTTTGTCTTCGATCTCTAAACCTGTAGGGAATTTATGTAAAGAAAGCAAAAGATGCAGTACGAACATGTCCAATAAATATTTCACCCTTGTTATATGACATGCATTGAATTGGTGGTACACACACCACCACATTTTAGTGGTACTTTCACATGGCGAAGGGAAAAGTGCACACCTTTATGCTTAAGGATGTTTGCTTACTGCTCTAAATTACTATCTCCTAGCCTTTACTGGAGCCCCATGACTGTTAAAAGTGTTGTCAGGTGTTACTAGTTCAGGACACGTTACATAACAACCACACAGCTGACATGGGCTCATGATCTCCCTCTCTCTCTCTGCAGGAGTTTGAGATTCTCTCTCAGATCCGGCAGCTCCAAGCCTCTTGCTCTCAGTACCACCTGCCCCATCACACCAGGATCACTGCCTGGTTGCAGGGCCAGAAGCTGCTCACTGACCAGGGGAGGTGAGAACCTGTCCCCCACTGGTTTTATTGTAGATCAGTGAGGAGATAAAGAGCTGGTGAGCTTTGTAGGATTGATGGGGCCTAATAATGTCTTAAAATTATGCCCCTTATAGCCAATAAACCCTTTATACAACCTGAATTGTCTCTTTCTAATATACTGTATACCCAAATGTACTACTCAAATGACATGTAAAACACAATTCCTATAATCCCTACCCTGGTTTTGCCTGTTAATGAAAATGAATAGAAAACCCATCTAGAGATGGGGTTGACACAGGGCTGCAGTGTGTTCAGGCTTTTAGAATCAGATGTGTTAGTGCAGGGCAGGAACAAAAGGCTGTATACATTTAGACAAGTCCACCCTGGATTCGGGGCTCATAAGTGTTTTCTGTGTTCTGCCACAGCTATGAACTGTCCAGAAACCTGGAGCCTCCAATAGACCTCTGCTCCCCAAGCGCCTGGAGCCACCGTTTGCTCAGCAAGAAACTGTCCTCGTGAGTACTGAACACTTCTCTTAACAGCAGTTGCCATCTTGTTAATTCTACTCAAGACAGTAGTATTCACCCCATCTCTAACATATACAACTATTGTAACATTGTTGCAAATAAACAAGAACTGTAAAAGAACAATGACAAAATGCAGTATTTAAGGTTTTACTAGTGAACGTTGACCATATTTGTTAATTTAGTGGAAAGTTCTAACTGTGTGTATTTGCAGACTCCTGAAAGTGAGTGAGGGATCCAGCGGGAAAACCCATGCAGACGAGATCAGTGTGTCGTCTTCAGGGTCCAGTGGCTCTGAGATAGAGGATCTCTCCACCCCTCCCTCCACACTCAGACTGCAGGTACAGCTCTCGCCGATCCCCTTTAGACATGCCTCTGACTCTCTCTCTCTTTCTGTCAGTCATTGCACACCCTGGTTAAAGCTGTTTCAAATGTTTTAATAGAACACACTGTTCTACAAAACATCCTCTAGTTACACTTTACTAATACCAGTAGTTACACCATGAAGCAATTCAAAAGTAATTGCCATTATGTGTCTTTTTATAAAACCTCCCATTCATAACAGTGATCCCCATTGACATCTCATCGAAACTGATGTCCTTGAGAACTGGAATGTCAATTGACCAGGTCCTTGAAGCCAAGCAGGAGTGGTGTTTGCTTAGCACATGCCTCGCTGGTGAAGCATGGCTCAATACTTCAGTTGTCCACAAATGTGCTGAGGTCAATGTCTCAGACAGACAAACTGAAAGACTAATTAATTATTTCCATAGGTACTCATGCATGTACGGTCTCTCTACCTTGTCCCAGTCTCTGTCCAGCTCCTGTCAAAATGTGGCGGAGGCCTTACCCTCCTCCCCGGATGGCTCCACTCCTTCCAGTTGTTCCTCCAGTTCTCAGCCTGACCTCTCTGCTCCAGTGGCTGCCCACCCTAAACCCATGCTGGCCTCTCATCACAAGCGCTCTGTGTCCATGACCTCCCTCCCCCTCTACAACAGACAGGTGGCTGACTCCTGTATAGTGAGGGTCAGTGTGGAGGCTGGCAACGGCAACATGTACAAGAGCATCCTGGTGAGCTTGGGCTGGGATCTGGCGGTTGGGATTATCTTGGGGTCCTGTTACGGACATGTAAAAGGGATCATGTGTGTAATACTCTAGCTCTGTACATTTGGTTATGATGAAATCTAAGATAAGAACTGCTGTGTTGGTTACATTTACATTTTAGTTATTTGGCAGACGCTCTTATCCAGAGCGACTTAGTTATTGCGTTCATCTTAAGATAGCTAGGTGAGACAACCACATATTACAGTTGTAGTATGTACATTTTTCCTCAAAGAAGTTATCAGCGAAGTCGGGGGGTGGGTGTTATTTAACATACTCTGGTTGGTTGAAGGGAGGTTTTGCAGCCAAAGCTTTCACTACTTCATTTCAGCATATTAACTGCTTGTTTGACTTGTCCTTCTCAGCTGACTAGTCAGGACAAAACTGCCCAGGTGATCCAGAGGGCCCTGGAAAAACACAACCTGGAGCACCTGACCTGTCAAGACTTCACCCTCACACAGTTGATCTCCCAGGAAAGAGGTGAGCTAAAACAATCAGTGCTCTTACACAGTACATATGCCCACTCAAAGATGCCACATCACTATGCAGATCAGTGTTGGTCAAGCAAAGAGTTGTTATAGTTTTGCATTAACTACCTATAGTAGAAATATTACTGAAGGTATTGTTGTCCTGTAATGATTGAAGAGGACTTTTTAATAGTGTACGTATACTGTATGTAATATTCTCCTTTCTCATACCAATCCCATTATCTTCTGTTTTTCAGAGTTGCTCATTCCGGACAAAGCTAACGTCTTCTACGCCATGTGTACGTCAGCGAACTTTGACTTTGTTCTGCACCAGTGTCCACTGGGTCAAAAGAAACCTCTGTGCGCTACTTCCAGCCTTGGACGTTATTCAAAGTAGACACCGTTCTATGGCAATGATGAGTAACTGCAAACCAGGACTGAGTTCAAAGGATTTTGTACAGACATTTACCTGGTTGTAGTGTTTGTTTTTAATAACTTTATTTTATGACAAAAATCATGTTTAAATGTTCCATGATGGACAGACCCCTGCTTGGTTTGTTGTCAAGTCGGTGCCATGAGAGGAACAGGTGGAAGATGATAGTATGATGGCACGTCATGTAAAATACACGTGTTGTGTGTGTGTGTGTGTGTGTGTGTGTGTGTGTGTGTGTGTGTGTATACGGCTGAAGACAACAGATTTGGGGCTACATTTTGAAACCCATTGAACAGAATATCCTTTATTTATTGGTGGAGCGAACTCTACATGAATTCCACCATTCAACACTCAACATTCCTACTAAAAATCCCTGAGGTGCTTTACTTTGTGGAAAGGAGTCACATTGGAACAGCATCAGCAGTGACTCTCTCCCTCAGTCACACACCAATATACAGACACGTAATAGTTGTTTCCTCTTGTCTCTTCTCCTCTGAGCAAAACCAGTCACCTATTTGTTTTAATGAGAGACATGACTGACGTTTCCCAACAGGGAGAGACACCCTATGAGCCTTAAAAGGAAATGAGGTCACAGGAGATGGCCTGCCACCTGAGCAGTGGATGGGAATGTTCTCACCCGGATCACTATGTTCCCCAGGGTATCAGCCCGCCGTCATGGCGATACTGATTGGGGCTGTGCGTGTGAAAGGAGGGGCTGCCCTGACTGGCTGGATAGCATTCCACATACGCTACAGTCAGCTGCTGTAGAGGGGACACTGACAAACATTTATGGACTCAGACTGTCAAAGTTTTAATGATGGTGATAATGTGTGTTAAATGGTTTTGTGTTGCATTTCGGTGTTAATACTTAGATTTTTTTTTTACATTGTTTTCTATTTTTCTCCTATAATGCTCTTGATGATTAGATGTGCCTCCATGGCTGTGTTGCCTAGCTACCCAAACTCCTTGTTCCGGCCAAATGGGACGCCAACGGACATTAATTTCTCCTTCTCCTACCTCCCTGATGATTTCTAGAATGAAAATCCAATCTAGACCGTCTGATTGGTTCCAGAAACCAATGGGTTGAGCCAGAACACGTGGGTAAATCGGCATTTTGAAAATTAGTCATTGGCTTTGATATGCTGATGGGTTAGAGATGATCAACCGCTGATGCCTTGGTTTGTACAACACCCCTCATTATGACGTCGCCACAAACGACTTCAATGATCGCACTCTCAGACTGAAGTCTGTTACCAAAGATAGAGCAGTGGAATAATTCAGTTTGAGTCGTCAGGCAAGGCTGTGTGCACTTGTCAATTAAATATAAAGTATACTGAACGAAAATATAAGCGCAACAATTTCAACTAATTTTACTGAGTTAAAGTTCACGTAAGGAAATCAGTCAAATTAAATCCATAGATTAGGGCCTAATGAATGTATTTCACATGACTGGGCAGGGGCGCAGACATCGGTGGGCCTGGGAGGGCATAGGACCACCCACTTGGGAGACTGGCACACGCACTGGGGAGCAAGGCCCAGCCAATCAAAATGAGTTTTTCCCCACAAAGCGGTTTTATTACAGACCGAAATACTCTTCAGTTTCATCAGCTGTCCGGGTGGCTGGTCTGAGACGATCCCACAGATGAAGAAGCTGGATGTGGAGGTCCTGGACTGGCATAGTGACACGTGGTCTGAGGCCGGTTGGCCGTACTGTCAAATTCTCTAAAACAACAGCTTACGGTACAGAAATGAACATGCAGTTCTCTGGCAACAGCTCTGGTGGACATTCCTGCAGTCAGCATACAAATTGCCCATTCCTTCAAAACATCTGTGGCATTGTGTTGTGTGACAACTGCACATTTTAGACTGGCCTTTTATTGTCAGCAGCAACAAGCTGTACCTGTGTAATGATCGAGCTGTTTAATCAGCTCCTGCCTGTCAGGTGGATGGATTATCTTAGCAAAGGAAAAAATGCTCACTAACTGGGATGTAAACTAATTTGTGCACAACATTTGAGTGAAATAAGCTTTTTGTGCATATGGAAACATTTCTGTGATCTTTTATTTTAGCTCATGAAATCATGGGACCAAGGCTTTACATGTTGCATTTATATTTTTGTTTAGTTTTCAGTCTAAACCATGCCAGGTTTCTTGACTGTTTAAAACTTGCAGATGAATCACCGATTGATAGGCATTTCCAAAATAGTTTTTTTAAATATCAGTGTACAACACTACAGTAGCTCAATTTAGATGTTTAGAAGGACTATCATGCAAATAAGTGTTTGATATATTAAAACTTTCCACTATGATTGAACCAAGTTGGTTATGCAACATTCTGTGAAATTCAAACACTTAGGCGCTATAAATAACTCGAGGCGCTTTCATCTGCCAGAGCATTGACGTACCCCTTTCCTCCAGCGCTTGCAAATGGGTCATTTGAACCCAGATTTAAATCCAATGTATATTACAAATCTGCCATAACTGAATTCTCAGAGGTTGCTTAGTTGTCTCTTTGAGATGAATAGCGTTGTGTTAAATATATATGGCTTGTACAATGCTTTGTGAAAATCCTGCAAACATGAAAAAAACTGATTGATTCAAGCAACAGGACATCTCAGAAATGCCTGCACTTTTACTGAGCTGCCCAGTTTCATTGTCTCTGTGCTCCAAATAAAGTTTATCGACACCTTCTCTGTTTGTCAACATTTCTTATACTGTTTCCCTTTATATCATTCTAAGATTATTGGTTTCCATATCTCTGAATATATAGGCTAACATATGCCATTCTGTAAGACTGGCACTTATATTCATGATGTAATTCAGTGTTCCCCAACTGGTGCAATGAATTTGGCCCACGGGTGATTTTACTTGGCCCCCCAAGTTTTCTGAACAAAAAAAATAATGAACTGTTATTTGTTTTAGTTGTTGGACATAAAATACTACAAACACCAGCAAATCAGATCCTAGGGATTTTAATTTGGGAAATCTGTTCTAAAGTATTCCCACCCATATTAGAGTGATATACCTGATTGTTCAAAACATTAGGAACACCTGCTCTTTCCATTACATAGACTATCCAGGTGAAAGCTATGATTCCTTATTGATGTCACCTGTTATTGTAGATGAAGGGGAGGAGATGGGTTAAAGAAGAATTTTAAGCCTTGAGACAATAGATTGTTAAGCCTTGAAACAATTGAGTCATGGATCCTGTATGTGTGCCATAGAGATGGCGAATGGGCAAGACAAAATATTGAAGTGCCTTTGAACAGGGTAGGTGCAAGGCGCACTGGTTGAGTGTGCCAATAACTGCAACACTGCTGGGGTTTTCATAGTGATATGGAAACAAAGCTTCTTGATTAGATTGTGTTATGTCACACGTACAAGGAAGCAGATGTAATTGCAGGGTACAATGAAAATGTTATGCTCCGGGATCCAAGAGTGCAGGTAAAAAGTGAATGAGACAAAATATGGATAATAATAATTAATACTAATAAAACACTTTTACAACTGTATCACTGATAAATTACCTCTGGATAAATATCCTACCAACGGGACATTAAAAACTGTAACATCTTATGTTTCACCGAGACGTGGCTAAACGAAGATGCGGACAATATAGAGCTAGCAGGATTTTCCATGCACCGGCAGAACAGACGCTACCTCTGGACGAACGGGGTTGGGGGTGTGTATCTTTTTGTCAATAACAGCTGGATGCTACATTACAGGACTGTTTTGCTAGTGCAGACTGGAATATGTTCTGCGATTCATCCAATGGCATTGAGGAATACACCACCTCAGTCATTTGTTTAATCAATAATTGCATCGATGATGTTGTCCCCACAGTGTCTACGTACATATCTCAACCAGAAGCCATGGATTACAGGCAACATCCACATCGAGCTAAAGGCTAGAGCTGCCGCTTTCAAGGAGTGGGAGACTAATCCAGACGTTTATAAGAAATCCCGCTATGCACTCAGACGAACCATCAAACAAGCAAAGCGTCAATAGAGGAATAACCCTTTCATGCGTGAGTTCCAAATATCTCAAACGATCGCCCCAGCGTGAGTTTTTTTATGCACATGATGTTAGAATGTTCTCTCCATTCCAGAATGTGATTGTTACGTAACAGTACATTTAATCCGCGCTCAATTTTAAATTATTTTCTAACAAGTTTTTTATTTTCTAATAACAGTTTGAATTGAGGTGTGTTCCGCCTCATTCATTCACATAAAAGTAGTCATTTTTACTTTTGCGGACCAATTACTTTTTGTTGACATTTCTGACCCGGACAGAATTCCCCAAACACTTCACAATTTTTTGTGCAGTTCAAGTCTGCAGACATGGGCCTCCCGGGTGGCGCAGTGGTTAAGGGCGCTGTACTGCAGCGCCAGCTGTGCCATCAGAGTCCCTGGGTTCGCCCCCAGGCTCTGTCATAACCAGCTGCGACCAGGAGGTCCGTGGGGCGACGCACAATTGGCCTAGCGTCGTCCGGGTTAGGGAGGGCTTGGTCGGTAGGGATGTCCTTGTCTCATCACGCACCAGCGACTCCTGTGGCAGGCCGGGCGCAGTGCGCACTAGCCAAGGTTGCCGGGTGCACGGTGTGCCCTCCGACACATTGGTGTGGCTGGCTTCCGGGTTGGATGCGCGCTGTGTTAAGAAGCAGTACAGCTGGTTGGGTTGTGTATCGGAGGACGCATGACTTTCAACCTTCGTCTCTCCCGAGCCCGCAAGGGAGTTGTAGCAATGAGACAAGATAGTAGCTACTACAACAATTGGATACCACGAAATTGGGTAGAAAAAGGGAAAAATAAAAAAATAAAAGTCTGCAGACATTTGCTCATCTCCTGTCCTGCATACATGTGTTCACATTTTCAGTCTGTTGCCTGCATCGCAATCAAAGTTGTTTTTGTTACAAATAATTACTTTGGAAATGTGTGCATTTCGATCAAAGTAAGTACCATATTACATTGTAATACTTTCTGCATGTTGTGTTATGTCGTTTCTACTGTAGCATAATGTTTTTGTGTATATTTCTTATAACCATGGACACACGATGTAACGTTACTCATTTCATAACCTTTATGGTGTTATACTCAATGCTTAGGTAGCTAGCTACATTATTCTATTAGCTCTGGAAAACAATGCTAGTTGGATCAGAAGTATTGGCTTATTGTATTTTGAAGCTACCCTGGAAAAATTGAAAAATATCTTATACCACTTGGTTGTTTTCTGAGTGCATTCCACAAAGCTGTTTATCATGTCTGCCTTATCCACTGCGCCATTTTGAGCTTATAGTCAAGCACACAGTCTGGTTTGATGTTTCTCTCTCCCGTCAGGTGGTCCACCGTCCCTGTGGTCGACATGGTTGCTGTATGGACAGTGGAGAGGACATGGACGTCTCGTTTATCATGGCACTTTACTACCAACTGTTGACAATACTTATTTTGTATAACAGGTGATTTAGGATGGCAGTAGCGTTGTTGATGAAATGCAGTCATAGCAGCAGAACTAGGAAGCAGTCTTGGGGAAAGATGGTGGCAAAGAAGGGAATTGCAAACATAGGATCTCTGCTCCATTATTCTCTTAGGGAGTTCTTCTTTACTATCCCCACGAGAAGGACTGTCACCAGGAAGGTATACAGTCGTGGCCAAAAGTTTTGAGAATGACACAAATATTAATTTTCACAAAGTCTGCTGCCTCAGTTTATATGATAGTAATTTGAATGTTATGAAGAGTGATCAGATGAATTGCAAAGTCCAAAGTAATTTGCCATGCAAATTAACTGAATCCCAAAAAAACATTTCCACTGCATTTCAGCCCTGCCACAAAAGGACCAGCTGACATCATGTCAGTGATTCTCTCGTTAACACAGGTGTGAGTGTTGATGAGGACAAGGCTGGAGATCACTCTGTCATGCTGATTGAGTTTGAATACCAGACTGGAAGCGTCAAAAGGAGGGTGGTGCTTGGAATCATTGTTCTTCCTCTGTCAATCATGGTTACCTGCAAGGAAACGCATGCCGTCATCATTGCTTTGCACAAAAAGGGCTTCACAGGCAAGGATATTGCTGCCAGTAAGATTGCCCACAAAGCCTACAAAGATCACACAGCCCACAAAGATCTCTGCCACGGCACAACCCAAGGGGGGGCGCCAACCCAGACAGGAAGATCACATCAGTGACTCAACCCACTCAAGTGACGCACCCCTCCTAGGGACGGCATGAAAGAGCACCAGTAAGCCAGTGACTCAGCCCCTGCAATAGGGTTAGAGGCAGAGAATCCCAGTGGAAAGAGGGGAACCGGCCAGGCAGAGACAGCAAGGGCGGTTCGTTGCTCCAGAGCCTTTCCGTTCACCTTCACACTCCTGGGCCAGACTACACTCAATCATATGACCCACTGAAGAGATGAGTCTTCAGTAAAGACTTAAAGGTTGAGACTGAGTTTCTGGGGGAAACGGGTACAAAAGTATCTATATCCACAGTAAAACTAGTCCTATATCGACATAACCTGAAAGGCCGCTCAGCAAGGAAGAAGCCCCTGCTCCAAAATGGCCATTAAAAAGCCAGACTACAGTTGCAACTGCACATGGTGACAAAGATCGTACTTTCTGGACAAATGTCCTCTGGTCTGATGAAACAAAAATAGAACTGTTTGGCCATAATGACCATCGTTGTGTTTGGAGGAAAAAGGGGGAGGTTTGCAAGCCGAAGAACACCATCCCAACCGTGAAGCACGGGAGTGACAGCATCATGTTATGGGGGTGCTTTGCTGCAGGAGGGACTGGTACACTTCACAAAATAGATAGTATCATGAGGTAGGAAATTCATTTGGATATAATGAAGCAACATCTCAAGACATCAGTCAGGAAGTTAAAGCTTGGTCGCAAATGGGTCTTCCAAATGGACAATGACCCCAAGCATACTTCCAAAGATTGAGTTTAAATGTATTTGGCTAAGGTGTATGTAAACTTCCGACTTCAACTGTAATAGGCGTTTTCCGAGGAAAGACCATAAAATTGTCAGACTCCAGTCACCCAAGTTATAGACTGTTTTCTCTGCTACCTGCAAGGCAAGCGGTACCGGAGCACCAAGTCTAGGACCAAAAGGCTCCAACAGCTCCTACCCCTAAGCCATAAGACTGCTGAACAATTAATATAATCACCACTGGACAATTTACATTGACCCCCCCCTCCCTTTTGTACATGTCGTGGCAGAATCAGAATTCTTTAGGTAACATTTATAAATAAGATGTTTTATTAATTTTCATAAGCATGCTCATGTGGGAAAAAAATAATTGGGCCCAGAGAGGGGAGAGGTCGGGTTAGTCTTATCTGTGAATGTGTCTGTAAACTATTCCTAAACCATGTGAAGGGATAGTGTGATTAATGGGGAACCAGTTAGGTGGCTCCACAATGTCTGTGTGCCAGTCACGTATCTCTGTAAGCTTGTCCAGGAGGGGGTGTATTTGATATATGCCATTGGATGAGGTCATGTTCTGGGTCCTAAGTGGTACCAAGAACGAGATGAGAGCTTTGGTTTAGGAGACCAAACTGAACAGTAATTTATAGCTAATGCTATAAATTATGGGATACTCCTTTTTCTGTTAAAAGGTTATTTGTATAATGTTCCTAAGATCTGTAAGGGAATAACCCCTGAAATGGACAAAAATGAATGGGAAACCATTGGCATAGTACAGACCATGTACACGATGGACAATACCACCCAAATCGGCGTTGATTCATGCAAAATGTTTTGCAAATGCCATATGGCAATTGCCAGTTGTAACACTTCAAAAATCCAATAGATAGGATATAGGATATATCCAATATATAGGATATAATAGGATATAATATATAAATATATTCATATAGGAAATGGACCCCAAGTCAACATCCAAAAGCCAAATTTTGAAAAAATGAATTTTTTGTCAAACTTATCACCCCTTAAAAAAGTTATTTCTGGACCCTTTTTTCGAAATTCTTTCGCATTTTTTGTCAATTACAGGTGTAAGAACTGTATGAATATACTTTTGTCCAATTTTATTATCATAATTTTTTTTTTTTTTTTACTTGCGCATTATTGCATGTGTTTTCTCCATTTGCAATATGATTTCATAGGAAGTCAGAAGTCAAAAGTCAATAATTGCAAAATTTCATAAACTTCACACACCCCTAAAAAAGTGCTTTCTGGACCGTTTTTCGAAATTCTTTAGAATTTTGTGTCAATTACACACGTATAAGAACTGTATCAACATACTTTAGTCATATTTTATTATCATTTTTTTTTTTTACTTGTGCATAAGGCATATGTTTTGTGGGGGCCAAAGGTCATAAGAAATTTGACATGCTCAAAAATCCTGCAGAAATGCAAAATTGACTGGCCTGATGAACTCGGGATGGCCGGGCAGTGATTGTTGTTCCTTTCAATCACTCGTGGTGTTGATTTCATCATGTCCATTCGTTTATGTTTTCTCACTTTTGCAAAGTCACTGTGCATTTGCAATATGGTTAACTGGGCATTCACCATCACGAATTTGTCATGCTATAAAAATCGTGCAGGAATGCCAAATTGACTGGCCCGATGAACTCGGGATGGCTGGGCAGTGATTCTGGTACCTCTCCATCGCTCGTTTGGGTTGATTTCAGAATGTCACTTTTGGTGATGGTACCTCACTGTTAAAACATATTGCAAATGTTTTCTCACTTTTGCAAAGTCACTGAAAATCGTGCAGGAATGCCAAATTGACTGGCCCGATGAACTCGGGATGGCTGGGCAGTGATTCTGGTACCTCTCCATCGCTCGTTAGGGTTGATTTCAGAATGTCACTTTTGGTGATGGTACCTCACCGTTTAAACATATTGCAAATGGACAAGAGTCACCAGCAAGTCACCGTCCATCAGTCAATTTGATATCATTCTGACACCAAACTGATACAAACTGACACCAAACCCACTTTTCCCAACTCGTTTAGGAGCCAAGTATCACATACTTCAGAGCTGGCCCAAAATTCACAACGCCTTCGGTTCAAACCATAAAAAAAAACATAAAACACGTAGTTACGTTCTAGCTGCGGGTCTAGCTGTGGGTCCATTGTGTTATGTGTAGGCCTAGCTGAGGCGACCCCGAATCCCAAGTTTCGGCTCGATAGGTCATTTGGTGTCCGAGTAAAACCCTAATTGGTGCTGAAAATCCACTTTTTTCAATTACTTGCTACGGGGTCCTTGAATGAGCTATCGGACAGAAACGTTGGGTTCTGTCTCTGTGGGCCGAGACGGTCACAATGCACCTAGTCTTGTGACTCTGGGACATTTCTAAATGTCGCCATTTTCGTAATGGTCAAAATGAATTGAAGTCATTGCAAATGTACGGGGCTGTTTCTTGGTCCGAGAACCTTCTAGAGCTCCGTAACTCACCACGCACTATCGACCTGAGGTCTAGAACAGGATTCTAAAGTTTCGGAACTCTAGGTCTGACGGTTCTTTAAAAGTTCCAACAAGGTTAACTAATGCAGGGAGTGTTTGTCTCTACGCACCCCAATGGGTCCCTACTTCCAAGCTGTGTGTGTGTGTGATTTAGTTTTTCTTTGAAATTTTATGGGAAAAATGACTGATTTACAGTTCATGGGGGTTGCCTAATCACATATATGAAGTTTTGGAAAGATCTTATTTTTTTAACCCTCAAACAGCCCATGAGACACCAATTATGGCACTTCCGGTTGGCACAGGAAGCTATAACTCAACACACATCCTCATTGGGGTATTCTATTACAGAATCCTGAGTTTTAAGTCTTTACCATAAAAACTGACTGATTTACATAGGGTTGAATGCACTATGTCTATCAAACTGCAGGCAGGTTATGGGTATACACTTTTAGGGCGATTTTAACCACTTCCGGTTGGTCCAGGAAGCTTAGAATCGACACAGGTAGACCTTATAGTGGCCTGATGGACTGGTACCAAAGACAGGTTCATAAGGCATTCATAACCCATATAGGCTCCAGGTTGAATTTAGAGGAGCAGGCAATGTATTCCTATGGGGAGAGAAGTCAATGCAAACTGTTTTTATGTAAACACCTTCTTTTAACTGTGAAGGGTTAATGCCACATGGTCAAGGTTAGGCTTGCACAGATCGGGAGGACCTTAGGAACAATCCTGTGTTTGAATTGACCTTCTAAACCTAACGGTTCCGCCGATGTCACCCAAAATCAAATGACATTGTGGTGCAGGCTTCATTTTGGGCCTATTTTTCTCATGGTCGCTGCGCTTAGACCGAGCGAGCTACGGTCAAGCGGGGCGCCTCGTTGGACTCGGCACAGTCTGGACACTATGGTGATGCCATTTTTTGTGTTGATTTCAGAATGCCATTTTGGTGATGGTCCCTCTCCGCTTAAACATATTGCAAATTAACAAAAGTCAACTAGCAAGTCAGTGTCCATCAGTCAATTAGATGTCATTCTGACACCAAACTGATACCAATTGACACCAAACCCACTTTTTCCAACTCATTTAGAAGCCAACTATCACATATGTCAGAGCAGGCCCATAATTCACAGCGCAATTGGTTTAAAACATAATAAAAACGTAAAACACATAGTTACGTTCTAGCTACGGGTCCAGTTCGGACCTTATGTGTAGTCCTATGTGAGGCGACCCCGAATCCCGAGTTTCGGCTCGATAGGTCATTTGGTGTCCGAGTAAAACCCTAATTGGTGCTGAAAATCCACTTTTTTCCATGCCTTGCTATGGGGTCCTTGAATGAGCTATCGGACAGAAACGTTGGGGTCCGTGTCTATGGGCCGAGCCGGTTTCAATGCACCTAGTCTTGTGTCTCTGAGACTTTTCTAAATGTCGCCATTTTTGTAATAGTCAAAATGAATTGAAGTCATTGCAAATGTACGAGGCTGTTTCTCGGTCCGAGAACCTTCTAGAGCCACCTAACTCACCACGCACTATCGACCTGAGGTCTAGAACAAGTTTCTAAAGTTTCGGAACTCTAGGTCTGACGGTTCTTTTTTAGCTCAAACAAAGCTAACTATTGGAGGCAGTGTCAGTCTCTACGCACCACAGTACGTCCCTCCATCCAAGTTGTGTATCTGTGTGATTTAGTTTTCCTTTGAATTTTTATGGGAAAAATGACTGATTTACAGTTCATGGGGGTTGCCTAATCACACATATGAAGTTTTGGACAGATCTGATTTTTTTAACCCTTCCAAACAGCCCCTGAGACACCAATTATGGCACTTCCGGTTGGCACAGGAAGCTGTAACTCAATACACATCCTCATTGGGGTATTCTATTACAGAATCCTGAGGTTTAAGTCTTTACGTTGAGAATTGACTGATCTACACAGGGTTGAATGCAGATTCATTTTCACCTTTGCTGGTGATGTACATCCAAATACCTTTTGGGTGAATTTAACCACTTCCGGTTGCTCCAGGAAGCTTAGAATCGACACAGGTAGACCTCATAGTGGTCTGATGGACTGTCATCAAAGACAGGTTCATAAGGAATTCATAACCCACATAGGCTTCAGGTTGAATGTAGAGGTGAAGCCAATGTATTCCTATGGGGAGATAAGTCAATGCAAACTGTTTTTATGTAAACACCTTCTTTTAACTGTGAAGGGTTAATGCCACACGGTCAAGGTTAGGCTTGCACAGATCGGGAGGACCTTAGGAACAGTCCTGTGTTTGAATTGTCCTTCTAAACCTAACGGTTCCGCCGCTGTCACCCAAAATCAAATGACATTGTGGTGCAGGCTTCATTTTGGGCCTACTTTTCTCATGGTCGCTGCGCTCAGACCGAGCGAGCTACGGTCAAGCGGGGTGTCTCGTTGAACTCGGCACAGTCTGGACACTATGGTGATGCCATTTTTTGTGTTGATTTCAGAATGCCATTTTGGTGATGGTCCCTCTCCGCTTAATACATATTGCAAATTAACAAAAGTCAACTAGCAAGTCAGTGTCCATCAGTCAATTAGAGGTCATTCTGACACCAAAGTGATATCAATTGACACCAAACCCACTTTTTCCAACTCATTTAGAAGCCAACTATCACATATGTCAGAGCAGGCCCATAATTCACAGCGCAATTAGTTTAAAACATAATAAAAACGTAAAACACATAGTTACGTTCTAGCTGCGGGTCCAGTTCGGACATTATGTGTAGGCCTATGTGAGGCAAACCCGAATCCCGAGTTTTGGCTCAATAGGTCATTCGGTGCCCGAGTAAAACCCTAATTGGTGCTGAAAATCCACTTTTTTCAATTACTTGCTACGGGGTCCTTGAATGAGCTATCGGATAGAAATGTTGGGGTCCGTCTCTATGGGCCGAGCCGGTTTCAATGCACCTAGTCTTGTGTCTCTGAGACTTTTCTAAATGTCGCCATTTTTGTAATGGTCAAAATGAATTGAAGTCATTGCAAATGTACGAGGCTGTTTCTTGGTCCGAGAACCTTCTAGAGCCACCTAACTCACCACGCACTATCGACCTGAGGTCTAGAACAGGTTTCTAAAGTTTCGGAACTCTAGGTCTGACGATTCTTTTTTAGCTTGAACAAAGCTAACTATTGGAGGCACTGTCAGTCTCTACGCACCCCAATACGTCCCTCCATCCAAGTTGTGTATCTGTGTGATTTAGTTTTCCTTTGAATTTTTATGGGAAAAATGACTGATTTACAGTTCATGGGGGCTGCCTAATCACACATATGAAGTTTTGGACAGATCTGATTTTTTTTAACCCTTCCAAACAGCCCCTGAGACACCAATTATGGCACTTCCAGTTGGCACAGGAAGCTATAAGTCAACACATATCCTCATTGGGGTATTATTTTACAGAATCCTGAGTTTTAAGTCTTTACGTTAAGAATTGACTGATTTACACAGGGTTCAATGCACTATGTCCATCAAATTGCAGGCAGGGTATGGATATACACTTTTAGGGTGATTTTAAGCACTTCCGGTTGGTCCAGGAAGCCTAGAATCGACACAGGTAGACCTCATAGTGTCCTGATGGACTGTCATCAAAGACAGGTTCATAAGGAATTCATAACCCACATAGGCCTCAGGTTGAATTTAGAGGAGCAGGCAATGTATTCCTATGGGGAGAGAAGTCAATGCAAACTGTTTGATGTACATTTACATTTAAGTCATTTAGCAGACGCTCTTATCCAGAGCGACTTACAAATTGGTGAATTCACCTTCTGTAAACACCTTCTTTTAACTGTGAAGGATTAATGCCACACGGTCAAGGTTAGGCTTGCACAGATCGGGAGGACCTTAGGAACAATCCTGTGTTTGAATTGACCTTCTAAACCTAACGGTTCCGCCGCTGTCACCAAAATCAAATGACGTTGTGGTGCAGGCTTCATTTTGGGCCTACTTTTCTCATGGTCGCTGTGCTTAGACCGAGCGAGCTACGGTCAAGCGGGATATCTCGTTGAACTCGGCACGGCCTTGGGATTATGTTTATGCCATTGCCTGCTCTCTGTGTCTTTAAACACCACGCTTTGTCACTCCATCCTTGCTGTGTGTGAGAGCTTTTCTTTGACATCTGTTGGGAGAAATGACTGATTTTACAGTTCAGGAGGGTTGCCTAATCACACATATGAAGTTTTAAAAAGATCTGACCTTTTTAACCCTTGGATACAGCCACTATGACACCATTTAAGGCACTTCCTGTTGGCACAGGAAGCTATAAATAAACTCATATCCTCATTGGGGTATGCCTTTACAGAATCCTGAGTTTTAAGTCTTTACGTTAAGAACTGAGTTATTTACGGAGGGTTTAGTGAGTGTGTGTTATTTCAGAAAATCATAGAAAATCACAGAAATCTCGCAGAGCTCCGCAGCACACTTTAAAAATATTCGTATGAACACCCTGCAACTGGATCTGTAACTGTTGAAAAAAACACCTATATTTGAACATCACAAATCTGTCATTGTACGATTTCTCTTAAATGACGATAGATAAATGGCTGATTTTTTTGTTATTGACACCGGAGGCTCCTTGACTTTGACGTGAAGTGAAAAAAATAATTTCTCTATTTTCATTTTGGACCTTTAATCCCAGAAAAATGGCCATAACTCAAAAACCGTTGAGGCCTAGACGCCATCTTGTTCGGGGCCAACTGCCCATTATGCCAAACCTATGCTCACCAAGTTTCGGCTTCGAAATATTTTCAGTTTTCGAGATAAGGCCCGTCGTGATTCGTGATGTTTTGTCAAATTGCAGTATGATTGCTTATGCCCTCTTGTGGGATTTTCCGGGATAGCGGAAAAATGACCAAAATTTGATTATTTTATAAAACGAAAACCGAATGTCCGACAAAGTTCATTTGATGACTTCCCGGTAGGTCTGGCCCTGCCGCTCGGCCCGACGCCGTCCCCGAATTTAACAAATGTTTTCGGACGTCTAGTAAGGGACGGTACATTTGCAATATGGACTTTTTCACTAACCATACAGAAAATGTCGAAATGTTCCCTTAAGGTATGTTATTCGTCATGTGAGTTTTGATGGGTGTGTCTTGGCTATAAATGATATTAAGGACTGTTTTGTAAGGACTCTAAGATAATTAATTTATGACACTGAATTGATCTGAGAGTCACAGGGTTGTGATGAAGCTCATATAATTAAAGATGGACTTTATGATAACTTTGACTTGTGTGTGGTTTGCTCTCTCATGATTTGGTAATACAGGAAATTTCCACGACATACACTACTGCTACTCACTGTTCGTTTGTTACCTATGCATAGTCACTTCGACCCCACCTACATGTACAGATTACCTCAACTAGCCTGTACCACGCACACTGACTCTGTACTGGTGCCCCCTTTATATAGCCTCCTTATTGTTATTCTTATTGTGTTACTTTTTATTATTACATTTTATTTTAGTCTACTTGGTAAATATTTTTTTCTTCTTGAACTGCACTGTTGGTTAAGGGCTTGTAAGTAAGCATTTCACGGTAAAGTCTACAGTTGTTGTATTTGGCGCATGTGACAAAGTTTGATTTGGGTGGTGGGGGTAGGAGAAGAGTCTGTTTGGGAATCTCCATAGGGGGAGCAGCAGGGGGGAGAAGTGAATGCAACAGTAAAAAATAATAATAATATATACATATTGAGGTTTTCCAACCAATAGTGTCGAAAACAGGTTCATTACTTGAGGCTTTGATCAACACCGTGAACACTAGTGGCACCTGCTGGTCAAAATAATTTAGACCAGGAAAATTACACACCCCGTAGCATGTGCGCAACATAGCCTTTTTGTCTTCTACCAAACAAACCAATCGGGTGGTTGTTAAATGAAAACAAAGCTTTGGATGTAATTGATCACGCGTTTCGGACAAAGTGAAACAGGCATCGGCACACTTCTTTCGAAGAACACTGCTTAGCAATTTCGATGCATGCCTCGGAAGCTCTGGCATTAAACGTAAACTAGTGATGTTTTCATGCTCAACAGTTTCCCGTGTGTATCAACAATGGTCCACCACCCAAAAGACATCCAGCCAACTTGACACAACTGTGGGAAGCATTGGAGACAACATGGGCCAGCATCCCTGTGAAACGCTTTCGACATCTTGTCTCGCCCAACGAATTGAGGCAGTTCTGAGAGCAAAGGAGGATGCAACTTAATATTAGGAAGGTGTTCCTAATGTATTGTAGGCTACACTCAGTGTTTGTGATCGTATACAAATGTAAGCAAGGTTTGAAATGATTGTTTATGTGAAATATTTGCAGACTACAAATTATTTGTCATTATGTTCCAGCCCCCTGACCATCCACTCAACAACAAACATCGTCCCGCTGCTGAACCTGGTGTAATTGAATGCCATGTATTCACAATGTAATTGGGTCCCATGTAATGTTAGCTTTTGAAGGTTTGGACTTACAGTACATAATCAGAGCTGTATCGTGTTACCACAAGTTAGTAACTTTTTTGGACCACATTCTAAATGAACCTGTAAGTGTGTGGCTACTTTGTTTTTAATACTTTAAGAGTCTTGACTCATGCATTTAATTTAAACTAGAGATATGTTTTTTTGCACGGGCTGCGTCTCAATCCACCACATCCGCAGATGTTAGCCTTCCGCATCTGTGGTGGAAGGTGGCCGAGCTACAGCTGTGTTTGTCAGATCATTGAAAGGTGTCCATGCCACATGTCATGATGACAGACACCTGTCTTGATCAATGAGAGAAGACTTGAAATAGACAAGATGGCAGCGTACCAATTGTTTGATTACTTAATGGAGCAAAAAAAGTAACTGAGCGTTTTCTAAATTCAAACAGACCCCCTTGCAACTGGACACAGACATTTTATGAGACTCCTTTTTCCACAAATTGAGGATGACAGCATCGCCAAGGTTGGTGGAAAATTCGGTTCTACACCAAACAGTACCTTTCCTGTAACTCCCAGTAATGGATACCAAAAATCTTTGGATAAATCACATTATTTGGTGTAACAATCTGTAGCTAAGAGCACTGGTGATCAGCAGATGATGGGAGAGGTGGTCATGAAGAAATTGTCATTCCAATTGCTATTCATCCCCTCTTGAGTAATCTTCCACTTGTTCAATCCATTGAGAGGGATACAGTTCACGGGATACAGTTCTGCTACAATGACACACGCAGGCAAAGGAATTCTGTCTCTCTACAAGAATACAATCCAGAAAGAAGCCCAGGCACCACACGGTATTATCTGTAAGGCAAAAAAAAAAAAATAAATTATACTCCACAGTTTGAATGACAGTTGAACTGTGTCAGCGTAACACCATTAGGACAGACTAGTTGAATATGCGTACATGTGCATAGGCACATAGATTACATTTAGAACAATATCTAGCCTAATATAAATAAATATGGCATAACCCTCAACATTTGCACAGTGACCAGACTGTACAAATGTGCATAGGTAGGTAGGCAGACAGTATTTAGCTACAGCCATGTCTAACTGCATGCTTAGACAAATACTTTTTTTTATAGTAAAACCAGTTTATCAGTTGTAGAGATTTACAACAGTTAAATGGTTGTATTGTTTCTCTTCACTCTTAGTCAATTTAGCTTGCTGGATAGCCAATAATTGTTATTTACATCTGTTTGGAATACTATCTAGCATCACGCCTTTCTACAATCTTCGAAAGTCAAGTTAACAAACAGATCACCGACCATTTTGAATCCCACCGTACCTTCTCCACTATGCAATCTGGTTTCCGAGCTGGTCATGGGTGCACCTCAGCCACGCTCAAGGTTCTAGAGGGTATTGTAACCGCCATCGATAAAAGACAGTACTGTGCAGCAGTCTTCATCGACCTGGCCAAGGCTATCGACTCTGTTAATCACCGCATTCTTATCGGCAGACTCAATAGCCTTGGCTTCTCAAATGATTGCCTCGCCTGGTTCACCAACTACTTCTCAAATAAAGTTTAGTGTGTCAAATCGAGGGCCTGTTGTCCGGACCTCTGGCAGTCTCTATGCGGGTGCCACAGGGTTCAAGTCTCAGACCGACTCCTTTCTCTGTATATATCAATGATGTCGCTCTTGCTGCTGATGATTCTCTGATCCACCTCTACGCAGACGACACAATTCTGTATAGATTTGGCCCTTCTTTGGACACTAAGCTAACAAACCTCCAAACGAGCTTCAATGCCATACAACACTCGTTCCGTGGCCTCCAACTGTTTTTAAATGCTAGTAAAACTAAGTGCATGCTCTTCAACCGATTGCTGCCCGCACCCTCCCGCCCGACTAGCATCACTACTCTGGACAGTTCTGACTTAGAATATGTGGACAACTACAAATACCTAGCTGTCTGGCTCGACTGCAAACTCTCCTTCCAGACTCAAGATTAAGCATCTCCAATCCAAAATTAAATCTAGAATTGGCTTCCTATTTCTCAACAAAGCCTCCTTCACTCATGCTGCCAAACATACCCTTGTAAACCTGAAGAACAAGCATTTCGCTACACTCGCATTAACATCTGCTAACCATGTGTATGTGACAAATAAAATTTGATTTGATCTTACCGATCCTTGACTTTGGCGATGTAATTTACAAAATAGCCTCCAACCCTCTACTCAGCAAACTGGATGTAGTCTATCACAGTACCATCTGTTTTGTCACCAAAGCCCCATATACTACCCACCACTGCGACCTGTATGCTCTCGTTGGCTGGCCCTAACTACATATTCATCACCAAACCCACCGGCTCCAGGTCATCAATAAGTCTTTGCTAGGTAAAGCCCCGCCTTATCTCAGCTCACTGTAGCACGCACTCCAGCAGGTATATTTCACTGGTCATCCCCAAAGCCAACACTTCCTTTGGCCGCCTTTCCTTCCAGTTCTCTGCTGCCAATGACTGGAACGAATTGCAAAAATCACTGAAGCTGGAGTCTTAAATCTCCCTCTCTAACTTTAAGCATCAGCTGTCAGATTTTAAGTTGATGATAGGAATTACTTGAAGCCATTACAGTATCCTTCTGTAAAACCCTGATGAAGGGTATAAGCCCATTGGTTTTACTGTTAACAATATATAATCACTTTATCAACTTCCATTGTCCTCCAAGAGTTGCTGAATTGTGTCTCTTCACTTCAGGTAGTTTTAGTATGAGAGAAGGTGGCCTATCATTAATGAATGCCCCGGGGGATAAAAAATACTCTTATTATTTTAGAAAAAACAATACAACCTGACAAGATAGAAAAGTGTTTTATAGTCCTTTGAACATGTAGTTTGAGCCATTGTGAATCTAGACTTGATTCTTTCTATTTGTTCATGCATAGGCAAACCATTGCTAAATGGAGCCAGTAGATGGCAATAGACACCTTTGTGCTTCATTGCATGCTCCGGAGCTTGTAGATTCAAATGGAAAAGTGAGGGATGCGAGCCCTGCTCAAATCAAATGGTAATCTGCGCCTCTCAGTCATATTGTAAATAATGCAACAATTTCTATAAAATATATATTTTAATTTTTAGAACCTGTTTTCATCGGGAATGCAGATTAAGCGTTTTTAAATAAAAAAAACAATACATTTCGCATGTGAAAACACGGAATCCTACTCATTACTCCACGTGCTGAACCTACATCACTTGTGTTTTGAGCCGACAGAGCGAGGCTACTCAGTTCTTTATTTTACTCTTATATTATTTATTACCTATGCCGTATATAGCCCCATTCTTGTGTATTTTATTCCTCGTGTTACTATTTTTCTTTTTATTGTGATTTGTAACTATATCGTTGGGACGGGCTCGTACGCATGCATTTCACGGTAAAGTCCTCACCAGTTGTATTCGGAGCATGTGACAAATAAAATTTGATTTAGCTCACGACCGAATCCTGTTCACCCGGGTTTTGTCTGGGGCATTAATATAATCCCCTCATTGGCACACACACACACTCCATTGATACTGTATGTATGTAGTTGGTGAACTTTGTCAGGTGACTGTCTAGTTAAGGATTACTGTCGAGTGAAGGATTTTGCTTGAGGGAAACAAAAAGTAAAATCCATGGTTATCGAGTCCTCTCCCAAACTCAGCAGAGTGATATTGGGTAGATTAATTTGTTAAATCGTCACAGTGCTGGGGTGGGCTTCAGGGCTCTACTTTATACTATGGGGTGTTAGGTAGAGGAAGGAAGCAGCGGCTAAATGAACTGCTCTGGTCAGCAGATCTGGAGGAGAAACACGATGCGGCTCATACACATCCATGTACTATGTACACGAGTGATAATCTGAGACGAGTTTGCTAGCGTGTCGACCAGGAGAACAGTTTTTCTCGGGATCGCCCCTTTGACGTGACGAGAAATAGCTGACAAAATACATGGTAAAGATTTAGCCGACCACTAGATGGAGCCAGAGACACATTCATTCGACAGAATCCTGAGTGTCCTAGAACCGTCTAGTGTTTTGTGTTCTGACTTATAAAACGGTGTGAAATTAATAACATAAGTAATGTAAACATATTGTCAGTCATTTTTGTGCCCAAAATCAGGCTCTGTAGACTTAAGAGGTTAAGTCATGGGCCTTACCTGGGTTTTTGAGGAGCCACAGAGGGCTGATTATTTGATAGGGAATTATAACACGTGTTTCAAGAATGAGGTGAGGTTGTCAGAGAGGGCGGCAGTGTGCCTCTACCTTTCTCTTGGCCCCTGAAAATAAACCTTCTCTGTGACTTACATAGCATTGACTTGTTTATAGCCAACTGTTAGGCTTATGTATGCATGCTTGGGTCAGTGCATGTCTGGCTATTCTCTAAAACCCCAAGCTTTCTCTTCTCAGAATAGTGTGGCTAGTTCTCTATATGGAAGAGAATGTTTACTGCATAGAACCAGAGGAATGTTGGCATGTGTGGAGACTGGGAAAGGGGATACCTAGTCAGTTGCACAACTGCACACATTCAACTGAAATGTGTCTTCTGCATTTAACCCACGTTTCACCGGAGCAGATTTTTCCACCACTGCCCTCTGGGTTTTGAACCAGCAATCTTTTAGTTACTGGCCCAACACTCTTATCTGCTAGGCTAGCTGCCTCCCTGGACAGTCTGTGTGTGTGTGTGTGTGTGTTGGGGTCACTGTTTTCAACATCATAAATAGATGTACAAGTGCCCTTGCAACCTGTAGTAAAGCCAGTCCAGAGCTGTGTTGTGTCTGCTCTGTATGCTTCTGATAAACAGAGGCTGGTTCCCTATTCTGAGAAGAGGAAGCTTGGGGTTTTAGAGAATAGCCAGACATGCACTGACCCAAGCATGCATACATAAGCCTACACTCTTAGAAAAAATACATTATCTAGAACACTAAAAGTGTTCTTCAGCTACCACATAGGAGAACCCTTGGAAGAACCCATTCTGGTTCCAGAGAGAACCTTTTCAGTTCCATGTAAAACCCTTTCCACAGAGGGCTCTACATGGAACCAAAAAGGTGTAACATACACTACACACAATATGCACTACACTGTGCATGCAACCCCACTCTGAGATACACCCCTACTGTTACGCTTGTTTACACTGAGCTGCACTGAGGTCGGAAAGCAATCATGGTTACATTAAAACACTGTTCCATTGAAGATTTAAATATTGCTACTTTTCCTGGAAAACTGCCCTTTTCGTCCTCATGCTAGCTATCAGTAGCCACCTCAGACATTTTGGAATGGCAGTGTCAGCCAATCAGCTCCTTTGTTGTTCAACATGAAGTGCTATTCCAAAATGGCTGAGGTGGCTACTGCTTTTCTGGGAAAACTAAAACAGTATTTTAATCTTCTAGATGGAGCAGGTTGGATAAAGGTCAAATTTGGAGTACATTGGCATATTCTATCCCTGCATTGAGGTATGTTTTCCGACCCATATCTTGCGCCGGCTCCACGGTGTCTTAATGCAACCATGATTGTGTTCCAACTTCAGTGCCGCTCAGTGTAAACAAACATAATGGTAAGGTCGGTATCGTCTGGCAACCCTCAAATAAAGCTTTGCATATGGATACATTTAGAATCCATATGTACATTAATACATACTATTCATATAGTGTACATAGTTACACACTAGACAAATGTTCAGCCTTCCACACTCTCAACGAAGTTATTCCTTGTTTCTCCACTACCAGGTGAGCGATGATGATGTTTCTCAACTGAGCTTCTCATTTTCTATCACTGCCTCTCTAGTGTGGAGGCAGTGATGGATCTCAGACTGACAGTAGTGAGGAGAATATAAATAGTTCTGTAGTGATGCAGGCATGGGGGCTTTGATGAGGAGCCACTTCTGAGAAGGCACAGGGGAACTGTCAATATTGGCACTGCACACACATCAGTAAATGCAAATTCCATAAAACCTCACCCTTTGTTGTGTACATACAGATAACTGCCAAAGTAAAGGAAACACCGCCAACATAAAGTGTCTTAATAGGGCTTTGGGGCACCACGAACCAGAACAGCTTCAATGCACCTTGACATAGATTCTACAAGTGTCTGGAACTCTATTGGAGCGACACCATTCTTCCATGAGAAATTTGATCATTTGGTGTTTTGTTGATGGGGTGGAGAATGCTCTATCAGGCGCTGCTCCAGAATCTCCCATAAGTGTTCAATTAGTTTGAGATCTGGTGACTGACACACACACACAAAACACATCCTACTCATTACTCCAGCTGACTAACCTACGTCCCTTTTGTTTTGAGCCGACTTCGCCGTCAGCCAGAATGGGGCACCTGGCTCACACCCGGTTACAAATTGAATGCAATTAACGCTAACCCGGTTCACGCCCTGGGCATTAATAGAGTCCCCTCATTGGCACACACACACACACACCATTTAAACCCCTTATGCTCCTTTGACATGCCTCTTTCAAAGTCACAGATCTCTTCTTCTAGCCTTAGCATCCAAAATAATGGGCAACTGGGCATTTTTAAGCATGATGGGATGTTAATTGCTTAATTAACTCAGGAACCACACCTGTGTGGAACCACCTGCTTTCAATAAACTTTATCTTTCATTTACTCAAGTGTTTCCTTTATTTTGGCAGCTACGTGTACCTTTACATGAACTTTTACACCTCAGTGGTGCGAAGAAGGTAAGACAAAGGGAGACACTCGGTTGTCATCAGTGTTGGGAATTCTCATCCATATTTCCAAAGCAGTTTTGCTGCCATTGGGACTGTGCCTCCTTTACCACGGTGTAACTGCAGACTGTTAACTCACCCAGTGTTCCTTTCTCAGCCAATGCAGCTTTTGCCATTCAAGCCTCTGCTGCTGCCACTGGTTGTACAACCCCCGATGCTACATTTTGCCCTTCTGTGCACCGTTGTGAATTTTACCCCAGTGGCCTAAAGGAGGTCTCGTTGTTCCCGTGACAATGCAGGCTATTCCTCTTCTCTAATCCAGTATAGAGCATGTTCCCGTTCCTCAGTTTTTGTCATTGAAGAGTTACATGGAAATGTTTCCTATCATTATTCTGTCATTTGGCCCAGTGTGTTAATGTTTTCCATTTTCTGACTCCTCCAACTGTGTGTGAATGGAGGTGCAGTGGTTCCTCTAGTATGATTCATGCTCTGATGTTCACAGCTCCACTTACTTAAAGGCTTGGCCTAAGCACATGGCTCCCAGACAACACACAATCTGACTTCATGTGCTGGCCTTCTCTCCTACTCACTCACTTTCTCTCTTTAGCTCTTTCTCTCTCTCTCTTTATTTTCTCCCTAGCAACCCACCCATATGCCCCTTTTCTTTCTATCTGTTGGTTTGAGGACAATAGCAGTCCCCCCCCCGTAACTTATCAGTTCATAACCCATATTTGCTGAAACAGTGAACAAAGAGCAGGATTACTTTAAAGTTCCCTTCTGTCTTCTTTCTGTCACATTGTTTATCTCTCTCACACTCACACTTTGGAACTATTTATAGTACAGAGGAAATATTTGTGGTTGAGATACTTTAACTTGGAATTCCTTACTTTTTTGCATCAAGATTTTCAGTAAAAATGCTTAGATATCATAAAGATGAAATCAATTTGAATGAAACAGTAAAGATAATATAATGGAACTAAAACGACAGTGTGATGGTGTGGATTAGGATGCATTAACGACGTCCCAGAGGAATAAACCAGATGAGATAGGCCTATTAGTGGAAAGATGAATATCAAGTTATCGTTGGAAAGGAATGAGTATGAGGACGGGCTTGGAGACTAAAATACATCTACAGTGCAGTGAGTGTACTCGACTCAATCCAATAGCAGCTCGGCAACACAGCTCCATAACACAGATCTGTTTACTACAGAGCATGTTAAAGCCTAGTTGTCAACCTGAACCTCAGAAGCCACGCTCACTTTTCTCTTTCACTTTAGTGCTGAGGACACATCCTCTCACCACAGAGATGGGCCTGATACGCTCCCAAGCTTTTACAAGATCATCTCTGGTTTTGTTTACTTGGTGTTTATTTGCCCATGGCTGAACCTCTACATTATCAAGTAGAAGCAGGGTGTTTTGACAAGAACTGAGATTATAATCTGAAGAACCTGGGTTTACAGTGGACCTTAGTGGACCTTTAGTGGACCTCCTACTCTTTGCCTTAACTCCTGCTTAACCCCTCTCCCTGACTTGTGAAAGCCCCCCAGAAATGTGTTGTGTGTTTCCCTTGTGCTGTTGACTGTCTGCCCTTCTGTGCACCATTGTGAACTTTACCCAGCGCAGATCCTCCCCCCGTCCTCACTGAACCCATGCCTCTGGAGCTGGAGGACACAGAGTCTTTTCTAAAAATAGAAATGTTCAATGTTCAAGTTGAATGGTTTCAAAGGCCTTATTTTGCCTTATCTGTTATGGTTATTATGTTATGTTATGTTATGGCTTGTAAAGTCGCACAATATCTTGGCCTTATGTTGTACCACAGTAACAACCAGTGAAATATCCCTATGTAATTATTACCCTATAGTAAAGACTGGCAGTTATGCGGTACTTCCTACTTAAGCCTAAACCATAGTATTTTCTTGCCACACAACATTGTTTAGGAATGTTACATAAGTTATTCCTTTATAGTTACCTTGGACTCTTGCCTACCTACAGACAATTCCACAGTAACAGAGTGATGATGAGACTGATTCTTTTCCTTTTAAAATGTATGCCAAACAAAAAACAATGATTGCAAAGTTTAAAAAAACATACAACTCTATGCAAAAGGACTACTTTTAACAATTTCCACAGAACAAGTTTACAATTACTGGTTTTTGGTTGACATGCATTTTAAAGTGAAACTTTGAGACTCACCATCACTCTGTTACAATGGAATCCCCCTAAGTAATGTCATGTTTTCCTAGTCTTGCATTTTATTTGTGTAAATATGATTTGTGAATATTACAAGTTAATGATTGATGCAGTTTATGATGGTGATCTGTATAACTAATTTCTACTCCTAGTTCCACAATCTTTTCAGCAATGTCACTAACAAAAATGATTACAAAGTTCAGCTAATGTACAGTACTACAATTTTTGAGAACACAAATTCTTACAACCAAATATGGTGGCACACACCAGCTGATACATGACTGCTTTGACTTGATGTCACCCCACCAGCTGCCCCCCCCCCCCGTGCCCTTGGCAGTGTGCTGAGCAGGCCCTGCTTTACTTAACCTCCCTGGCTCCAGTCAAGGTGTTACAGTAACACGTTGCGTAACGCTGCATGTGAGCTCCCAGTCACGTGTGGCAGTCTCTTCCCCCTCCTCCCTGCCCTCCAGGTGTTTGGATTAGTGGAGTAAGGCAAGAGAAGAACAGAGAGGGAGGAGGGCTGGCCTGTAAACTGGCTCTTCTCCTGTCCGTTTATAGGCCCCTCCTCCCTCACTACTCAAAGGTCCTCACACTTTATTGCTCTGTTTTTGTTAATGCTACTGTCATCACTTTTTCTTCTCTGTCCAGCGATGAGAGTGGCTGTTTGCACTTGGGGCTGCTGTCTCTCTTAATGCAAGGTGAGACAACTGCTGAGTCCTACTGACGATCTGTCAACAGATCAACAGGCACCTCACGTATGTTTTAGTGTCACTGCACCCTTCGACATTCTATGTAAGCTAACCAAACAGAAAGAGCTCCTTTTGTCCTGGGGCTGTTCAGTCTCATTCTACAACCAGTAATATCATGTAATCCACCCCAACTCTGTGTGTGTCTTACTCTGTGGAGGATGTCCAGGAGAACAGTGCTCTCGTCTCAGTCATTTGATCCGTGTCTGTAAACAGATGAATGGACCTGTTGACACTAATCTACTGTATGAGGTAATGGAGTCAGTGACTTTGTAGTGGCACTCCTGAATGTCTGTCCTACTTAATTCACGTGGCATGGCCCATATTGAAACACACACTCAGTGCGAAACCAGAAGCCACTCTATGTATGGCTTTATGAGAAGAGCACTGATTTCACCCCGTCACTTTGTTGTCAAACAAAGGCTCTGGGCTACTCATTAATGAATCAAAGGTTGGAAGCTACCACAAGCCTACCTACCTTGTTGTGTGAGCAGGTATGTAATAGGGGAGCCAGTGCAGTATTGGTGGTGAGAGCAGGAACGCAGTGGTAAAGGTCAGTGGATTGTCTCTTGAGTGCCCCTGGCAGGTGGGCCTAGTGCTGCTGACACTCTGGAGGCCTGTGGGGACTCCCTCCCTGACCCACATGGGCATGTGCACATCCAGCTGCTCCACTTACACTACACCCTGCCCACTGGGCAGCACAGGGACAGACCGGCATGGCTGAACTAACGCTGCTTGCAAACAATTACATACTGAGTAGTATGCCTCATTAGCCACAGTAGTACACGGTATTTAAGTTACAAATATTTATGGTATAAGATGAAGAGACTGATTGATACAATAATGCCCATGACACAAGCATAAAGAAATAATGTGGATTAATTATATGTAACGGCTGTTGGAAGGAGAGGACCAAGGTGCAGCGTGGTACGTGTTCATATTTATTAAACACTGAAATAACAAAATAACAAAGAGAACGAACAAAACTGAAACAGTTCTGTCTGGTGCAGACACAAATCAGAAAACAACTACCAACAAAAACCCTGTGGGGAAAAGCTACCCAAGTATGGTTCTCAATCAGAGACAACGATAGACAGCTGCCGCTGATTGAGAACCACACCCGGCCAAACAAAGAAATACAAAAAATAGAAAATGAACATAGAATGCCCACCCTAGTCACACCCTGGCCTAACCAAACTAGAGAATAAAAGCCTCTATGGCCAGGGCGTGACAGTAACCCCCCCCCCAAAGGTGCGGACTCCGGCCGCAAAACCTCTAAAGGGGAGGGTCCGGGTGGGCCGCCTTTACGGCGGCGGCTCTCGTGCGGGATGGGGACCCCGCTCCACCTCCGGCTTGGCCCACTTAGCGGGGAGCCTCGCTGCCAACCTCGGACTGGGGACTCTCGCAACGGGCGCTCGACTCTGGCAGCACCGGACAGGAGGGCGACTCTGGCAGCACCGGACAGGAGGGCGACTCTGGCAGCACCGGACAGGAGGGCGACTCTGGCAGCACCGGACAGGAGGGCGACTCTGGCAGCACCGGACAGGAGGGCGACTCTGGCAGCACCGGACAGGAGACAGGTAGAGGACTCACCAGGCTTGGGAGACACACAGGAGACCTGGTTCTGAGAACAGGCACAGGACTCACCATACTGGGGAGACATACAGGCGGCCTCCTCCTTGGCCCGAGGCACCAGACACACTAGGCTGTGGATGCGCACTGGCGGTCTCGAGCGCATAGCTGGCCCCACCTGTTCTGGCTGGATGCCAGCTTCCACCCGGCAAATGCGGGACACTGACACCGAGCACACCGGCCTATGAATGCTCGGCCGAGACACCGTGCGCATCACCCCATAGCACGGGGTCTGACCAGTCACATGCTCACCCCTGTAAGCACGGGGAGTGGGCTCAGGTCTCCATCCTGACTCTGCCACACTCCCTGTGTCCCCCCACAGAAAACATTTTGGGGCTGCCTCTCGGGCTTCCTTGCCGGCCGTGTTCCCTCGTAGTGTTGCCGCTCAGCCTTAGCTGCCTCCAGTTCCTCCTGTTGACGGTGATACCCCCCCTGCCTTCCTGCAGGGTCCCCCCCCATCCAGGATCTCTTCCCATGTCCAGGAGTCCAATACATCATGCTGCTTGATCCTTTGGTGGTGAGTAGTTCTGTAACGGCTGTTGGTGGAAGAAGACCAAGGTGCAGCGTGGTACGTGTTCATATTTATTTATTAAACACTGAAATAACAAAGAGAACGAACGAAACCAAAACAGTTATGTCTGGTGCAGACACAAAACAGAAAACAAATACCCACAAAAACCTGGTGGAGAAAAGCTACCTAAGTATGGTTCTCAATCAGAGACAACGATAGACAGCTGCCTCTGATTGAGAACCACAAGGCCAAACAACAAAGAAATACAAAACATAGAAAATGAACATAGAATGTCCACCCTAGTCACACCCTGGCCTAACCAAACTAGAGAATAAAAGCCTCTATGGCCAGGGCATGACATTATAATCAAGGGTCTCATCCAAAGGTTTAGTCTGTGACTGTAGGCTAGATTGAGAAATAAAAATAGTTAATTTTAACAAGTTACATTTCCTCCACTACTACCACGCATGGCTCCCGGCAACCGCATTAAAGACAAAAAAGACTGAAAGAAAAGTTATTTATGTAATTAACTCCTTTAATTTCCAGAGCGTGTTTCTTCAATGTTTTTCCCTTTATGTAACCACAGGCTGCAGGCTGTGAGGTGAGCCAATGCAGATAGCATGACTGTGTGGCTGGTGAGAGGGAATGTAGGTCAGCGAGAAGGAGAGAGACTAGGGACACTTTCTGCTGAGAGACAGTTTTGTGTGAGGCCCGGAGACTGCCTGCCAGTGGCACAATAGCACATATCCACATGGAGGCTCCCCTGGAATTCAGGCCCCCAGCCCGGGCCTTTGTGTTGGTCAGAGAGCCAGCCTCTGGATGGAATAAGATATCCTGCAAGATGTCAATCAGCATGATGTTTGTTGCACCTGCACTCACAGTATTAGACTTAAAACGAATCATCCAGCGATCATACACTGTTTACCAAGGGAGAGGGCTACCGACGTTAAGGCTAATCTGAAGATGTTGCTTGCTAAAGCTAAAACTGGCGGGTGTAGAGAGTATAGAGATATTGTTATCCACGTCGGCACCAATGATGTTAAGCATGAAACAGTCAGAAGTCACCAAGCGCAACATCGCTTCAGCATGTAAATCAGCTAGAAAGATGTGTCGGCATCGAGTAATTGCCTCGGGCCCCCTCCCAGTTAGGGGGAGTGATGAGCTCTACAGCAGTCTCACAACTCAATCGCTGGTTGAAAACTGTTTTCTGCCCCCCCCCCAAAAGATAGAATTTGTAGATAATTGTCCCTCTTTCTGGGACTCACCCACAAACAGGACCAAGCCTGGCCTGTTTAGGAGTGACGGACTCCATCCTAGCTGGAGGTATGCTCTCATCTTATCTACGAACATAGACAGGGCTCTAACTCCCCTAGCTCCACAATGAAATAGGGTGCAGGCCAGGCAGCAGGCTGTTAGCCAGCCTGCCAGCTTAGGGGAGTCTGCCACTAGCACAGTCAGTGTAGTCAGCTCAGCTATCCCCATTGAGACCGTGTCTGTGCCTCGACCTAGGTTGTGCAAAACTAAACATTTACATTACATTTAAGTCATTTAGCAGACGCTCTTATCCAGAGCGACTTACAAATTGGTGAATTCACCTTCTGACATCAGTGGAACAGCCACTTTACAATAGTGCATCTAAATCATTAAAGGGGGGGGGGGGTGAGAAGGATTGCTTTATCCTATCCTAGGTATTCCTTGAAGAGGTGGGGTTTCAGGTGTCTCCGGAAGGTGGTGATTGACTCCGCTGTCCTGGCGTCGTGAGGGAGTTTGTTCCACCATTGGGGGGCCAGGTGTTCGGCGGTGTTCGCCTTAGCAATCTCACTAGAATAAAGACCTCCAATCCTGCCATTATTGAAAGAGATTGTGATACCTCACATCTCAAAATAGGGCTACTTAATGTTAGATCCCTCACTTCAAAGGCAGTTATAGTCAATGAACTAATCACTCATCATAATCTTGATGTGATTGGCCTGACTGAAACATGGCTTAAGCATGATGAATTTACTGTGTTAAATGAGGCCTCACCTCCTGGTTACACTAGTGACCATATCCCCCGTGCATCCCGCAAAGGCGGAGGTGTTGCTAACATTTACGATAGCAAATTTCAATTTACAAAAAACTCCCTGACGTTTTCGTCTTTTGAGCTTCTAGTCATGAAATCTATGCAGCCTACCCAATCACTTTTTATAGCTACTGTTTACAGGCCTAATGGGCCATATGCAGCGTTCCTCACTGAGTTCCCTGAATTCCTATCGGACCTTGTAGTCATAGCAGATAATATTCAAATATTTGGTGACTTTGATATTCACATGGAAAAGTCCACAGACCCACTCCAAAAGGCTTTCGGAGCCATCATCGACTCAGTGGGTTTTGTCCAACATGTCTCTGTACCTACTCACTGCCACAGTCATACTCAGGACCTAGTTTTATCCCATGGAATAAATGTTGTGGATCTTAATGTTTTTCCTCATAACCCTGGACTATCGGACCACCATTTTATTACGTTTGCAATCGCAACAAATAATCTGCTCAGACCCCAACCAAGGAGCATCAAAAGTCGTGCTATAAATTCACAGACATCCCAAAGATTCCTTGATGCCCTTCCAGACTCCCTCTGCCTACCCAAGGATGTCAGAGGACAGAAATCAGTTAACCACCTAACTGAGGAACTCAATTTAACCTTGCGCAATACCCTAGATGCAGTTGCACCCTAAAAACTGAAAACATTTGTCATAAGAAACTAGCTCCCTGGTATACAGAAAATACCCGAGCTCTGAAGCAAGCTTCCAGAAAATTGGAACGGAAATGGCGCCACACCAAACTGGAAGTCTTCCGACTAGCTTGGAAAGACAGTACCGTGCAGTATCGAAGAGCCCTCACTGCTGCTCGATCATCCTATTTTTCCAACTTAATTGAGGAAAATAAGAACAATCCAAAATTATTTTTTATACTGTCGCAAAGCTAACTAAAAAGCAACATTCCCCAAGTGATTATTATTATTATTCCCCAGCAGTAATAAGTTCATGAACCTCTTTGAGGAAAAGATCATGATCATTAGAAAGCAAATTACGGACTCCTCTTTAAATCTGCGTATTCCTCCAAAGCTCAGTTGTCCACACAATTTTGCCAGGACAACTCTACCAGGACAACTCTGCCAGAGTCAGCACAACTCTGCCAGGACCAAGGATCAAGGGAGACACTCAAGAGTTTTAGTACTATATCTCTTGACACAATTATGAAAATAATCATGGCCTCTAAACCTTCAAGCTGCATACTGGACCCTATTCCAGCTAAACTACTGAAAGAGCTGCTTCCTGTGCTTGCCCCCCCTATGTTGAACATAATAAATAGCTCTCTATCCACCGGATGTGTACCAAACTCACTAAAAGTGGCAGTAATAAAGCCTCTATTGAAAAAGCCAAACCTTGACCCAGAAAATATAAAAAACTATCGGCCTATATGGAATCTTCCATTCCTCTCAAAAATGTTAGAAAAGGCTGCCTTCCTGAAGACAAACAATGTGTACGAAATGCTTCAGTCTGGTTTTTTAGACCCCATCATAGCACTGAGACTGCACTTGTGAAGGTGGTAAATTACCTTTTAATGGCTTCAGACCGAGGCTCTGCATCTGTCCTCGTGCTCCTAGTCCTTAGTGCTGCTTTTGATACCATCGATCACCATATTCTTGGAAACCCAAAACCAGTTCTGGCCTGGTTTAGATCTCATCTGTCTGAAAGATATCAATTTGTCTCTGTGAATGGTTTGTCCTCTGACAAATCAACTGTAAATGTTGGTGTTCCTCAAGGTTCCATCTTAGGACCACTATTGTTTTCACTATACATTTTACCTCTTGGGGATGTCATTTGAAAATATAATGTTAACTTTCACTGCTATGCGGATGACACACAGCTGTACATTTCGATGAAACATGGTGAAGCCCCAAAATTGCCCTCGCTAAAAGCCAGTGTTTCAGACATAAGGAAGTGGATGGCTGCAAATGTTCTACTTTTAAGCTCGGACAAAACAGAGATGCTTGTTCTAGGTCCCAAGAAACAAAGAGATCTTCTGTTGAATCTGACAATTAATCTTCATGGTTGTACAGTCGTCTCAAATAAAACAGTGAAGGTCCTCGGCGTTACTCTGGACCCTGATCTCTCTTTTGACGAACATATTAAGACTGTTTCAAGGACAGCTTTTTTCCATCTACGTAACATTGCAAAAATCAGAAACTTTGTGTCCAAAAATGATGCAGAAAAATTAAGCCATGCTTTTGTCACTTCTAGGTTAGACTACTGCAATGCTCTACTTTCCGGCTACCCGGATAAAGCACTAAATAAACTTCAGTTTGTCCTAATTACGGCTGCTAGAATCCTGACTAGAACCAAAAAATCTGATCCTATTACTCCAGTGCTAGCCTCCCTACACTGGCTTCTTGTTAAGGCAAAGGATGATTTTCAAGGTTTTACTGCCAACCTACAAAGCATTACATGGACTTGCTCCTACCTATCTTTCCGATTTGGTCCTGCCGTACATACCTACACGTACGCTACGGTCACAAGATGCAGGCCTCCTAATTGTCCCTAGAATTTCTAAGCAAACAGCTGAAGGCAGGGCTTTCTCCTATAGAGCTCCATTTTTATGGAATGGTCTGCCTACCCATGTGAGAGACGCAGACTCTGTCTCAACCTTTAAGTCTTTACTGAAGACTCATCTCTTCAGTGGGTCATATGATTGAGTGTAGTCTGGCCCAGGAGTGTGAAGGTGAATGGAAAGGCTCTGGAGCAACGAACCGCCCTTGCTGTCTCTGCCTGGCCGATTCTCCTCTCTCCACTGGGATTCTTTGCCTCTAACCCTATTAGAGGTTGCTTCTACACCTGCATTGCTTGCTGTTTGGGGTTTTAGGCTGGGTTTCTGTATAGCACTTTGATATATCAGCTGATGTAAGAAGGGCTATATAAATACATTTGATTTGTTTGGGCTGTAGTCTGTTGAGAGGAACTGATATTTCACTATACAGCACAGTGAAGGGTCTCTCTGTGAATCAGGCTAGCTATAGCTTGTCAAATCTTGTACGTGCACGGGGAAGCAAACTCTAGTCAGTGTTGTGTGACTGTTAGGGAGATGAATAGACAGTGGTCCGGTGGAGTAGCTGCTCTGCTCCGGACAGAGATATTCGAAGTGGACTGGTCACACTAACTAGATGTACAATGCCTGGTTGATTCGGTGGTGATACAGCACCAAGCTCTACTGTCATGACCATCTGCTGGATCAGTATTGGCTTCCTCTTTTCACACACACAGCATTTTTTATATTTTTTTATATTACATTACATGAGATTGACTTTCAGTCAAGCCTCTCGAGTTTCATACTGGTATCTCACTATGGGATTATATTCTCCATTGAGGTAGGCCTATCTTGAGATCCTCCTTCCTCCCAGGGTATCGTATTCCATCTGTAAACCACAGCTGTGCTGGTGTCTGCTGCTTTGTATGGCACTTCTGTCATCACTTCAATATGATTAATGCTTGTTTTTATTGCCATTTGGCTCAAATTCCGGGCTGAAATTAGACACTTTGTTTTGAGTGTTGATGAACAGTGGGAGCAGTACATCGATGAGCTCAGGTCCTAGACAGGTCCTAAATCGTGACTGAATCATAAAATCGAGATTTTGTTGCACCCTTCTGTTTTTTGTTGTAAAAATGGTGATCTCCCATGCCTCTGCCCCTGCTTTATCCTCGTCAATCTTGAACTGCAACAATTTTTTAGAATTTGAGAATCACATCTGATTGAAATTGAAATACTAGTGACACACATGTCATTTTGCACAATTCCTCAACTGTAAATATTTCAATATCTGGTGAAGCATGCTATCAGCAATGTGTTGCTTTCCTGATTTTTTTGTGCGTATGTGTGTGTGAAAAACCACAAAGAGTGTGAAAAACCACAAAGAGAGCAGGGCTCTTTGGACAACTTTGGTCCCCACAAGAATAGTGAACAAACAAAAATTTGATCAACTGGGGACATTTTGTTGGTCCCCACAAAGTCAAAAATCTATTTCTAGAAGGTTTAAGGTTAAGATCAGAATTAGTGTTAGGGTTAGAATTAGGTTTAGGAGTTAGGATCCGTTTTAGGGATAGGATTAGGAGCTAGTGTTAGGGTTAAGTTTAAGGTTTTGGGTTAGGGTAAGAGTACGAGCTAGTTTAGAGGTTAGGGAAAATAGGATTTTGAATGGGACTGAATTTTGAGTCCCCACAAGGTTAGATGTACAAGACTGTGTGTGTGTTTGTGTATTTTATCAGTAAGACAGAGACAACCGTTGACCAGCGTATAGTCATACAGCATTTCTTGCAGCCTGCCATTTATATGATGGTGTGTGTGTTTTCCCAGTACCTATGATGGTATGTGTCTGTATATGAAACTCTTTGACCTGGCCTCAAAGTGGAAGTCATTCACCCACTCCCTGACAGTCAGCTGCCAGCAACCCCAAAGTGGCCTGCTCACATTCCACCCTTGGTGAGGGAGGTTGATTTTTCTCCTCTTCTGACTCACCCCTCCCCTCAAACGCCCCCTTTGTTTTTATCTCCTTAAAAGGTTACCTTGTTATACCACTTTCGCATTCCCAAAAGACAAACAGTTATGGCACAGTATCAACACAACGGAAAAATTAAACACTGTTGAGAGATAATGGGTGCCTTGCCTGAGAGAGGCCACGACAACACATTCTTCTAGTACACAGAACAGAACATGCATATCGTTAAGCCTGTAATCCGGGGGCTGTATATGGTCAGGGTTCCTGGAGAAGGGAGACCATAGACCAGTTCCTCAGAAGTGAAGAAGACAAATCGGAGGGGGTGCAGGCATTGTGGGTAGTGTCTACCGTGGCCTATTTTGCCTGGGACCCCCCCCCCCCCCCCCATTTTACCCCCAGCTAGACATGCCACAGCTGCGTTGCAATGGGGAGCGGGTTCACTCAAGGTTCTGCTGGTGACAACTTGTTTTGTGGTGGCATGAGAGGTGTGGCCTGGGACAGGGAGGGTGGAGCTGACCTACATTCTGCCTGGGCCTGCAGCAGCACTGTACTGTACTGTAGCAGATACTCAGAAAAACCACAAAGAGAGCAGGGCTCCCCTTAACAGAAAGTCTCTCAGACTGAGGCACATCCAGGACTCGCTGGAACTCCAACACACACACATTCCCAGTCATTCCACACACTCTGGAACCTCTAAAATAACAGCTGGCCTGAGGGACGCTAAAAATCTCTTTAGTATTGACTGTTAAGTTGTTGAACTTGTCTCTGTGTCCCTCCCAAGGCTCACTGTCTCTCCCTGTTCCACCCACTAAATACGCTTATCAGGGCTATATTCCATGAGGACACATAACACCTGTTGCCATAGTGAAAGGGCAGATGGCTGGGCCATTTCCAAAGTTCCCACTGGGCACACACTGGTTGACTCAATGTTGTTTGAACCAACGTGGAATAGATGTGGACTTGACGTCTGTGCCCAGTGGGTCAACACTGTCAGAGCCAGGGATGGGCAAAAATAACAAAATGCAATTACAAAATACAGAATACCATAAAGATCAGGTCGGAACTCATTAGAATAATACTCAGCATGCTTTGCAATTGTTCATTTTTACATTTTACATATAAATACATTTATATTTAGTTCATTTGGCAAATGCTTTTATCACACCATAGTGCTATCAGACTTCTGATACCAATGTAGGGTGAAAGGGGGGCAACAAAATGTGAACCGCTATGAACAAATGTATGGAAAAGTATTTTGTATTTTGAAAATACAAATTACAGTATTTTGAAAATACTAAATATATTGGAGTGTAGTTCAGCCCAGTGAAATTCAAATGACAAAATACTAAAATAATTAAAATATGTATTTCAAACCGTCATTAGGTGTTGCCTGAAAACAGTAACAGACACCCTCCCCACCCATAAGATGATGTGGCCACTAATATTACGCAAAGACTTGAAGATGAGGACATGCTGGCCGGTTGTGAAATGTTTGTTGGCAATGTTAAGCATTCTCTCTTTCTCTCTCTCTCTCTCTCGCTCATATACACATTACATTGTGACGGCTGATGCAATATTTGCGCCACAGATGAGGAAATAAAAACAAAGGGAAGGGAGGGTAATTTGCTTTAAGCCCGCCCTCATTCATACATGTAAGGGGCATCATGCACCCCGAAAAATATGATGGGGAACAAAGCACGTGAGGATGGATGTGGGATGGCCCCGACGGGGGCAGACTCCCCGGGAATTTAGCACACCTAAAACAGCTTTTCCCTGCAATTCCTGCAGTCATAATCATTATGCTTAATTCTACGTAAAAAACGATGTATATTTTTCTGCGTATCTAAACACACAGACAACTCATGTCTGTAGCCTCCTGACTGGTGGATTTTTTTTTAAATAAACTAAATATGCTTCTCTACATCTCAGCTAAAATCTGGGTAAAAGACAAAGGAATTTGAGTCGTATTCAGTACATGTAGTTATTGCTTGCTTTTCTAAAGCAGGAGTCTTCAAACTTTTCTTGTAGCTACGACATAACTAATACATACAATACAGCTTTAGGGACACCCCTGTCTCAAAAACGAATGGTTTCAGTTGCTTAAATTCAGTAAATTAAGCTTTTCCTCCCAACTGTGCCGTTCTGCTTGTAAAATGATGACTAACTTTACCACTTCATGTAAAAATGGAAAACTGCAATTGGTTAAACTATATCTACTTGAATATAAAGTTGAATCCCCCTTATCCTAAAATGTAATATATTAAGACGATTATGACAATTTATTATATGAAAATTGTGCCATTTGCTAATTGTTTTGCTGGTTAAACAAAGTTTAGCAATGTGCTGTGGAAAGATTTGCGCTGGAGGAGATGGCTGCTGTTTTATGGGCTGTTAACCAACTGTTTTTTTCACATTGTTTGTAACTTATTTTGTACATAATGTTGCTGCTACCGTCTCTTATGACCGAAAAGAGCTTCTGGACATCAGAACAGTGATTACTCACCTTGAACTGGACAACAACAAAAAATCTTTAACTAGTCGGTTGAGAGGGATTTACTCAAACACCTGAACAGGCCCTCATCCCCGTCATTTGCAGGAGACGACGGTATTGAGGAAGGCGATCGGGGTGCCTTGTGAGGATCCGGCGATGAGTGGCTAATCTGCCTTTGCAATCGATACTATTGGCCAACGTACAATCGCTGGCAAAGAAAGTGGACGAACTACAAACACGTTTATCCTACCAACGGGACATTAAAAACTGTAATATCCTATGTTTCACCAAGTCATGGCTGAACAACGACATGAATAACATGCAGCTAGAGGGTTATGCACTGTATCGGCAGGATAGAACAGCATGCTCTGGTAAGACAAGGGGTGGCGGTCTACGAATATTTCTAAATAACAGCTGGTCCACGATATCTAAAGAAGTCTTAGTCTTAAGGTTTAGCTCGCCTGAGGTAGAGTATCTCATGATAAGCTGTAGACCACACTACCTAGGGAGTTTTCATCTACATTCTTTGTAGCTGTCTATTTACCAACACAAACCGTTGCTGGCACTAAGACCACACTCAATTAGCTATATACAGCCATAAGCAAACAGGAAAACGTTAATCCAGACGCGGCGCTCCTCGTGGCCGGGGACTTTAATGCAAGAAAACTTAAATCCATTTGACCTAATTTCTACCAGCGTGTTAAATGTACAACCAGAGGGAAAAAAACTCTAGACCACCTTTACTCCACACACAGAGATGGGTACAAAGCTCCCCTTCGCCCTCCATTTGGCAAATCTGACCATAATTCTATCCTCCTTATTCCTGCTAAAAGCAAAAATTAAAGCAGGGCGCATCAGTGACTCGGTCAAAAAAAGTGGTCAGATGAAGCAAATGCTAAGCTACAGGACTGTTTTGCTAGCACAGACTGGAATATGTTCCGGGATTCTTCCGATGGCATTGAAGAGTACACCACCATCAGTCACTGGCTTCATCAATAAGTGCATCGATGACGTCGTCCCCACAGTGACTGTACGTAATACCCCAACCAGGAGCCATGGATTACAGGCAACGTCCGTACTGAGCTAAAGGGTTAAGATGCTGCTTTCAAGGAGCGGGACTCTAACCCGGAAGCTTATGAGAAATCCAGCTATGCCCTCCAACAAACATTCAAACAGGCAAAGCGTCAATACAGGATTACGGTTGAATCGTAATATACACGCTCGTTGGATGTGGCAGGGCTTGCAACTATTACAGACTACAAAGGGGAGCACAGCCGAGAGCTGCCCAGTGACACGAGCCTACCACACTTGAAACTACTTCTATGCTCGCTTAGAGGCAAATAACACTGAAACATGCATGATCGCACCAGCTGTTCCGGAAGACTGTGTGATCATGCTCTCCACAGCCGATGTGAGTAAGACCTTTAAACAGGTCAACATTCACAAGACTGCAGGGCCAGACGGATTACCAGGACGTGTACTCAGAGCATGCGCTGACCAACTAGCACACGTCTTCACTGACATTTTCAACCTCTCCCTGTCCGAGTCTGTCATACCAACATGTTTCAAGCAGACCACCATAGTCCCTGTGCCCAAGAACACTAAGATAACCTGCCTAAATGACTACCGACCTGTAGCACTCACGTCTGTAGCCATGAAGTGCATTGAAAGGCTAGTCATGGCTCACATCAACACTATAATGCCAGAAACCATAGACCCACTCCAATTTGCATACCACCCCAACAGATTCACAGATGATGCAATCTCTATTGCACTCCACACTGCCCTTTCACACCTGGACAAAAGGAACACCTACAGTGGGGCAGTGGGGAGTGTGTGAAAACCTTTGTGAAGACTTACAGAAAACATTTGACCTCTGTCATTGTCAACAAAGGGTATATAACAAAGTATTGAGATAAACTTTTGTTATTGACCAAATACTTATTTTCCACCATAATGTGTAAATAAATTCATAAAATCCTACAATGTGATTTTCTGGATTTTTTTTCTCATTTTGTCTGTCATAGTTGAAGTGTACCTATGATGAAAATTGCAGGCCTCTCTCATCTTTTTAAGAGGGAGACCTTGCACAATTGGTGGCTGACTAAATACTTTTTTGCCCCACTGTATATGAGAATGCTGTTCATTGACTCCAGCCCAGTGTTCAACACAATTGTGCCCTCAAAGCTCATCACTAAGCTAAGGAGCCTGGGACTAAACACCTCCCTCTGCAACTGGATCCTGGACTTCCTGACGGGCTGCCCCCAGGCGGTAAGGATAGTTAACAACACATCCGCCACGCTGATCCTCAACACGGGGGCCCCTCAGGGGTGCGTGCTCAGTCCCCTCCTGTACTCCCTGTTCACTCATGATTGCATGGCCAGGCACGACTCCAACACCATCATTAAGTTTGCTGATGACACAACAGTGGTAGGCCTGATCAGCGACAACGACGGGACAGCCTATAGGGAGGAGGTCAGAGACCTGGTCGTGTGATGCCAGGACAACAATCTCTTCCTCAACGTGATCAAGACAAAGGAGATGATTGTGGACTACAGGAAAAGGAGGACCGAGCACACCCCATTCTCATCGATTGGCTGTAGTGGAGCGGGTTGAGAGCTTCAAGTTCCTTAGCGTCCACATCACCAACAAACTAACGTGGTCCAAGCACACCAAGACAGTCGTGAAGAGGGAACGACAAAACCTATTCCCCCTCAGGAGACTGAAAATATTTGGCATGGGTTCTCAGATCCTCAAAAGGTTCTACAGCTGCACCATCGAGAGCATCCTGACGGGTTGTATCACTGCCTGATATGGCAACTGCTCAGCATCTGACTGTAAGGTGCTACAGAGGGTAGTGTGTACGGCCCAGTACATCACTGGGGCCAAGCTTCCTGCCATCCAGGACCTATATACTAGGCAGTGTCAGAGAAAGGCCCCAAACAATTGTCAGACTACAGTCACCGAAGTCATAAACTGTGGCAAGCGGTACCGGAGCGCCAATTCTAGGTTTCAAGAGGCTTCTTAACAGCTTCTACCCCCAAGCCATAAGCCTCTTGAACATCTAATCAAATGGCTACCCAGACTGTTTGCACTCCATGCTAGCTAAAATAGATAGACAAGCTAGCTACGGTAACTTGGTTGATAGCAAATGGAAATGGTTTCTTGGTAGCTAGTTATGAGGTTTGGAAATTGGGAAGCTATCTGGGCTAGCTAAAGCCAACTTCCTAAAAGTGCTAAGTGGCTAGTAGCCTAGTATTGCAGAGAGAAAAAAGCCAAATGTGTCCTGTTTAAATTTTTACACAGGACAAATCCTAAGGGGGCACGTGCCCCTGTGCCCCCTATGGGCATGACGCCTATGCACACATGCACACACACGCTGCACACATGCACATGCACACAACCATCATCAGGCTGAGGAACTTTGTTCTGGGCTCCCAAACTGAGCCATATGAATGGAAAACAACACTATGTAACACTTCACACTGAAACACAGGGCCCTGTGTTACTCAACACACAGTAGCAGGTTGTTTAATACTCCTGTAATGTTTTCTACACCAGATCAGTAAACCCTTCATAAATTGCCTGTTCACAGGCATATTGCACACATTTTTGGAAGATTGCCAAGGCCCCACCGAAACTAGGTCTGGCGTATGCCCTGATCTCAGTGACAAACTTCATATCTGGCTGATTGCCAGTTGTTGTTGTGTCTGGTTGCATAATAAACCATTCTACATTACCGGTTATCCCTGACATTTTATTGTGTTTAATTATGATGACCATAAAGTACATGTTTGAATGAGATTGTCAGTGTCCTGTTTATGACTTTGACTACTTTTATAGTGCTGCTTGCCTGCTTTTGTTTTTGTCAGTTGCAAATGATCACACTTTAGACTAGGACGTGATTGTGACAGTTTTAATATTGTCTCAGAAATGTCTACTAATGTACTAATAGTATCTATTAGTGCTTTTCAAGATAACTGTTGAATGTTTTCAACATCACATTTGTTTTTGTTGTGCATTACAAGTTGCGTCATATTGACAATGCTGTACTAGTTTATGTAGCCAAGTGTTACAGAGCTAGCTATCGTTTTAATCTGTGATTTCATCACATTGAAAGTGTCTGTTTGCAGTGATAAGCACATCGCCTCTGTAGGGGAATTCCTTCCCAGTATAAAATGAGGCCATGGAGGAGAGAAGCCCTGTCATGAGGCCCACAATATCTCAATTGTCCCCCTGCTAAGGGTAACCCAAACAGCAGAGATCACCTGGCTGAGAGGGAGGTTTGTTTGGGTGGAGCACCACCACCTGTTAGGTGACGCATGGCTTCTGAGCTTAGGAAGCTCTCCTCTGGTCCAACAGGAAGGAAACTCAGGGGGAAGAAACACAGCCAGCTCTTTGTTATAACTCAGACTTATGCTCCGCTCCATTACTGCCCCTCCTTTCACTATTTCTCTCTCTCAAATGTTTAAACCATTTCTCTTTCTCTCTATTGTTTAAACCATTTCTATCTCTTCTCTCCCTCGCTTATCCCCTGATTCCCCATGTAGGCCTCTCTCTCACCCTCAGTTTCCCACATGTTCCCCTCTCTCTGTTATATAGTCTGACCTACTTTCTAATAAGAGCTACATTATATGGTTACATAAGAGCAAGACTGTCTCTGCAGTTGATACACTGATGCCACAGCTCTGCTGTGTTCTGTCTCACAGAGGGGGTGCTGGCACTGGAAGACACCACAGTGCCCGAGGCTACATAGGTCCTTAGTGAGAAATAATAGTCAAGTGTGAGCTCTTATTCCTTTGTCATATCTCCAGCCCTTACCTGACTACCATTCAATTCCAGGACTCCGGCACTCGACTAAAGTGAAATTAAATAAATTAACACCCCAACATTTCATTGAAATACTTTTGCCCTCAGAACAGCCTCAATTCGTGGGGCATGGACTCTACAAGGTATCGAAAGCGTTCTACGGGGATGCTGGCCCATGTTGACACCAAATGCTTTCACCTGGTCAGTCTACGTCTTGGAAAGAACAGATCTTAATGCTTTGTATACTCAGTGTATAAACCATATTGTTTATCTTATTTACATTATGACACTCCTCCTTATAACACATCAATAGACACACCTATGTAAGTGAAACTTGTGATTGGAGGTTGGGTTGTAACTGGAGAGGAGTGGGTCTGAACGTAGGGAGGGAGGGGTTAGAAGTAGACCTTGACATAGGCCACTCCCCAGATCTATTCACTGAGCCGCTCTGGACCAGTTTGAGGGCTGTTATGTTGCGTAACCATTATGTAACAGAGTTTCATGGGACACAAAGCCTCTCATTCCCTCCCCCCTGCCTTCCACCTACTCATGTTTTTTGCACAGTTCAATGTATGTCTATTGCAAGGAATGTTTTGAATCTTTCCATTCAATTCCAATGCTCTTTTGATTTGATGCAAACAAATACCAGGATATTAAAGCATGAGCCATGTAACCTTTGGGTACTGTTTTCAAAACAGAGATTTGTATAAGTGTATGTTTATTTAATAGTGATGTTCATTCCATCCGTGTATGACAACAGCCATGCTAGAGGTTTCTTTTTTCAAATAATGAACTGCAAGGAATTGCCCCTTTTAGGCCATGGCTTGTGGAAAAATGTGGTCTTGTCAACAGTAGAGAGGCTGTTGCATGCCATTTTTGTGCTGTGTGTGTGCATGGTAGGATCTGATGGCAGTGGGTGGTTTTGAATCCGGGTTGTAGTTGTCACTTACCACAGCTGAGCAGGGGTTAAGTAGTGGTTTGGTCTCAAGTTCAATACCTGTATTTTCCTCACATAAAAACAACAACGAATTAACCATTAAATGCATGTCTTTCATCAAACGAGTAGGTCCATATGTCTTTCACAACCACAGCGTTTGGTTCGGGTGTTGCGTGCTGTAGAAGCTGGGGGAATTCCAATCTCTAACATTAATATCTGACTTTGATTTGCCCCTGCTGTGAAACCCAGAGGTGTCTGCAACCTGCCCCAGAAATGTGTGAAAAGGTTGCAGCGTGTCACACTGGACATGAGACAGGGCTGTGTAATCCTGTGGCCCCCTCCCACGCTGGCTGCTCCACTGACCCTCTTCCCCAGGCTGGGAGGGACAGCCAGGTAACTGGAGAGCCTTGTTTGTGCTTTGTTTGCCAGGAGGTCTATTCTGCAGGAATCATTTTGTGACCTGCACATCCAGTCCCCTCCAGCCCCAACCTCTCTCTCCTCACTCCCTCCCTCCCTCTCATCTTCTCATGTCTTCCTCTCATTCCACTTTCTCACATTGACCTACTTTTCTCCTAACCTGTTTATGCAAGCGACCACGTGCGCCAATCAAATCAGGAAAAGGTCTAACACAGTAGAATCAGTGAGACGAGTGCTGCAGTTGTCAGGGAATGTCACCTTGACACTATAGCAGGGTGACATCAGTCGCACCACCCAGACCAAGCATGGGCTGAACGCAAGGCAAAAATATTTTGTGTGAGTTTGTGAAGGGCATTGAGGTGTCAGCCCTCAAAGAGCTGCTTTGTTTGCAGGCTTAGTCCAGGTCACTCCCTCCCTTTGTCTTTGTGTTGTTATGAACATAACCTCGTTGTGTGTTTTGGGAGGGCGGCAGAGAAGATAGGATGAGGAAAAGACGCTGCCCCACTGGGCTCTGCCTTGATTTCCATCCCCATGTATTCTTCTCATGACAGGTCTGCTGTGACACTGAACTTGGGCCTGGAGAGCTGGCAGCAGGGACAGACTATTTCTGCACTTACTTTGTAGGTCAGAGCCATGGACATGCCATGGATGAGAGCCATGGACCTGCCTGCTGAGTGAGAGCCATGGACCTGCCTGCTGAGTGAGAGCCATGGACCTGCCTGCTGAGTGAGAGCCATGGACCTGCCTGCTGAGTGAGAGCCATGGACCTGCCTGCTGAGTGAGAGCCATGGACCTGCCTGCTGAGTGAGAGCCATGGACCTGCCTGCTGAGTGAGAGCCATGGACCTGCCTGCTGAGTGAGAGCCATGGACCTGCCTGCTGAGTGAGAGCCATGGACCTGCCTGCTGAGTGAGAGCCATGGACCTGCCTGCTGAGTGAGAGCCATGGACCTGCCTGCTGGACCTGCCATGATGAGCCATGGACCTGCCTGCTGAGTGAGAGCCATGGACCTGCCTGCTGAGTGAGAGCCATGGACATGCCATGGATGAGAGCCATGGACCTGCCTGCTGAGTGAGAGCCATGGACCTGCCTGCTGAGTGAGAGCCATGGACCTGCCTGCTGAGTGAGAGCCATGGACATGCCATGGATGAGAGCCATGGACCTGCCTGCTGAGTGAGAGCCATGGACCTGCCTGCTGAGTGAGAGCCATGGACATGCCATGGATGAGAGCCATGGACCTGCCTGCTGAGTGAGAGCCATGGACATGCCATGGATGAGAGCCATGGACCTGCCTGCTGAGTGAGAGCCATGGACATGCCATGGATGAGAGCCATGGACCTGCCTGCTGAGTGAGAGCCATGGACCTGCCTGCTGAGTGGACATGCCATGGATGCCATGGACCTGCCTGCTGAGTGAGAGCCATGGACATGCCATGGATGAGAGCCATGGACCTGCCTGCCTGCTGAGTGAGAGCCATGGACCTGCCTGCTGATGAGAGCCATGGACCTGCCTGCTGAGTGAGAGCCATGGACCTGCCTGCTGAGTGAGAGCCATGGACCTGCCTGCTGAGTGAGAGCCATGGACCTGCCTGCTGAGTGAGAGCCATGGACCTGCCTGCTGAGTGAGAGCCATGGACCTGCCTGCTGAGTGAGATGGACCATGGACCTGCCTGCTGAATGAGAGCCATGGACATGCCTGCTGAGTGAGAGCCATGGACCTGCCTGCTGAGTGAGAGCCATGGACCTGCCTGCTGAATGAGAGCCATGGACATGCCTGCTGAGTGAGAGCCATGGACCTGCCTGCTGAGTGAGAGCCATGGACCTGCCTGCTGAATGAGAGCCATGGACATGCCTGCTGAGTGAGAGCCTGAGAACAGGCTGTGAGGTATGTTAGGACTGGGCTTAGAGAAGGAGAGGAAGCTTGCCCAGTTTTCCCTCTGGGTAAAGTGGTTTGTGTCAGGTTCAATGAGGCCTTTATAAAGTGGACTGGGGCATAAGAGAGGTCCTCTGTTCCGTGGGGGGGGGGGGGGGGTGTATGTCTGTGCGCGTCTGAGGGCGTTTGTGTTTAGTGTGGTCGTACGGGTACATCTCTGCCCTGCGTGCGTAGGTCTGCGGGCTTATAGAGAGTTAGTGGCAGGAAGTAGGCTACTGTTACATCAGGGAGGTCAGACAGGCGGTCTGTCTAGAAAATGTGTCAGTGTGTCACTCCAAAGCGCCTCTCATTTCAAATTAATCCTGTGTGTCAGGAAAGTAAGGAGCCCAGGGAGCGACTGTAACCAAGCTATTTGTGAGGACTGGAAACAGGGTGTTCCCACACCTGCTGAAAGAGACATGCCTGTGGTTACAAACAACTAGGTTAGGCTATCATTTGTGTCTTGCCTTAATTTAGATTGTGTCTGTCTAATCATTGTACCTCGCAGCTCTGCTTTGTGGCTGTGTTCAATTAGTAGGCAGTGATTCAAATTACCATAGAAGAATGTTGGTTGTCAGCAGCTGCTCTGGTATAAATGATAGTTTGTTTATTACGCTAGCTAGCATATGGTTATTATTATTCTTTGCAGTGTTATAACTAACCTATGAACCAATTTGTATTCAGTATCAAGTGATAACTACAGGGAGGTTTTGGTCTTTATCTGTCTGGCATATGCACAGCTGATTTTCAAACAGACCCATCTTGAACTGTGTGTAACCCACATAGACAAAAGTAAAGAAAGGAGAAATCTGACAATATTTTTACGATATGTTGAGAACTTCAACAACCTTTTTATTGTTTTCAATCTTGAAATGCATCCATCTTCCATCATGAAAATTAGTGTCTTTACATATACAGCCATGTCAAAAAGGGGTGGTGGCGACCTAGACACCACCTACTGCTAAACACCACACTAGTCTCGTCTGCATCTTTGTCTTTTTAGAATCTTTTTCATAAAACCATCAGCAAAAACACAAGCATCACTGATTTTAAACACATTGAAAAAAGGGAGGATGGGGGTATGGCGCAAATACATCACGGTCCATAGGAGAAACACATTGAAAAAAGGGAGGATGGGGTATGGCGCAAATACATCACGGTCCATAGGAGAAACACATTGAAAAAAGGGAGGATGGCGCAAATACACACGAAGATAATAACAGAACAACACTTCAGAAAATAATCATCAGAAAATAAAACAATGACATTAACATTACAGTGTTGTCAGAGAGTGAAAGCTTTACATTTATACACAAGTGGCAAAAAGCTAAACATGGTACATATACTTTATAAACTGTGTGGTACAGTGCAGGCTTCTCATTGTCACCCAAAACGAGGAAAATAAAGGCGGATGCCCCATGTATTACACTACAGAGGCACATTAGAAAAAGGGGAAATCCCTATTTTATTAACAAAGTAGAGATTGTCCTAGGTTTTTACAAAACTTAATTGCAATAGCTCTTATTCTAAACCAGGTTTTTATAACGCCATGGGCTATGTGTGTAATATAGTAAATTAACTTCTGTTTCAGAGATCCAATTACCTAGTTTCTGGGTTTAACTCCGTGTGTCTAGCGCACATGGATCGACATCAGGTTAGAAGCCTGAGGTTCTGAGCTCAGTGCATTGTGTTGATTTGCAGAGGAGACTAGGTGGCCTCACTCAGAGTTCAAATATCATACAGATAACATTTAGATTATATTACTATATTTAAAATAACTCTCTCCCCTCTATGTCCCCACTTTACGGTTTTAACTTGAGCTTTTATACCTTAAAGTTTATACACATTCATATTTTAGTCTATGTTCCTATTGGCTTTTCTGCAGATGTGGGCATAGAAATAAATACATTTGGCTAAGAGATGGGAACGAACAGTGGAAGTCTAGACTGTTGATGATGCTCAACTTTAGGCCAGCAGCCTAGTTCTGTCTCAGATTGACTTTGATTGAATGCTGTCTAAGATCTTAAAGATCTACTGCAATAACAGGTAAGCTGCATTTCAAAAGCTATCGGCCATGTTTCTGCAAACAGAGTTAAATTGATGACATTAAAGGCGTTTTAACTTAAGTGGAGTTTGCAACAGTAGACACAATGTGACTGTACAGTAATTCTGACAAAAACAGGATGATAACATCCAAGTCCTTTCTTGCCTCAACAGTTTGTCGCATTGTTGTGACATTTTTGTTTGTTTTCTTCAAAAATATATATTTATAAATTATTGTGTATTATTTACAGTAATATACAAACCAAGTGCTTGAACAAGAAAGATAATGGATGGGCTGTGTGAGATCATGGAGATGGGAAGGGAAATATGAATTGGTAGGGTTAGGGAAGAGGGATGGAATTTCTCATTTTGTTGCATCTTTGGTCAAGGGAATGTTCCCAGAATGTTGCTGCTATGTTTGTCTAAAGCCAGATGTGCACCATAGAAGGGGCAATGAAAGCTGACAGTATAGTTCAAATAATGGTCAACTTATAATCTCATTTGAAATGACCAACTGTGGTTTGACGAAAAAGTATATGAAAGAGTTTCCTCCCTCCTCTCATTTATAAACAAAAGTCCTTCTGTAATTATGGAGAAGATGCAAGAACTGAAAAGTGTATATACAATATATACACATAGAATACTGTTCCCCCAGAAGTCCAGCCCTGTTTTGGGCTTCAGTACAGCTTTTTAGTCCCAGGACATGAAGGTGAGGGAGGTGTAGATGGGGTAAAGGGACGATAGTGGATTGAGATTGAGGAGGGGAAAGGGAAAGAGTGTATTTTGATCTAAGGCAGCATCAGAGACACCTCACAATGTAAGGAACCTCAACAAATGTGTGTTGCCCTCAAGTGTTCTATAGGCACTTAGTCTCGGCTGTTGTTATGGCGTCTGCTTGACGACTCCTTTTCCCCACTCTCCTTCCTTGACTCAGGTGAGGACGGCTGCTTATAGAACCCTGTGGGGGGGCTGGCTCTCACTCTCCCTCTCTTTGCCGATCTGCTGCTGCGTGAGGGCCAGGTAAGGGTGCTGGGGCAGGGGTAGGATAGAGGAAGGAGGAGGGGTGGTGGGAGAGTCCTGCTGGGAGCTCATGGCTTTGTGTTTGAGACGCAGTTTGTGAGGCAGGGCAGTGCCCTTAACCTCTGCCTGGGAGTCCCCGCTTTGGCATTGGGAGGAGCCCTGCTGGGAGGGCAGAGGGGACCCTGGCTGGTGTGAGACAGACAGGTGCTGGAGGTAACTCCCGGCGTCAGAGGAGGAAGAAGACGGAGACTCGTCGTCCGTGGAGGCATCCTTGTCAGAGCTGCGGGGGTCATTGTCACTAGAGGAGGTGTCTTTGCCTGAGGTTGAGTGTTCTTGGTAGTACCCCTCACTCCTGGCCCCGCCCTCATAGGTGAGTATGGGGGGCTCCTCGTCCTGGGTGCTAAGATAGCAGTGACTAGCCTGGTTGTGGTACAGGTGGGACGCGACGGCCTCCTGTTTTTGGAGGATGTCTGGAGCGAGGCCCATCTGGGTCTTTTGCTCCTGTTGCAGAGCTCTGTACACCTGCCCCTCTCCTGCCTCGCTGTGGCAGTCTGAGTAGTGGTATGGAGGGGAGTCTAGTGTCTTCCTCTCCATCTGCTTGGTCACCTCTGCCAGTCTCTCTGAGCTCTCTGTGTGGCTCTCTCGAGCCTGGGCCAGATGGCCGGCCTGAGCACTCTGCTGTTGGGCTGTCTGTTGATCTATGTCCTGCTGCCTTTGGCTCTCCCCAGGGTAGGAGGCACTACTGGAGCGGTAGAGGATGACACTCCTCTGTTGGGTGGGTGGAGGGACCTGACTGGTCTTGCCTGTGATGCTCTCCTGGTGGTGGTAGGAGTGGTGCTGTTGGCTGTGGTAGACCGACTCCATCACCTCCTGGTGATGTGTGGAGGACAGGCTATGGTGGACTTTCAACATGCTGCTTCCAATGTCCATCTCCAGGCTGCTTTCCTCCTGCTTGATCCCGTAGACCGCAGGCTCTGGGCTGTCCCGGGAGGACCCGTCTGACATGTCTGAAAGGGACCCATGGGGGGAGTACGTCACCAGTTGATTATGCCCCCCCCCGCTGCCTGACTGCTCAGTCTCCGAGGAGTCAGAGTTCATCATCACCTGGGAGCTGCTGGAGTAGCCGCTGGAGTAGTAATTGGATGTGGAGGATCTCCCGGTGCCTCCATGGTTGCCTCCACTAGTGAGCTGCTGGCTCTTCTCCATGTAGGAGGCAGTGCTGATAAGGCCAAAGCGCAGCTTCAGCTGCAGCAGCTCTGTCTTCAGGCGGCAGTTCTCGTCATTCAGCACCATGACGCGGTTTTCCAACACCATGTCGTTCAGTCGTCGCTTCTCCCTGGAGCGTTTGGCCGCCTCGTTGTTCTTACGGCGCTTCTCCCAGTAGGATGCATCCTTCTTTTCATCAGAGATGAACTCACGCTTGCGTCTGCAACTCATGCTGGGCTTGACGAGACGCCCCTGGCGAGAGGGGGTTCCTTGAGGCGATGGGAGAGACTCTTCGTAGTTAGAGTATGTCTCTAGGCTGTCCAGGTTATTTTCTGAGCTTGCTGATTGGAGTTGTGAATTCAGGCATTCCATTGTTGCTCAGTGGAGGACAGTTTGGAATATTGCTACAACCACTGGAAAGGAAACTCAAGGAATGGGGTGATAAGGAACAGTGGGATTCAGTTATATCTCACTGATTGAATGAGCTTATAGTTCAAGTGTCTAAACTGGCCAAGAAGATCAAGAAGCGGTGGAACTCTGCGTTAATTCCCCTCATTTATCCAATGTATGTTCCGCCTTTCTCTAGGCAAGTCTCTTCAGCTTTCTCACAGAAAAGTGGGTCAAAGCTGCCTTGAAGAGAAGAAAAAAAAAGAGTTCCTAGAGTGGAGAATGTGACAAGCTTCACTGAGCAATTCTCTAACCTTCTTTTCTCTGTTTTGTTTTTCAATATTTTTGCGAGAGCGCTGTGCTGAGCAGACAGAGAAGTGCTCTACTGCTCCAGGCGTGTTGCAGGATGTAGGTCACTCAGTCTATCTCGGCTTGTCAGTCCCTTGGGAGGGGCGCTACCTCTCTCCTTCTCCAGTAGGTTGCAAGATGAAAGGCTGAGGAGACAAAGAAAGAAAAGGCAAAACTCTTAATCCTCGTGGACTGCTGTCGACCACTATGCATTCAGATTGAAGGAATAATATCTTCTTTATGTCATTGTTAATTAAGTCCATTTTAGTTTTTGGCATGGCTGGTGATCAAAGAATTTTGAGGAATAATTAATAATACGCTCCTTCTCACATCCTTCTGCTTTCATCTATGTTCTGTATGTCTGGCTTTGACTGCATTGTTACACCTGGCAACCACTAGACCCTAGTAACCACTGTCTGACCTCATGGCCCTTCTATTGAGCTTCTCTGTCAATGGTCCATGACCCCTTAAGGTGTCAGCATGCTTCAGTTTGGCTGGCGCCTTGCCGAACCGAACGAGTGTACTTGCATACTCCCTTAACTTAAAATACCTTCGCTTGGAAAACTAGAAAAAAAAGCGACAATAGTACTTTGTCCATTTTGAGACGCCGTAGTCAGTATACACTTCCTCAAAATAGTCAGAATGACTAAATCAAGAAATCTGTCATTAATTTTTACATTTTTGCA